>NC_063195.1:20830730-20843230 GCF_017589495.1 Alosa alosa | reverse complement strand
CAAATGACATACAAACAGAAATAACAAAAAAAAAAAACATGGCAAGAAAGCACACAATGGACATACAATCGTGAACAGAAGCTTAGAGGGTAGTCCCCATAGTAACAGCGGTGGCTCAGTTTGTCCGTTTGTTTGTTTGTTTTTATAAACAAGCAGAGAACAAAGATGTCGGAGTGACACAAAAGTTTATGAGTGTTACAAACAGAAGAACAGAAGGCAATGGCAAAAGCAAAAGCACTCAAAGCAATAAATGTGGCAAAACAACAAACAAACAAACAACAACATAACAGGATGAAAAAACATGAACTCACTTGCCCATTCCTCTCTCTCTCTCTATCACACACACACACACACACACACACACACACACACAATTACAATGCCTCACAGCGCAAGGTCAGTACAATAGTGTTTTAATGAGTTATGAGGCAAGCTCAGTTATAAAAACCTCTGCAACAAATCCCACATACTTAAAACACCTTCAGCCTCCACCCCATAATAAGTCTAGACTTCAGTTCTTTTCCTTGTCCTTTGGCAACCCTCTTTCACTCACCCTCACCATAAAGACAACAACATGGCAGGACTGCACATATTTCTTTTCCTTTTTTCCCCCCCAAAGATAGATTTGCACACACGCTTCATGTCTTGCTCTCACTCGCCGGTTCATTAATAACATTAGTGTTAAAAACACAGACAGAATACTTCACAGCATTGACAGTTTTTTTACTCTCCCTCTCTCTCTCCCTCTCTCTTTCCTCTTTCTCTCCACAGGATGAGGTTAATGAGAAGGGCTACGGTTGTTATGGTTATGGTTAGGCCCTGCCCGAATCTGTGGTGTGGCTTTTTCTCTCTTTCTCTTTTTCTCTTTCTTTCTTTCTTTCTTTCCTTTTTATCTGCTTGTGCTCCGGTCGTCCGTAGCTTGAGCTGGGTTTTGTTTTTCTGTTTTTGTTTTTCGTAAGAGATTTACGAAGAGAAGGGTCGTGATGATGATGGTGGTGGTGGTGTGAGAGAGAGAGAGAGAGAGAGATGTCACAGGACAGGTCAAAGGTCAGTTAGGTCAAAGGTCAATCAGATCTGGGGTGCGTTTTCCAAAACCATAGTTGATAACTAAGTTAGCAACTTTGTTGGTTGCAATGCAATTTCCCATTGCCAACCAACTAAGATGCTAACAGGTTAGCAGCTATGGTTTTGGGAAACGCACCCCTGTACTGTACGTGCAACACCAGCACTAGGGACCCATCACATGCACACTCAGCCCCTCCAACAAAGGGTTCCTGAGGTAGAGATATGACGGGAGTATCATCTCTGATGAGTACCAGATCAGGGACAGTGTAGAGAAAAATGAAGAGGAGAGGAGAGGAAAGGAGAGGAGAGGAAAGGAAAGGAGAAGAGAGAAGAGAGAGGAGAGAGGGACAGTGAAAGGGTTTCTTGGGTAGCTGGGACAAAATGGGAATGGGGGGAAATGACTGGACATGCAGTCAAATCCAGTCCTCGTTTCCCATACGCAGCGCAGATGTCTACAGATGCACCAGAGTAGCTGCAGACAGCTCAGTGGTTCTTAACGGAGGAACAGTGGTTCTTAACTGAGAACGGTGGTTCTTAATGGGGAACGATGGTTCTTAATGGGGAACGGATGTTCTTAACGGGGAACAGTGGTTCTCTCTGGGGTTGTCGTCACAATGTGCAGGACTACACAGCTACCTATCAATTCAGTGTTATTGCAACCGTACATATTGGTCATCTGTTATACTGCAGTGCAGTTCATCACTCTCGACTGTACTCATAAAAATGAGAGAGGGGGCATTAATGTTTCCATTTGTCATAGCTTGTTTTCATTTCTTAACGTTTGTTTTTTGTTTTAGGTGCAGGTGGTTATACAGGCTGGTAGACTACATCTCCTAGGCCTGGCTCATGCCACTGCACTCTTGCTTGCATAGTGCCTGTCCTGACATGGACAGGGTCTGTTTAAGTACTGCTGACCACTCCAAGATTCATTGTTATTGGGAAACGGGGCCCAGTTCTAGAACATGAAACGGAACCGTGTGCGGCTTAAAGAATTTGGGACACGCGTGAAAGGTCCAAGGCACTGGAATTACACTAGTGTCCATGAAGTAAACATTTGTTATTCCCTGCATACGTTAATGTTCTGCTAGAGATGACTTAAGGGGTTTGACAAGACTGCTCACCATCCACGGATCCAAACTCCTTCTCATGGGCACGAGTGAGGATCTCTTTGTAGAGGATCTCTGCTTCCTTGTACTTGCCCTGCTTCAGGTAGCAAGAGGCCTGGAGAGAGAGAGAGAGAGAGAGAGAGAGAGAGAGAGAGAGAGAGAGAGAGAGAGAGAGAGAGAGAGAGAGAGAAAGAGAGAGAGAGAGAGAGAGAGAGAGAGAGAGAGAGAGAGAGAGAGAGAGAGAGAGAGAGAGAGAGAGAGAGAGAGAGAGAGAGAGAGAGAGAGAGATAAAGGAAGTCATCAAGACTGACATTCACATAAAAGCAGACTGAGGTTTACTGAGGTACTAAAGGGCTTGCTGTTTAAAAGTGACACACACACACACACACACACACACACACACACACACACACACAGCTGAATTGCAGTGGAAAGAGGAGACACTCGCCAGTGCTAACCAAAGACCACTAGAAACACGGACGCTCTGAGCAGAAAGTGAATCACACAGTAGCCAGGCCAAGGATACATGTGGCATGCCAACGCCTGGGCTATGTGTGCATAACACAACCACAGGTTATGTACTTTCCCTAAAATTAACTCAGCAGATCTCTAACCCCCCTCCCCCTAGCATAACACAGACAGAGGCAGGACAGAGGAAACAGAGCCAAAAATGAGTTATCTATGTTATATAGATAAAAGTTACAGTTATTGGCAGACTGCATTAGCAGACACTTTTATCCAAAAATGACGCACACAGACACAGACACAAGATCTGGTCAGTCGATGACATTACCGCTGTTGCACCACGCCCGCATATGCACTGACGCAAAAGTTGCCGCCCCACACTAGGGACACTCTGCTGTCTCCGCCCAACACTAGGGACACTCTGCTGTCTCCGCCCACACTAGGGACACTCTGCTCTGTCTCCGCCCAACACTAGGGACACTCTGCTGTCTCCTGCCCCACACTAGGGACACTCTGCTCTGTCTCCGCCCAACACTAGGGACACTCTGCTGTCTTTGTCCCACACTAGGGACACTCTGCTCTGTCTCCGTCCCACACTAGGGACACTCTGCTGTCTCCGCCCAACACTAGGGACACTCTGCTGTCTTTGTCCCACACTAGGGACACTCTGCTGTCTTTGTCCCACACTAGGGACACTCTGCTCTGTCTCCGCCCAACACTAGGGACACTCTGCTGTCTTTGTCCCACACTAGGGACACTCTGCTGTCTTTGTCCCACACTAGGGACACTCTGCTCTGTCTCCGCCCAACACTAGGGACACTCTGCTGTCTTTGTCCCACACTAGGGACATTCTGCTCTGCTCAGCCTCGGCCCCCCGGTGGTTTCCTCACCAGGTTGTTCTTGGTCTTGGCCACGTTGGGGTCGTCGGGGCCCAGGCGGGTCTCGTAGATCTCCAGGGCGCGGCAGTAGTAGTACTCCACCTCCTCGTACTTGCCCTGGTTCTGGCACAGCAGGGCCAGGTTGTTCAGCTGCTTGGCCACGTCCGGGTGGTCCCGGCCCAACACCTGATGGAGAGAGGGAGGGAGGGAGGGAGAGAGAGAGGGAGAGAGGGAGATAGGGAGGGAGAGAGGGAGAGAGAGGGAGGTCAGAGGTATGTAAGATTCTAAAAATAGACTTTCATTTTCTAAAGATTTAGTCCTCACTAGGAACACTTTAAGTGAATCGAATGTGATCAACAGCTTGATACTTGAAAGAGAGAGAAATACATTAATATATGAGGCATGGAAAACAAAGTTGAGTGAATGCTGAATGTTCAGCGCTAACCACATCTGAAGAGAATGCCGAGCTGCCAGGTGCTGATAGCCTGGTCTGATGGGAGGATTAGTACTAAACTGGGCATGTCCGTAGCTTTGTCTGTCATCTTGTTAACACGAGTGAGTGCACACCTCCTGTGGGGTGTGTTATTTGAACAGGCAACAATGTAACCACACACAAGTCCACACAAAGGTTGTTTACTACTTCACAAAATATCCCTCTGTTCCTTTACCCCCGACCAGACTGGTCCAACTATTGTTCTACAGGTGTGTGTGTGTGTGTGTCCTCGTGGTATCCATTTTAGACAGGGCAGGTCTCTTGGTGTATTGACATGACACCTACAAAGACTATTTTACTTGCTTGGAAGCTAACCACTGCTCCCTCTGTGTCTGTGCATGTGTGTGTATGTGTGTCTATGTGTGTATGACATTGTGTGTGTATGTGTTCTTGTGGGCCATTCAAATAAGGCATCAAACAACTCTGCTCATGCGTTCTTGTTTGCAGCAGTTCGACAACTCAAGAACTAAACTATTGAGTTTTGAGGCATGCATTTGGACCCTCTGGCTTGCCGTACCTTCTCTCGGATCTCCAGCGCCCTCTTGCAGAGGGGCTCTGCCTCCTTGTACTTGCCCCTCTTCCCGTAGAGCACGGCCAGGTTGTTCAGGGTGGCCGCCACCTGCACAGCAACAGAGAGAGAGACAGAGTAACCATTAGCATTAGCCGTTACCCTAGGGCTGAGTAACCATTAGCATTAGCCTTTACCCTTGGGCTGAGAGAGACAGAGTAACCATTAGCATTAGCCGTTACCCTAGGGATGAGTATCCATTAGCATTAGCCACTAGGGCTGAGTATCCATTAGCATTAGCCACTAGGGCTGAGTATCCTAGGGCTGGGAGAGACAGAGTAACCATTAGCATTAGCCGCTCCCTTAGGGCTGAGAGAGACAGAATAACCATTAGCATTAGCCGTTACCCTAGGGCTGAGAGAGACAGAATAACATTAGCCGCTCCCTTAGGGATGAGTATCCATTAGCATTAGCCGTTACCCTAAGGCTGAGAGAGACAGAATAACCATTAGCATTAGCCGTTACCCTAGGAATGAGTATCCATTAGCATTAACCACTAGGGCTGAGTATCCATTAGCATTAGCCGTTACCCTAGGGCTGAGAGAGACAGAGTAACCATTAGCATTAGCCGCTCCCCTAGGGCTGAGAGAGACAGAATAACCATTAGCATTAGCCGTTACCCTAGGGCTGAGAGAAACAGAGTAACCATTAGCATCAGCCGTTACCCTAGGGCTGAGTAACCATTAGCATTAGCCGTTACCCTAGGGCTGAGAGAGACAGAGTAACCATTAGCATTAGCCGCTCCCCTAGGGATGAGTAGCCATTAGCATTAGCCACTAGGGCTGAGTATCCATTAGCATTAGCCGCTAGGGCTGAGTATCCATTAGCATTAGCCGCTAGGGCTGAGTATCCATTAGCATTATCGATCTGTGTTGATCTGTGTACAGTATTGTATTCTGTGGGCCTTGAGCCTGTAATAAAGTTTATATATTAGCCAATTCCCTAGGGCTGAGCAATTAATCAAATCCATCAATTAATCGTCCATTATGGCTTTCAACAATTGTGAAAATGTCGCTGAAATATACAAATTATTTTGAAGCATTCCATTTTGCAACAATGCTCCCCCTTTGTCTTGAGTAACAAATTAAGCATGCATTTGATATTTGTTTTTCAGTTGAAAAATATTTGGAATTAAGTTGAATAAAATACCATGATCTCAATATTGACCAAAATATAGTTTTTTTACGTAACGTAAAGCAACTACCCCATAACAGAAGTGGGCTGCGGTAGATGGGTTAGGCTTTACAGTCAGTCATCATTCACTCTCATAACCCTCATATTCTTTATGAAGATGAATATGTTTATTTGAAAGAGTGTGGTCTTCAGCAACATAAAACTATATGGCGCTGAGGTTACTTGGAACTGAAGCTGAGGACTGTTTCACGTGGAGTGGTAAACATGGAAATATGCCGTCTCGAGTTTGCAGTCACGGGTTACGCCCATGTAATAAGCCTTTGAACTCTTTACTGTGCAATCAGTGCCTTGACTGGCTAAGAACTGTAATCGCAGTGTCACTATGGGAGTGTCAATGTAGGGGTGTGTGACTGTGACTGTGTGTGTGTGTGTGTGTGTGTGTGTGTGTGTGTGTGTGTGTGTGTATGTGTGGGCGTGCTCACCGCTGGGTGGTCTTTGCCGAGGGTCTTCTCTCTGATTGACAGGGCGTCGTTGAGCAGGTGGGCCGCCTCTTTGTATTTGTTCTGGTCTCTGTGTGCAAACAGAGATGAGGAGACTGCTTAGCGCTACTCACAACACGCCTTCAACATGCAACACACACTTGACTTTTATTACAACACTTAAAACACACACCTGTAACATTTTACTCACAACACGTCTTTTAACATTCTAGCAAAGACAATTATAGAGTGTCAACAAACTGTCAACCACCATGTTCAAAAGATTTCAAAACTGTTTCTGTTTCATATTGACGTTTGAAACTCCAAGTGAGGAGGATGGCCACGAGGAGGAAGAGTCCAGATTTATCACTTTCCCCCGGGACACAGACACAGGTGACCTTTTAGCGACCTAGTTAAATATTTAAGCTTCCCCTCTCTCTGTGAGCTGAGGGACAGCAATGCTGTGTGTGTGTGTGTGTGTGTGTGTGTGTGTGTGTGTGTGTGTGTGAACTGGGAGAAGTGAAAGTGCTCATTGTGCCTGGAACTGGACACCAAGGGACACGCGCGTGCACGCGCGCAGACACACACACGCCTAACTCTCACCGGTCATGTATGGAACTGGACACCAAGGGACACACGCGCGTGCCGCGCACACACACACACACACACACACACACACACACACACACACACACACACACACACACACACACACACACACACACACACACACACACACACACACACACACACACACACACACACACACAGAGGTCATGTATGGAACTGGACACCAAGGGACACACGCGTGCACACACACACACACACACACACACACACACACACACACACACAGGTCATGTATGGAACTGGACACCAAGGGACACACGTGCATTACTGCGCCGTACACACACACACACACACACACACACACACACACACACACGCACACACACACACACACACACAGGTCATGTATGGAACTGGACACCAGGAGATCCCCTACTTGCTCCCTTGTGTTTTCTTTCTTTCCTTTCTCGTGTTCAAGTGGCGGCAGGTTACATGCACACAACATGCAGTTGCACACATATTCTCACTATTAACTCTCCCCCACCTAAGCACTCACCTGTAGACACACACACACACACACACACACTCCCACATGCACACCCCTAACTCTTGCCCTGCCTGCTGCCAGTGAGTCAGCTCACCTGTAGACCAGATCTGCACACACACACACACACCCCTAACTCTCGCCCTGCCTGCCAGTGATCCAGCTCATCTGTAGACCAGATCTGCGCACACACACACACACACACGGCTCACCTGTAGACCAGATCTGCGCACACACACACACATACAGTACACCCACGGCTCACCTGTAGACCAGATCTGCGCACACACACACACACACACACACACACACACACACACACACACACACACACACACGGCTCACCTGTAGACCAGGGCCAGGATGTTGAGCATGGTGGCGACGTCGGGGTGGTCGTGGCCGGAGGTCTTCTCCAGGTCCTCCAGCGCCTGCTTGCACAGCGGCACGGCCACCTGATGGCGACCCCTGCGAGGGCTGTACTGGATCACTATTAGGTTGTGTGAGCGCTTGTGGCGCGGGGATCTCGAAGCAGCCTGCTGGGTGCCCGCCCATGTGAGCCTTGTTGTGTTGCTGGGGCACTGAAGGAGACGGGGGGAGAGAGGGAGGGAGGGAGAGAGAGAGAGAGGGAGGGAGAGGAGAGAGAGAGAGAGGGAGGGAGAGAGGGAGGGGGGGAGGGAGAGAGGGAGTGGAGGGGGGAGAGAGGAGGAGAGGGAGAGAGAGAGGGAGAGAGAGAGAGGGAGAGGAAGGGAGGGAGGGAGGAGGAGGGAGATAAAAAGGGAGGGGGAAGAGGGAAGAGAGCATGGATGATTGGAATGTGAAAGCATGAGAGTCGTATGAAACAAAACTGAGGAAAAAGCACAGGTACAGAATTGTCCAAACACATCCATTTTGCATCAATAATTAATCATTTCAATTTGCATCCATAATTAGGCAGTTCTATTGATTTTGACAGGCCCAATGACACCAATTAACCCCGCAGTTCTATGACACCAATCAAACCCATGGTTCTATGCATAGTTCTAGCATGATTATGTAAGGAAGGCCTTGGCTACAGCATGCTGCTTACTTCCTGGTCCGTGGTCATCGTCATCGTTGGGGAACAGGTCATCCAGAGAGTCCTTGGGGGTCTCCCCCACCTTCTCCTCCTGCTGTGAAAGACCCGAGTGAAAGCCAATGAACGATCCAACATCCCATAATAATCACAACAGCGTTCACAATGACGACGCCATTTCCTGCTCCTTCACACCACTCTTTGACATGCTCGTTACCTCAAAGGGGAAGCTTGTTAAATATTTAACTAGCTCTCTAAAAAGGGGGACTGAGGTCTATTTCCAGACGGGCCAGTAATAAACAGGTCCCTTCCCCATTTACATAGAAATGACCTTCTTATTTGCAGTATGTGAATAGGCACATGCAGGGCTGACAGCCTTAAAACGTGGTTCATATTTCCCTATTTTGTTGACAACTAATAAATGTCTTTCAAAGTGTTATAAATGTCTTTTTTTAAAAGGTCACAAATGTCTTTTGAAGTGTTAAGAATGTCATAGAGGAGAATGGGGGCTGGAGGATGATTTATTGGGGGCCTAGAGTGAATGTCAGGTCAATAGCAGCCTCTTCCTCTTCCATCTCTACAGAGAGAGAGAGAGAGAGAGAAATGAAAGTAGAAGACTGTTGCTAGCATTGCAAAAAATAATGCCTGATATGTGAAGAAGTAAAAGTGAATTTGAGTCAGTTTGGAGCTGCTGCTTGACTGACTGTGTGTAGCACCATGGTAGGGTGAAATAAAGGCAAGGAAAAATAAAACTACACAACAAAATAATGTTTATGCCGTTTAATACATTTTTAGGTGTGAAACGTGTGTGTACTTAGATGTGAAACTAGTGTTTTGTGTACTACTTTGTGTACTTCAGTTCACCATCGCATTTAAATACTTAACGATTCAAAAACCTACATCTTGTAGAGCAGCATAGAGAAAGAAACGAGACAGAGAGAGGAAACAGAGCTGCCCACCCCTTAGGGCTTATGAGAATACACTCTATGAAGGAGAGAATGATGGATGAAAGATGCTGAGAGAGAGAGAGAGAGAGAGAGAGAGAGAGAGAGAGAGAGATGACAGAGAAAGAAAGAGGGGAGGAGGGAGTAGCCAAGCTGGATGAAGGATATATTTCAAGGGAGAACGTTCACTGTGAGAGCTGGTAAGAGAGTGAGGGAAATATGGGCAGTGATAGGTCATGTATCAGCACTAATACACAGTGGAAATGATATACGGAACTTAATGGGCTACAGGAGGGAGGGATGGAGGGAGTGAGGGGATACATCAAGGGACTGAGAGAGAAAGAGAAAGAGAGAGAGAGAGAGAGAGAGAAAGAAAGAAATCACTGCAGGGATGTGTGGAGAGCAAGACAAAAGAGAGAATGTGTGTGTGTGTGTGTATGAGGGAGAGAGAGACAAATTGTGTGTGTATGTGTTTGTGTGTATGTGTGAGAGTGAATTAATTAGAGAGAGATGGGTAGCCTCTCTCTCTCTCTCTCCTAAGGGACTCCTCTTTCCGGGAAAGAGAAAAAAATGATGGCGTCTCCTCCTTAGTGTGGGAGGAGCGTGACACAGTAGCCGAGAGCAAGCAGACCTCCCCCTGGGGAGGGGCAGCTCCACGCGTTTAACATGGAGCACAGGAGAGGAGAGAGGTGGAGGAGGAGGAGGAGGAGGAGGAGGAGGAGGAAGAGTGGAGGAAGTTGATAGATTGCTCTGTCAGGACAGGCTTTTTACCCAGTCAGAGAAAGAAGAGGGGAGGGGAGATAGACAGTGTGTGTGTGTGTGTGTGTGTGTGTGTGTGTGTGTGTGTGTGTGTGTGTGTGTGTGTCACATGTGTGGAGAGGTGCAATCACTAATTGACACCTGAGTAATTAACAGGTTTCGGTGTGTTTCTGTGTGTGCGTGTGGCCGACCATGCTGCACTTGGGTATGCATGTAAACCTTGCTCTGTTTTAGCAATGCAAACATCATTACCCATGCGAATACAGTAGAGCTCATTTGAATGTATTTGCATTTTATATCCCTCACCAAAGGCGAGGCATCCTAGTGGCTGTACTTTGTGAGCTTGTTTCAATAACTCCAGGTGCGTTCGTTCTTGCGTGCATGTACGTATGTGTGTATGTATGTATGTATGTATGTATGTGTGTATGTATGTATGTATGTATGTATGTGTGTGTGTGTGTGTGTGTGTGTGTGTATATACACTACTCACCGTGGGCGAGACGTCCTGGTCGTACTTCTTGAGCGTGTGTATGCGTGTATGCGTGTGTGTGTGTGTGTATGTGTGTGTGAGCGCGCGCGCCTGTGTGTGTGTGTATGTGTGTGTGTGTGTGTGTATGTGTGTGTGTGTGTGTGTGTGTGTGTGTGTGTGTGTGTGTGTGTGTGTGTGTGTGTGTGTGTGTGTGTGTGTGTGTACACACTACTCACCGTGGGCGAGACGTCCTGGTCGTACTTCTTGAGCTGGTTCATGAACCCAGGTGCTTCTTCTCCTCCTCCAGCTGGGCCACGCTCTGCTCTTCTGCAGCTTCTGCTGGTGGTTAGCTCGGTCCCCGCAGCCACTGGTTCTCTTGGCACAGGCGCCGCACCTGCGCACGCAGCTTCTGCTTCTCCGACTCCACCGCGCTCAGGTGGCTGGACAGCGCCATCATCACCTGCGAGACAGGTGGGAGGTGGTCACAGGTGAGGTTACAGTTATGAGGTTATGTATGGTGCCACTGATATCGACCCCTGTTTAGAGAGTGTTGGGGATTGTGTGATGTGGATGCATTCAGGAGCTTACTGGGGGTAACGTTGAGATCACAGACACATAGCCTCCACACACACACACCTCCTGGCCCAGCCCAGCATGTACATACACACACACACACACACACACCTACCGTCATACACCACAGCAACAAACACACTGACACACACACAGCCTCCTGGCCCAGCCCAGCATGTACATACACACACACCTACCGTCATACACCACAGCAACAAACACACTGACACACACACAGCCTCCTGGCCCAGCCCAGCATGTACATACACACACACACACACACACACACACACACACACACACACACACACACACACACACACACACACACACACACCTACCTTCATACACCACAGCAACAAACATACTGACACACAAACACACGCGCACACACACACACACCTACCTTCATACACCACAGCAACAAACATACTGACACACAAACACACGCGCGCAACACACACACACACACACACACGCACCTGTGCCTCCCCGAGCCCCAGCTCGATCATCTCCACGGACTTGCGCAGCAGGCTGGACTTCTCGTGCACCAGGCTGGCCTCCTCGTCCTTCTTCAGGCAGCGGATGGTCTCCACCAGGCTGTGCAGGATGGCGTTGTGCTCGCTGCGGAGCGCCTCCAGGCCCTGGGCCACCAGCCGCGTGCTGGCCATGATCTCCTCCTGGGACAGCTTCTCCAGCTTCTCATCGCCCCCACCGCCTCCGCGGGTCGGACACACCATGGTGGACATGATGCTGCCGCCACACACAGAGCAGGGATACCGTCTGTGGAGAGAGAGAGAGAGAGAGAGAGAGAGAGAGAGAGAGAGAGAGAGAGAGAGAGAGAGAGAGGGGGGGGGAGAGAGTGGAAATTATATGGAGTGCATTTCCAAGAGAAACTGCAAAAGTGTGCTTGCTCAACTGTAGTTGTGGAGAGAGAGAGGGGGGGGTTAAAGACTACATTTCCCATTTCCATGAGAAACTGCAAACGTGTGCTTGCTCAAATGTAGTTCACCAACAGCATCAGACATTGGAATTAAAATATGAAGATTGGTCAGAATATGAAGATCGTACCACCACATGCCTAAAATCTGTGTGTGTGTGCTTTATGCCCTCAGAACGATAAGATCTTAAGCAGTTGTAGTTTTAAAAACACACACACAAATGGACCATTGTGTTTTCATGCAAATCACTGATCTAATCAAAAATCTAATCAATATTTTCTGAAGGAGTGAAAAAGAGGGGCGAGATAATCGGTTGTCTTTCAAATTTACTCTGCACGCAATAGGATAGCACTAACTCATGAGTCCCATGCGTTTTCCCACCAGCAGAGCTAGTTAGTTCACTAGTTGATCAAACTTTTGCCAACTTAAAAAAAAGCTTAACTCGTGTCGCGCTATTCGCC
>NC_063195.1:20793230-20825730 GCF_017589495.1 Alosa alosa | reverse complement strand
TATTTCTTCTCATTCTTTTGATGTGTGTAGCTCATTGTTTGGATATTTTTACCTCAATTCTTACACATGGCACCTTTAACCTATAACACTTATCTTTAATGTGGTGTGTAGGTCTAATTGAGTGCACATTGGTGATGAGTAGGTGTAATTGAGTGCCTGTCACTTTAAGAAAATACGTGAGAGTAATTAGCCTCCCTTCAGCCTGACGGTTTTAATTTAGGCTAGTCGCTAGTGAATAAAAGTTGTGCATAAGGATATGTGGATGCAAATCATTATGTTTTCTATGTCATTAGATGCAATAAATGTTCAAAAAACTAACAAGTCGAAGACAATCTTTCTGGGATCAAGTGTTGACGTGACCTGAGCTAGCAGGATAGTTACCAAGGAGCTCTTTCCAGATGTAAAAGTTTGCCATGGTTGCGTAGCCTATTTGCGTAAGCGCAAAGTGTTTCTCTCTCTCTCTCTCTCTCTCTCCGTGTGTGTGTGTCTGCGTCTGCATGAGGCTGATGATGATGTTCAATTCAACTCGGTAGTTGATCCGTCCGGTCAATAGCACCGCATTCACGCCACTTCATGATTATATTAACGTCATCAGACAGGCTGTACAAGTGTATGCGGGAATTTCTCGCATTATGATGGCTAGAGTTGCGGGACTTGAACAAATTATGCGCAATACCCGCAATGAAATTTAAGCCCTGACGACTTTCTTTTTTCCTTACTTTGTCATATTTTTTTTTTAATCGCAGAAGCACTGAAGCAAAACATGGAGCCTGACGAGCTTAAAGCCATTTTCAGACACTTCCGCTGCCGTCGTCTAGACGGTGCTGAACGCATCATCAGCCTCAGTGTACCCATCTAATCCCTTATGATGAACACCTCTGGAGGCCTAGCGGACCATCTCTAGACCTCCACCACACACACACACACACACACACACACACACACACACGTGAAGAAGCGTCTTGACAAAGAGGGGGGGGGTTCTCTCAATAATTAGAGGGAGAGGAGAAGGGTTATAGAGAGAATGAGGATAGGAGGATAGGGTAGGAGGATAGGAGAGAGAGAGAGAGAGAGACTATTGCATGTTGTTGACACTTTAAATAAACAAAAGAAAAGAAGTTTGTCAATACGAGCATGTGTTGTTATTTTTACACACACACACACACACACACACACACACACAGTATGACAGTACTTGGGTGTGGTCAATAACAGAGGTCGAGCGACATGACCTCACACACAACAGGACACTGTGGGTAGGCATCTAGACAAGATGAAGACAGAGCCCAAGTGTGTATGTGTGTGTGTGTGTGTGTGTGTGTGTAGACATCTAGAATAGATAATGATGATCCAGATGATCCAGCACAGAAGAAAACAGCTTCGTCATGAGCATAGTTGTTATGTTTGGGAGAAAACACACACACGAATACACGAATACACAAACACACAGACACAGGAAACACACACACACACACACAGGTCTGGTTTAGGGTGCTAAGAGGCAGACACATCCCTGTAGCAGGTGGGTTGAGGACACTGGAGGTGAGTGAGACAGACAGAGAGGGATGGATGGGCATCATCAGATGGCAACAGAGGCAGCCTCACTCTGAATCTGACAGGGGAGAAGACCATATGAGAGAGGCGATACGTGTGTGTGTGTGCATCTGCAATAGTGTTAATATTGCAAAAGGCCGCCAGAGTACTACTGGCTTAATGCATCAGCATTCACCACACCTCATTTCCCCATCTTGACACACACACACACACACACACACCTATTAGGAAGCCCATCTGAACTGTCTCTTCACGGTAGCCATGGAACATTTTCACGGCGCCCCATCCAGGAGACGGGTGGAATTATGGGTGATTCTGACGACGCTCGCACGGTCTCTGTTGCTAGGGGCTCATACGCAGATTTTATGTAAGACATCAGAAGAGAAGGGTGTGTGTGTGTGTGTGTGTGTGTGTGTGTGTGTGTGTGTTGGAAGACTAGGCACAGGTGTGAAATGTGTGTGTGTGTGTGTGTGTGTGTGTGTGTGGGAGGGGGGATTGAATACTTGGAACATGCATGAATGTGTCATCTCCAAAATGGAGCATGAGGCTTTCCACTGCTACCTTTGCCTGTGCACCAAATGCAAGCGTGTATTTAACCCTTTGCTGAATCTGAATTGCCTTCACAGATGATTATTCAACAGCAGTGGCGACAAACAAAACAAAATAGACCTTGACATCTTCACAGGCCACCTTGGAGGCCTGTGAAGCCGTACATTGAGAATAGCTTCTTAAAGTAGCGCCATGGAGGAATTGATATTTATGGCTCTTGGCATCAGTATTCAACATTTAGCACCAAGACGACACCCAAGCAATATTAAACATTCCGACACGCACTGGCAAGTCATTGTAGAATCTAATTGAGTCTAAAGGCTTTATTTGAAGGTAAAAGAACTGCATTGCACTGCTTTAACCAAACGTCAGCACCAGGGCACAGCAAGCCCCGTCCCATTTTAAAGAGCTGTGGTATGCTAAACTTCACAACAGCTTTGTCATGCCATGATGTCCATTCGTTTGCAGACATCAACACTCAGCACTCGACACAGGGCACACTACAGAATCTCAACACTATCAGTGGACAAAGAGCAAAGGATGACCAAAGCACAACCATCCACCTCAACTTATTATCAAACATAGTGACATTCCTGCGGTCAGCATGCCAGATCATGCTACCGTAATAAATCATGTGCCAACTGCTGCTCTATTGTCTTCTGGGAGATGATAAAACAGCACGTCCTAGAGTGCAATTAATGACTTTGCTTTTTGCTTTTTAACGTCAACAAAATCAAAAACAGAATTGCTCAGAATTAGAGGGCGCAGTGGGCGGACCTAGCTCTTGGTGCGTGCTGGCACAGAACAGAACAAGGAGCTAGGCTAAGAGAACGAACAATGCTACGGTGAATCACCATCATCATCATCATCATCATCATCATCATTCTTTGCAGCTCCCCTTATATTATAAAGAAGCAGGGAAATGTGCAACTTCAGCAATGTCCCGTGCTTTCTCTCTCTTTCTCCTTCTCCTTCTCTCACTCTCTCTTTCTCTCTCTCGTGTCCTCACTGCCCTCCTGCCTCTGTGGTTGAGAGGCAGAGCCAGTATTTAGATGACAGAGCACTCGTGTGTGTGTGTGTGTGTGTGTGTGTGTGTGTGTGTGTGTGTGTGTGTTTTAATATGGGACAGTGAGTGGTTTGTGGAGGGTAACATATCCGTCATTTCTTGGTATTTGACCGTGTGTGTGTGTGTGTCAGTGTGTGTGAGATCACACAGACTGTGGTTGGGAAATGTGTATAGGCATTTGTGAGAGCATGAGAGCATGTTGACAGCTGGTTGGCAAGTGGATAGATCTTTGTGTGCATGTGATATACGGGTGTGTCTTTGTGTGTTTTGCTGGTGGAGTTCTCTTAGGTCAATTACACTATTTCCGTTGAAGAATGACTTCAGATCTGTGTGTGTGTGTGTGTGTGTGTGTGTGTGTGTGTGTGTGTGTGTGTGTGTGTGTGTGTGTGTGTGTGTGAGAGAGAGAGAGGTGCAGTGCTGTAATGCCACATCAGTTTGCAGAGAGGCAGCAGACCTGACTCAGCCTTCTGACTCAACACCACAACCAGGAATGAGAGAGAGAGAAAGAAAGAAAGAAAGAAAGAAAGAAAGAAAGAAAGAAAGAAAGAAAGAAAGAAAGAAAGAAAGAAAGAAAGAAAGAAAGAAAGAAAGAAAGAGATGCTGTGTGTGGGCAGCAGAAACAAGAGTGCTTTCCACTGTACTAGGCCAATTACCTGTCTTTGGTTTGGCTGCCACACACACACACACACACACACACACACACACACAGACACACACACACACACACACACAGACACAGACACACACACACACACACACACAGACACAGACACACAGACACACAGACACACAGCGTTTCGTCAAGAACAGCCAGGGAGCACTAAGGTAAACAGTGTCAACACCAGCATGACTTGCTTCCCTCTGAGGTGGGTAGTAGTCAATCTCAGGTTAACTTTTAACTTTTAACACACACACAAAAGAAAATGCCCACAAGTAAGTGGGAAGAAAGAAGGAGATGTCTTCAATTCAAAGGTCAACAACAAGCAAAAAAAGGAAGAGATCAAACAACGAGAGCACTTCAGCACTTTTACAAAGAGGCCGTGAGGTTGCGCAACCCACTAGGCTACACTGGGGGCGTTTGTTCTGTATGGTTTACCTGTCTTTGCTTTGGCTGCCACACACACAACACACAACACACTAGGTTTATGGCACACTCACTGTGGACAGCTCTCAATTTGCAATTTGTGAAAGGTGCAATAAGCCGTTTGCAGACAAATGACCTGCTCTACCTAAATATGAAAGAAACGTTTTATATACAAATATAAAAAGTCTAAATATGAAAGAAATGTTTTATATACAAATGTTTTCTAATATCGCAGTGTTTCCCATACATTGACTTATTTGTGGCAGCCCACCACAATATCAACATTGACCACCACGCAATGATTTTCCAGGTTGTACTAAATTGTGCTTAAATCTAGTTAGCATCATAACCACACTGCACTAATTTGTTAAAAAACTGTTACATTCAAGTTAATTACCAACCACCACAAATGGAATTCAATTCTCTGGGAAACACTGCATTGGCTTTATGTTTTGGCAGTTGGCTTCATACGTTTAAGGTGAGAAAAAATGTCCGCACATGCTGTAAAGGGCATAGCGTGATTCACCAAACTGACCGTCGTTATCTTTTTCTTACATCGTAATCATCAGAGTTACATTATTGCCTTATTACCAACTCAGAGAAAGAAATGCATACTGCAACTTCAAAGACCTCCAGTAGTGGTGGATAGTCCAGTAGTGACAAATAGTCCAGGCTGACTGCTGATGTCGATAATGTTTTGATGCTCTGGAACTAAATGTCACTCTGCTTTGCCCAGCTAAAAAAAAAAAAAAAAAAAAAAAACAGATTTGCCTTTGGGCATCAGTGATTGTAATAGGTGCTGTCTCCATGGGTTCAGTATATTCCTGTTTCCATCCTGAGATAACACAATCAGCCATGGCTTCCCCATTACAACAAGCACTGGCCAGCCTACGCTAAGCCACGTGCCCTCCCTGGGTCATGACCAGGAAATGGGGCCCAGAGGGCCGGACGCAGGTCCAGTAATGAGTCATACGCAGCCATAAATCACATACAGTGACATAGTCCACACACATGTCTGTCTGTCTGTCTGTCTGTCTGTCTGTCTGTCTGTCTGTCTGTCTGTCTGTCTGTCTGTCTGTCTGTCTGTCTGTCTGTCTGTCTGTCTGTCTGTCGGAACCCAGAGCAGACCCTGATCAATAATGCCTCAGCAGCCCAGATCACAGGCACAGCCCTAGCCTTTTATTGGTCTGTGTGTGTGTAAGTCTAGGGAGCATATGTGTGCAATTTTTCCATATGTGTGGTGTGTGTGCATAGCCTAAGAGGACAAGGATATCTGAGCTAATAACTGGGCTATGTCTCTGTCTATTACCAACCATTGCACCATCACTGGACAATAACAGCTTTCTGTCAATAAAATGTCTTGCTTGCTACACTGTATACTGTTGGTGATATCCTACTACCCTAGATGCCCCTACAACAACATGTCTGTCAATAAAATGTGTTGCTTGCTACACTGTATACTGTTAGTGATATCCTACTACCCTAGATGCCCCTATAACAACATGTCTGTCAATAGAGATAGCCAATAGTGTGATGCTATAAAAAGACACGCTGCTATCTATGAGAGAGAGAGATAGAGTCACAGACTGAAGTGTGTGTGTGTGTGTGTGTGTGTGTGTGTGTGTGTGTGTGTGTGTGTGTGAGGATTGTAATATGCTGCTATCGTGACCCCCTCACCTCCCAACTCTAATGAGCCTAAGGGGTCAGGTGAGGGTTGAGGAGATTAGACTTCACTGCTATACTGGGGTGATGTAGGGAGAGGGAGAGAGAGGGAGAGAGAGAGAGAGAGAGAGAGAGAGAGAGAGAGAGAGAGAGAGAGAGAGAGGTTGGAAATAATGAGAAGATTTCCACAGGCTAGGGGAGACAGCAGAAACAGTGGAAGGAGAGAGAATGTGTGAGTTCGTTCTAGATTTGAGAGAAATAGAGAGAGACAATGAGAGATCAGTTCTTGATGGAACATGTTGTGTTGCTGAGGTGAGATAGGGGCCACTTTCCAGGAAGCGTGTGTGTGTGTGTGTGTGTGTGTGTGTGTGTGTTTGTCTCTGCTCGGCTTTCCGGACTCTTCAACTACTCCTTCTCACAACAGTCTCTGCAACACTTACTCACACACCCGTGGCATCAGTGTGTCTATCGCCAGAGGACGTCACTCCAAGTCATTTCACTCCCCCTCCTGCTTACACACTCACACACCACAGTGCTACCTCCACACACCTCACACACCGCAGACTGCTATGCCTGGCATGACAAGCAAGCTTGACTAAAACACACAAACACACACACACACACACACAGACACATTTGTCAAACCAGATGGGTAGATGTCTCTCTCAAGCACAATGGGGAGGATAGAGGAGACTCAGAACCATTAGCCCAGTTAGGATAATATGAGACAAAGATGGATCCTAATATAAAGACAAAGATGGATCCTAATATAAAGACAAAGATGGATCCTAATATAAAGACAAAGATGAATCTACTGAGTTATCACCAACGTTACTTCTCTGCTCAGAAATGGTTTAAGAACACAAACATACAAAAAAAGTCATAGCCTAACATTACCTGAATAGTAAACAGTCTCCCTGACTCACTCTCTCTCACACACACACACACACACACAGTGGCACATGATAATGGAGGTAACAGATACAGAACACCCATACATTGGCATGGGGCCACAGACCACTGCATAATGGATGTCTAAAACACGCAACCACGGTTTCTCACTTGCACAAAGAACAGAAGTAAGAATAGAGAGGTGTTTTCAGAGAAGAAAATTGTGAAATGACGTCCATTACGTAAAGTGCAGGGTGGCAGTTTGCCTATCTGGACTTTGCTCTCAACTCACCTGGCCTACCTTAAAATCACGATAACGGCTTTGGAGCTCACCCTTCACGTAACACCAATACCTGAACTGAATTAGGCTACGCCTTCTGAATCAATCTTATTTAAGGGTCGATCTGAATGTAGCGCACCGATGGTAAACAATGGTGATGTTGGGAACTTGGGTCTCTAGTTAATTAAGGGTGGGTTGACGGTATATTAACTGGCCATGATCATCGGTCACCGTCGCCACAGTCTAAAAGGAGGCTACAAGGTTGCAGCCTTTGATAATCCAGTTAATCGCCATCATGTCAACATAGTGGGTAACTGTGGCGAGATAGTGAATAGAAAGGCAAATAAATGTACCATTCTATCTACCACCACCACCACTGACACTGAGGTGCCTGAAAAATAATGTTGGATTCTGGATATTTTTTTCTGGCAAATCAACATTTTGCCCGTCCCTTAGCCAACGTCAGATTACAGGGCAGGTGTGCAGCAAGCGTTAGCACGCAGTTACTGTAACGTTGGCTAACATAGAATGACATTGACATAATATGTGTCTACTGTAATAACCCGATACTACAACATTTTAATGTTAATATGCGTCAAGGGGATCGAATGACCCTGGCAAGCACAACACAGAGCCGTACAGTGGATCAATTCAGTAACATACCAGCGATTTCAGTCACTCCCTCGCCGGTCGGCAACTTCGCGTCGACTCGGTGATCACACAGCTATCCGCAGTGGAGCCGCCACCGACGCTCTTCAACAACACGGGGCGAAAAAGGCGACGATACGGGAGACAGACGAGAGACTCTTCGGATCAGTCAGGACAACCCCATTCTACAGCAAACGCACAGTACGCTTGCCTCACGAAATGTTTTACTTTCATAGAGCTGCCTGATGTGTAGTTGGTTGGCTGTCACTCTCTCGAAACAGTTAACGTTAGCGGTGTTTATGTCCCGACAGCGGATCACAGCCTGGGGCTTTGCATAGAGGCTCTTTGTCGCTTTAAATCCAAAATGTCTACTCCCCGGCGGACTTTACCGTCCCAGTGTCCTCAGCGCGGGTGTTTGGAGATGACGTTTGTTTTGATTTTTTTTTTTTTTTCACTTGCAGCATCGGGCGTGGCTGTCATAGGTGGCTGTGGGGTGACAGAGTGATGGAAATGAGCGTGTTCTTGTGTTACTTGTGGGGGAATATTTGTAGGCTATTTACCGTACAATATGGCTTAGCCGCTTTGTTTCATTGTAAGTTCAAAACAATGTATTCCAAGTTAGTTTAATTGTTATTCTTCACACATTTTCACGTAGGCTAATACAACAATTAAGAAAATCAACATACGATAAATATAACAAGTTGGCTGACAATACAAGTGTTATGGAGCGAAGATGATGAAACTAAGGCGGTTTGATGTGTAATCACAAGTTATTATATTACAGCTTATTTACATTTCTGTAGTGCCACCTGCTGGTAGGCTACTCATTTTCACAGTCATAAATAAACAGTAACAGCCGCTGACTGTAACCAGTTAACCTAGGCTAAGTCATTATGGACCTTTTTTTTTTTTTTTTTTTAAAGAAATTATGTGTGAAAAACTAAGTGACCTTACTTTATTGACCAGGACGCCTACTTATTGTGTTCTCAACCATACATTACTGTAAAATGATTATGTTACTGAAAATAATTAACAAAGAAATGTACAGAAGGCAAAATCAGACAAGTCAACTGTTTTCCATGTTTTTTTTTTATTATTATTCTCATCAATATTTGTAATTTGTGTATGAATTTGAAGAATAGTTATTTAAGTATTTATCAAATACAAAAAAAGAGAGAAGCGAGAAAAGGATACAAACACACACAAGTCTTCTTCTGTGCACTTATAAAACCTCATCACACCGGCTGGAGTCTCAGTCTCTCACCTACAGCTGAAATGTCAGAAGAATAAAAACAACAAACTCATCTATAAAAGAGCTCAACTCCTTTTTGAAAAAGGGCCATAAAAACAACCACAACAATGAACAGTTAATAATAGTTTTTTTTTTTTTTTTTTTTTAGAACGCAAGCCAGGTTAAAATCTGAACGTTTCGGAGTACACAAAAGCTATGTGTAAGACATTGCACGAAAAAAGTTAAAACGATATGAAACAATACAATTTGTTTTGTACATACACAACAAAACTATACAAAATAGCCAACAAAAGACTTTTCCTCAGTGGTCTATTTTTTAAAAAAGAATACTGTCATATAATTTAAAAAAAATAACTTTGTGCAAAGACGTCCGCATTTTAAAATTTCAAAACGAAACCAGGTCTGACCCAATATTAGAGTACATATCATTTCCTGTTAGCTCTTAAGTTGTTTAGACCGAAGGGCAGTCTTCTCAAAATGGCAGACAAAGTAGTGCTTTAAAAGATGAGGATAGAACCTAGCCTGGAGTCAGCTGACAGTGAGAGAACGTTTCTCTTTCTCCAATGTCTAAAAAAAAGGCATATTGACCTTTTCATAGCTCACAGGCCTTCAAATTTCATACCTTCTTGAACAAAAAAAGGTAATCTGTACAATAAACGTTTAAAACAACATACATTGTAGTTATACTGTAAGTTTCACCATCAACTTCAGAGACAGAGAAAGTCAGAGAGAAGGAGGGGGGGGGGGGGGGCTAAAACATCCACAGTTCTTCCAGAGTTTTACAGTTGGAGAATACGTTTGTACAATATCAATCCAAACGATAAAGCGCCACGTTTCGCTCCAGTTTAATCAAACGCACACATGCACACACACACATTCCCTTTAGGCAAGTTCCATAGGATCACCACATTTTTCACAGTACACCCTTCCCGAAACAGGAGACCAAAGCAGGTCTCGATGCGACTCCCTGGAAATAAACACACACAACCAAATGTACACACTCAACTGTGTTATGCACCCAAATGAACAACACACACACACACACAGACATACCCACATACATACAGTATATAAACACTTGTTAATGACATTCTCTTGTTTTTTGCCTTAGTCCTTAGATGACGCTTAGACACCATGTAACATCAAGTCGAAATTGCGGTTTCAAGCGTTTTTGAAAAAAATATCCCCCGTCACAGCAGACCAATCACTTCCAAACGGTCTAAAGCTAAAAATTGTCATGCAATGCAAACACACTCAGTATTAAAGGGTTTTTCATAATGTGGCAGAGAAGAAGAAGAAACAGTGAGAGAGGAAGAAAACCAGAGAAATGGAGAAGAGAGAGAGAGAGAGAGAGAGAGAGAGAGCAAGAAAGAGAAAGAGAAAGAGAAGACCTACACATAGTAAATCTTCAAAGAGTCTTTGCTCGGGGGTTTACCTCCCCTCGTGTATGTTCCAGCATTCGCGCCCTTCCAGACTTCCACAGTGGTTATCAGCCCTTAAAATCAGAGAAGGTTTGAAAGTCCTGCGCTCGTCGAAAAAAAGGAAAAATATCACCAAAAAAAAAAATGCAGATGTCCACCGTGCCAATATCAGCAGAGTAGCTGGATGGCTGTGTGACATGGCGCTGCCAAGCAGTGGCACTCAGGGGCCAGGAGTGGGCACAACACAAAAGGTGCCAACGTTGCCAACACCGGCCAGTTTCCCCAGACGCCATGGCTACCACCAACCCACAATGCCGCGCACGCCGAACCCTTAGGGGGGGGACACTGTCGGCTGCCAGCACAGCTGACCATCAGTATCTGACCCTCGTGAGGGGCACTGACCCTCGTGAGGATGGTAAAAGACACACGAATGGTTTTAAACGGCAGCACTACCATCGTGTATCCACAGGGGGGCACTGTGGACACCACCGGCACGAGGAGGGCACGGCCTGCCAAAAGGCGGTTTGAGAGCTGTGCTGACCGCAACCCATAAAGGCCAACGCAGCAGTGTGCAGGTGGAGACTCTGTATGGTGACCAAGAGTGAAAAGAAAAACCTTTTTTAGCCAAAAATCGTTTCTGTCTGGTTTTTACTTTGTCGTTAAGGCCTTCTATATGTGCATGAGCATCCGACTTCTCCAACATCTCCCTACGTAAAATAGGCTCCTGGATTCTGCACTATTTTTTTATCTTCAAATTCACACACACACACATATTCATTTCAAAAGAAAAAAGGCAAGAATGTTAGCCAGTTAAGTAAATGAGGTCCTATATAAAAAAGAAACTGGAGTCACTGAAGTCACTTTGAATGGACTAAAAATGTAGACTAGAACAGGAGTGCGAGTACATTCCTCTCAGGTTAGAGGGAAAAAAGTTCTGTCTCAGAGCAACACTTCATTATCTAAGCACCCTAACACACTATGACACACACGAATGTGCATGCACACGCACACACACACGCACACACACACACAGACACACACACTCACTTAAGTCTCCCAACCCCTTTTAACATAGCACAAAAAGAGCACCTACTCACAGGATTTCACAGAAATAATAACATCTAAACAAAAAATCATAACACTTTCTTATACAAAATAAACAAACAACAAAAAAGTGCAAAACCAAGCTGCCTGATATGCTGGCTACCATCTCCTCATGACGACACACGCTGTGACTGAAACGTGTGTTTTGTCTAGTTTTTTTTCGTCTTTTTTTTTTGTTGCATCTTTTAAAAGGCAGCACATACGCTTGAACACACATTTAAAAAACAGTTTGTTTTTTTTCCCTCCTACTTGAGCTGCGTAGAAGGGGGCAGCTACACACCAACAACATTAACAAACCACCGTGACAACATCCAGTATGGGGGGTAGGTGGCCAAGATGGCGGTGACTCACAGGTTCCAAAAGTCAACACTTCTTGTCATATTCCTTTTCCACAGGAAAATCAGTTTGTCCTTGACTTTCTGTCATTTATTCCTTCTTTCCATCTTCCTTCCATTCTTACATTTTGCAGTATTTTTTGTTTTTTGTTTTCCTTGTTTGCTTCCTTGTCGAAGAGTCACTCTTTATGAATTGATTTGCCTTTTCCCGCCGTTGCACTGTAACAGTCCAGAAGCCCCATCCCTCCCTCTCGCTCTCCCTCTCTCTCTCGGAGGGTTTAAGATCTGCGGGGATCTCAGGAGGTGAGGAGGAGGTGTGGAGTGTGAGGATAGGGTGGGGTGGGGTGGGGCAGAGATGTGTGTGTGTGTGTGTGTGTGTGTGTGTGTGTGTGTGTGTGTGTGTGTGTGTGTGTGTGTGGGGTGGGGGGGGTTCAGATGGGCTTGGTGTAGCCGAAGACTCCGACGGGGAAGTGCTTGACGTGGGTGGGCCACTGGGCGGCCAGCTGGAAAAACTTGACGTCATTCCACTCCACGCCGTCGATGGACACTGCGGAGAATTACAACCAACAGCGTGAGCACATGCCGGCCCAGTCGCAGGCCTTCCTCTAGTCATCTTGGCTAAGACAGTTTCAAGACTATAGTGAGTAGTGCTGTAGTAAGGAGATTTATGGCTTAAAACACACTGTTAACACAGGGTACAGGGGTCTCCAACCTTTTTTCCTCCAAGAGCTACTTTGACAAAATGAACATGGCCGAGAGCTACTAATGTTTTATAGACTGTTAGTAGTAGCATGTATTCACATAGCTGATCTCCACCCAACACAGCTGAATACGTTTCGTATGGGTTTTAGAGCTCCTTTCAATTCCTTTACCTTCTGTCTTTGTGGATTGTGAATTTGATTTGATAGGAATTTGATCAGGTTACCAAATGACTTAGTCATCAAATTAGCAAACATTTTCCTTAAAAACTACCTGAGCTACCTGTTGGAGACCCCTGCTCTAGTACCTACTTGGTATGTCTGTTCTTGTAAATTAGCAACCTGTAAAAGATATATCAAACATTCCTACACACTCCAGCTAGGGTGACCAGATGAGATTGGCTGAAATTCGGGAAGCTTTTTTTTCGCGGGGGGGGGTATAATAGTCTATGTAGGTCTACATAGACTATTATAAAAGATAATGAATTTTCAAACCTGTACCAAAACACTTTTTTATTCAAACATCGAGTCTGCCTCAAAATACAACATAGAAATCATGTTGGGAATGTCATTGTGGGAAAAAAAAAACAATGACTGCGTAACAGTGCAAATCAGACCTTTCAGAATAAGGATAATAGCCTAACGCTAATAACAAGCCTTGCCAAAACTATGGGTCATTAAGTAAGAATACAAAATAATTGTTAGATTAAGTAGATTATGTTAAAACGACATCGGACATTAGGCCGAACTTCCGACGTATTTTTTTGCACACATGACGCGACCAATTAATCACTGCTGGCTCTGCCTGCTGCGCTGCCTGCACATTCAATGTCCCGGCCCGGCTGCTGCAACTAGCTCTCTTCATCTAGGCCTACTCTATAAAACAGAAACACCAAACTCTCTTCTACACACTTTGCAGAATGCTTTCATTTCGTCGCGTAAGGCTTTATCAATCCACGGGTACCTCCCCATCCACTCCTCCCGGTACCTGCATAGACGTTTCCCAGACAGCAAAATATATTTGGGCCAGATCTGGTCCAGATCTTCATTAGCATTTGGCGCAGATCCACTAAACGGACCTGCCCCGTGGTCATTTCTTCCAACGGGCCAATACCGGAACAGGTTGGAATTACGGATCAGAGACAGATCTGGGCCAGAACTGGTACAGTTATTATTGCCATGGCAATTGGTGCGGATCTGGCCCAGACTCATATTCTACATCTGGGCCTGGTCTGTGATTCATATTTAGGCTATCAGACAATTAGCCTTTTGCTTTTTAGCGGCATGTTGGGGTTCCGGTACATCAGCCATGTCAAGGAATGAATAAAAATGAGCTAAAATCAGTGCATATTCGCGGCTAATTATAGAACGTCAAAAAAGAAACAAAGTAGCTGGGGCTGCATCCAGACACTTAGCTGCAGTCGGGGGCTGCATGCAGTCGACTCAACCTCTCTACGGACAGTTTTTAATGTTTATCAGAAAATAACTACTCAGTATTCTGATTGAGTATAATGTTCGGGACAATTAGGGCCGGATTCGGGATTCGGGATAAACGCTTAGATTTCGGGACTGTCCCGAATTGCTCAGGACGTCTGGTCACCCTAACTCCAACAATTGGGTGGAGAAAAAAATCTGGTGACGCAATTCTCAATGTCGCCACAGGGTGGCAGCAGAGAACTCTGTAAGTTCCACACATTCTTTCAACAGAGAATGGCCTCCTGTTCTGATTCATGCCCCCAGATGTTGAACCATTTGGAGCATTTTGACCAAAACTAAATGGGTTTAGACCAAAAAGTAGTTGTTTTTTCCCCCTTGAGAACCAGGGTGGGTGTGTCATTCTACAGTTCAGTTATACACGCTAGTTAGTTATACCTAGTTAGTTATGACGCATCCATGTTTCCTTCCCAAACTGGTGGATATGTGGGCTGATTCACTAGATACTACAAAGGCTCAAAGAGTTCAGAATGGAACCAGTTCAACAACCAGCTCTCTGCTGGTCGAAAAACGTCCATCATCTGGGCACATTAAATACACAGTGTAAGTGAGGCAGTGTCTCATAGACTGTGTGTGTGTGTGTGTGTGTGTGTGTGTGTGTGTGTGTGTGTGCTTGTGTGTGTGTGTGCGCTTGTGTGTGTGTGTGTGTGAGCCTCCACGTACCTCTCAGCATGGTGTGCTGGTGTTTGGCAGTGCAGATGAGGCGACTGATGCCCTCGATCACCTGGCTCTTCGAGTCCACGTCCTTCTCTTTGAGCTTCTTGCTCAGGAAAATCACTGCACACAACACACACACACACACACACACACACACACACACACACACACACACACACATTTAATAGAAAATGTATCAATAGCTGGTTACATAACGTAGTACTACAGCTTTTTTCTTTTTCCTTTTGCATCTGTAGACCTTAACAATGCAAGATGGAGCCCTTTGATCTGAGCTGAAATGGAGAGAGACGAAGCACAGCGAGTCTCTTGCAATCCATTAAACTTTGATATCCCAGAGAAAGACCTGCAGTAAGTGAGCCTCGGGCTGTTCTGAGAACAGGGCGAGACTGGCAGACACAGACACAAGATACAAGGAAACTGATGTCGGATGGGGTGTCGGATGGGGTTGTTTACAGTTATCAGTCGAGTGAATCAACGTTCAGTGTTCTGCGCTCACTCACTCAGTAAAGGGCTATCTGGAGAGGGCAGGCTGTCTGGTTAAATGACTTGATGTGGATGCAACAATCTATGAATGTTATTTGAGCATTTTCAGGAAACATACCTAAATTCCTGCTATGCATGTATATACTTCTGAGGAATCAGAAAATTGAAAAAATGATGATGAAATGGAAAAATGAAATGGGAGTTGCCACCCCATCTCTCTATACCACTCCAGGCACAGAAACACTAACCCAGGAAATAAATCCATGTAAACCCATATCACCTTTATTAGTCATAACTTCTGCCCCCCCCACTCCTCTTCTTGTCCCTACACCCTGTTCCTACACCATTTCCCGTGACGGTCATTAAACGTGAGGGTCATTAAATGCCATCTGAAACCAATTCTCAGGGGGTGGAAGAGGGTGTAGGCCAAGGGCTAGTTTGGAAAAGCCCTCCCCCCCTCTCTCTCTTTCTCTCTCCCTCTCTCTCTAGTCTCTCCCTCTCTCTCGTCTATCTCTCTCTCACTCAGTCTCTCTCTCCCCACTTCTCTCGCTCTCTCCCTCTTCCTCTCTCATTCTCTCTCTCCATTTCCCCCCTTCTCCCTCTCTCCCTCTTTCTCTCTCTCCCCCCTCTCTCTCTCACCCTTCTTGTTCTTCTCCTTCATGACGACGGTCATGGCCATTCCGGGCGGCGGCGCCAGTTCGCCCCCTGCGGGCACGCGGGAGACGGCCAGCGAGCGGAAGTTGCTCTTGAGCGTGTTCTTGACGCCCACGTCCCTCTTCTCACCCTCCTTGCGCTTCTCCACGCCCGGCAGCGTCCAGTAGTCCACCTGCAGACCCATCACCTCTCCGCCAGTGCACGGAGAACTGAGCACACACACACACACGCGCACACACACAGCAACACACACACATAGAATGTGAACCTAAAGCATAAATGTATGTATGTTGAAAATCTGCAATATATGTAAACTCATTAAGTATACTGCACTGTATGTAAACTGTGTATTAATCTAAATACATGCATAGATGCATGCACTTATATCCAGAGGCTACTACAACTCTCAAACACAAAACACACAGAACACACACGTGCTTGAAAACGAGATACTCTCACATATACATACACATATACACACATACAGAAAGAAGCACTCACACAGACACAGAGACAGACAGACAGACACACACACACACACACACACACACACACACACACACACACACACACACACACACACACACACACACACACACACAAACGGACTATCTCTACATCTTTTTAATGTCTCTGCTGGAGCTGCTGTTCTGGGGCCTGTGATGTAGGGCTGTAACTAACGATTATTTCCGTAGTAAGAGTAAGAGGCCAAGATTATGTCCTCAAATTCCCTGCTTTGTCCACACCAAAGATATTTAGTTTAGTTTACAGGTGTAAGCAAAGCAGAAAAAAATATATATATTCACGTTTAAGAAGCTGAAATCAGAATTTGTAGGTATTTTCTTTGTAAAATGACACAAAGTGATCAATCAATTCCCAAAATAGTTGCCGATCCATGAAATAGTTGCCAGCCAAACAATTTATAAATGAATGTCCGTGTGTGTGTGTACTGTAAGTGTGTGTGTCTGTGTCCATGTCCGGGTGACCTACCCTGCTCCAGAGAGTGCGTTGGAGACGGAGGGGGAGGAGGGTGGGGTGCAGGTCAGGTCTTTGGCGTACTGTGCCCCTGTCTGAGGTGGGGGGGATGACAGCATGGTCACCCCGGTAACCATGCAGTCATCAGAGTCCACTACAGCAGAGAAAGAGAGAGAGAGATGATGATTTATTTATTACTATTTATTGTTTTGTTATTGTTTCTGTCTATTTGTCAGTCTTTCCTTTTTTTGAGCTGTGAACTTTGCCAATACTGTTAAGTACAGCGTGGCCATGCTAATAAAGCTTATATGAGACTGAGAACAAGGAGAGAGACAGAGCAGAGAGAGAGACAGAGTGAGAGAGAGACAGAGCAGAGAGAGAGACAGAGTGAGAGAGATGGAGAAAAGGAATAAAGGGGATAAAGAATAAAAGAAAGAGAGAGGGGGTATGGATAGAAAAAAGAGACAGATATATATATATATATATATATATATATATAGAGGGCCGATAGAAAATGAAAGCATGGTTGGGGGAGGGGAAGTTAGAGTGAGGAACTCTGGAACAGATCCAGCCGCTATCTTCCTGTTGTGAACTTTTCTGCAGGAGATAAGGAGTGTTATTGAGGTGGGGGGTTAGCAGCCGCCGCTGACTGGATAACATCTCTTCATGTCCGCTTAGGCTGAACACTTTTATTCACTGAAACTATCTTGATGAAGTGTGACTGTGTGTGTGTGTGTGTGTGTGTGTGTGTGTGTGTGTGTGTGTGTGTGTGTGTGTACATACCTGAAGTAGAGAGGCTGTGTTCAACTATTCCCACTTTTACCAGCTGATCAAAGAGAAAGAAATGTATTAGGATCTCCAATGTGTAATGAAATTCCACTGAAGTACATTGAAGTTACACACACACCCACACACTCACCCACACACACCAGGTGACAACTGTACACACATGGACACTGGAGCTGTAACTAACGACAATTTTCATAGTCGATTTAACTGTTGATTATTTTCTCGATAAAATGTCAGAAAATGTTGAAAAAATGTTGATCAGAGTTGTCAACAGTTTTGTCCTTAGATGCCTTATTTTGTCCAAGCATATTAACAGATAAACAAAACAATTGGTAATTTATTTAATAGTTACTAATTGATTAATTGTCGCAGCCCTTGTGGATACACACACACACACACACTCACACACACACACACACAGAGAGAGGCACATATTACCCCAATAAATGGCACAAACTTCTGACAGGAGTCCTCATCAGGGCTGTGAGTAGAGAGGAGAAGAGAAAGAACACATTTTAGTACAACCACCCTCAAGTGTGTGTGTGTGTGTGTGTGTGTGTGTGTGTGTGTGTGTGTGTGTGTGTGTGTGTGTGTGTGTGTGTGTGTGTGTGTGCGTGTGTGAGTGAGTGACAGGATGGCTTCCAGGCGTGAGGACCGGATGTGTGAGCCGGAGGCGGCGACCATGTCAAATCTGATTGGATGAGACATGGCAATGTCCCGCCTCCCCTCGCCCTGGGCAACGGTGGTGAGGGTGTCATGCCATGAGGAGTCTTGATGAGAGAATGCCGGGAGATGGACTGGAATCCTTACATCCTGAACCAATCAGGTGCAAGCGTGGGAGTGGTCTCAGTGGGTGGGAAGGGTCAGAGGGGACGGGGACACCACACTGGGCTGCATTTCCACCAACGGTTGACCCCGAATGACGACAGGACAGTCATTAACGACACGATAACGTCAGGAAACACAGTTGATATTCATGATCACTGCATCATTTTTTTAGAAACAGCTGTATTCGCGGGCTAGTTGTGCAGGATGGAATGTTTTAAAGGTCCCTACGGAACTCTACGGTCATTAGTATTCGTTATGTTTACTGACGTGGACATGCAGTTACCACGGTAGCTAACTACCTCATTATGAATTCAAGGACTCGCTACATGAAGCTATAAAACATAAACAAACTAGAATCACTGATGCATAAAAAAAAGGTATGCCCATTAAAAGCTATTTTGGAAATGAAAACTTCATAACTACATAGACGGGATATTGTAAGCCAAGCCAATATTATATCTTAAAGTATTTAGAGGGCTGAAGTTGGGGTTTGGGGGTCAAAGAAAAGAAAATCACCTCACATCTTCAGGGCAAAAATCTCTAATCTCCCTAATGTTAAATGCCCCCCTGCTCTGTGAGGGCAACAAGTCCACGTCCACGCGTCCTGCTCTAATGGGATCACAAGTGCGGCTTCCGCCGCCCACTGACTGGTCGAGCCTCTCTCTCTCTCTCTCTCTCTCTCTCTCTCTCTCTCTCTGTTCCTTCCTGTGTGTTCTGTCCTTCAACACTAACAGACCATACGTGCCATGTCTCACATACGAGAGAAGAAAAGTGTCACTTATTATTCTCCTCTTTTCTTTCTTTCGCCCCCCCCCTCTCTCCATCCCCATCTCTCCATCTTTTAGTCTTTGTGCGTCTCTGTCCTTTACTTTCTTCATTATTCAGTCTCAACACACAGCAACACCTCGCTGCAGCTTTTCTGCACGTCCTCACCATCTCTCACACCATATCCCCCATCTCTCTCTCTCTCTATCTCTCTCTCTCTCTCTCTCCATCTCTCTCCCCTCTCTCTCTCTCTCTCTCTCCTACTCCTCCCCATGGACCCCTCAGTGACTGTATATTAGAGGATATATAAGGATGATAACATTAGATTATATATCAGGAAATAGTCATCAAATCTCTCTCTTCCTCTTTCACACACACACACACACACACACACACACACACACACACACACACACACACACCCGTCTCTGTCTGTGTTCTATGAGGAAGCGGTAATTGGCTGTGTGACCTTACTGTTGTGTTGTTTGTGTTGGTCCCTGCTGTGAGAGGTCTGATGAGAGTGCGGTCTCAGTGGGGGTGATCACCTTGCCCTCCACCTCTATTAGAACAAACCCTCAAAGCGCTTTCAGACATCCGTGTAAGACCGGAGGTTCTGCGGATGTTAAACTGTGGGGCCATTATATCTGAGCGACATAACCGGTCATATGGAAGTCCGAATTTAGCGGTTGTTCTACTACTGCCCCTAGTATTTCCTCGGACATTATGTAAATGTGCTGTGTCTGAACGAAGCGTAGAACATCGCGGTTAAATTTCACACCTAGTGAGAGGGCGTGTTGGTGGCGTTTCTTTCGTCGTCCATGGTTAGATCTGACTTAAATGCCAGTGTTACGATGGAGTGGCATAGTGCTGTCCAGAAAATCTCCGACCTGGAAACATGCAGACATCACGGACTACTGTCCATGAGGGCATACAACATTTTGATAGAACACATGAAGGAACGGCAAGAGACACGCGTTGTAGCCTACAACTGCATGGCAAAGGCCAAAGCGAATTCAAAAGACTGAATGCGCCATAAGCAGAAGGCTGAAAAGGCAGTAGCCTACAGTGGCGTCGTTGACGACAATAACAGGAGTATTTAATAAATTGTTAGCCAACACGGTCGGTTTTCTGTTCATTGATAGCCTTCTCATGACCTCACTGCTGAGCTTGCTGATATTTGTTGAGCATAAATATGCCTAGAAAATGAAAGCGGCGAAAACCCAACTTTGTTCCAAGCTCCTTACGTAAATGCAATAGACACATGGGGGAGAGGATGCTTTTGGAAAAAATAAACCATGAAAAAAACGAACCACTTCACTGGTATGTTAGTATTTTGTTTGCTGCTTAAAAACGTTGTATATGATGGCCTTGAAGTCTTGAGTTAGCCTACTGAATTGGCTGGTACCATAAAGTTTGTGCATGCTCTCTCTCTCCAACGTAAACCAGATTTGGGGTTCCATAGCCAAGTAATTCTGCTGCGTAACGTTGAAAACAGATAAATGTGTTTATTCGAAGCACACATACAAATACTGTAGGTCAATTTCAAGTGCGCACTTACGTGACTACTTCAAGTATTAGCCTACGCACAATAGATTTTTCTTCTTTAGCCTACATAATGCACTTTGTAAACAAACAGCAGCTGTGACAGCGGCCGCATATATTCTGCGTCATATCTCGCATCTTGTGAACTCTACAAGCCCCCACCCCTCACTCAACAACCACACAGAGATTCTGTAATGTGTGTGTATGTCGTTCACACATAGGTCTGTATAAGGTCAGCATAAGGTCCGCAGGTTAGCATCATATCTGAATAATCCGAAGGGTAGGACCTCCGCTCTGACAAACCTCCGCATATACTCCGGAGGTTATATCTGAAAGCGCTTTCTGACACACAGAGACTGTGTGTGTGTGTGTGTGTGTGTGCATGTGGGTGTGCTGTGTGTGTGTGTGTGTTTCTGAATGTGTCTATATTTCTTTATCTGCATAGTGTGTGTGTGTGTGTGTGAGTGTGTGTGTGTGTTGGTGTGTGCTGTGTGTGTTTGTGTGCGTGTAACTTTTCAAATGAGCTAGCGTATGTATGACCTCACAGTGCTACTGAGAGGTTGAGATACTCTCATGTGTAAAGATATTTGCACTTGGCCACACAGCTTCTCCTTACTGAAGGGTGACAACTAATCAAACATAACAACCTTCAGCCTCCAGGGTTTTTGTATATGAAGCCCTGATATATATTTTCTTTACATTTATGTATTCATATCTTTCACTTTAAAATACAAAGCCCCGCTGTCTCTACTTCCCTGTCTTCCAAACTGAAGTTGAACTAAACTTTTTTTTTTATGGCACTATGCTTTCAATATGCTTTTTAGTCCTTTCCTTTGGACCCTGCTTTATCTACAGTAGGATGCAAATACCCTCCTCTCTCTCTCCGCCACCCACTGACTGGTCGAGCCTCTCTCTCTCTCTCTCTCTCTCTCTCTCTCTCTCTCTCTCTCTCTTTTATCACATGCCGATCTAGTTTTATTTTCCCCTGTGATGTCCGTTTGAGAGAATGTGATTGAAGCAGCTTATGAAAGAAAGATACAGAGAGAGAGAGAGAGAGATAGAAAGAGAGTGTGTGAGAGAGAGAGATAGAGAAAGTGTTTGTGGGAGAAAGAAAGAGATGTGTGAGAGAGATGTGAGAGAGTGTGTGAGAGAGAGAGATAGATAGAGAGAGAGATGTGAGAGAGTGTGTATGTGTCTGTGATTTGAAGCTGTTTAAATATGTACGGGGGAGACTAATGCACTTTCCATCAGGGCACTAAAAAATGGTTACTGGGGCTGTGGAGACACCAGAACACCCCACACACACACACCAAAAAAAAGAAAGTGGTGGAGTCAGCGCACAAACCAAACCAAGCCAGAAGCAAACCAAAGCTGCTTGGTTAGGAAAAATACATACAGCGGAGTTAATCACACGCACACACATCACGCACACACACACACACACACACACACACACACACACACACACACACACAGCAAAAGAGGACAAAGCCAATGGGTCAAGGCAAGGGCATAGGTTGTCGGGCAGACGTCAGACACAAGAGAGGTGGCGGCATCACGAGGGGGATGTGAGTGTTAGACGACAGCAAACGAGGGGGGCTGAGGAACAGTTGGACGAGGGACAGCAGACGTCCAAGCCAAGAAACAAACAAACAAACAAAAAAAACGAGGACACGTTTGAAAAAAAAAAAAAAAACATCAACAGTGTGACGGGTACCTGATGTAAAAATCAAAATACAAACTTCTCTTCCTTGAGTGCAAACGAAAAAGACAAACAGGGGAAAGAAAGGATAAAAAAGATGTATAAATAGAGCGATAGCATTAAAAAGAAAACGAAAACAAAAACAAACAATCAACGCTGTTTCACTTCTTCAACTGAACATTGAACAGCACAACAGATTCACAGAGAGACAGATCAGCGGAGCATTATTCACCATAAACATTTCTCGCCCCAACAGTCACAGTTTCTTATGTGGCTCAGGAAAAAAACGTGGGCGTCAGAATGTAATCAGACTCATTTGGTGATATGAATGTCTCATCCATGTGACAAAAAAATAACGGCCACCATTTGGAGATGTTATCGAGAGAAACAAAAGGCGTTGATCAGCGAGAAGGAATTAAATGTTGAAATTAATCAGCGTTTGATTTATGAATTGCTGTAACTAGAAGTGATTGGAAGGCAATCAATCAATGTTATGAGCTTTAATTAACTGGCGTCCCTTGGCATGATGGGAAACAAGTAGCTGTAAAAAAGGCGTTTCAGAACAAGGCGTTAAATGTGCAATTATTAAACCAACGCAGAAATATGCATGCACACACACACGCACGCACGCACACACGCACACACACACACTGTATACACACACAAACACATACACACATGTTGTCTACTGTCTAGACACACAACCACAACCACAAGTGCATCCTCTCTTCCTCTTTCTTGCACACACACACACACACACACACTCACACACACACACTCACACACACACAGCGCGTACCTTTTCTGTTTGTAAGTTAGCATGGCCTCTGAGATGGGGAACTGGTGAGATACGCTGGCTCCAGCCAGATACTGGTTTACACGGCCATTCACATCGATGTTATCTGCCCGGAGACAAGACCGCAGCAAGACCGCACACAAACATCACAGTCATGGTCACACTCCAGGGGAAATCAACACAAACAGCTTCTAAGTTTATGAGCGCTGATTTATTAGAGCAGGTCATTATGAACAGAATTATCAGCAGGGTTCAATCGTGCAATATTGTTATTATTAACAATGTGTGTATTACACAGTATTATCCACTGTCTGCAATATGGACATGGCTGCTGATTGCTAGTGGTTCTGTATTTCAGTAAAACAAACTATTACCTGATGGATGAAACACTACTCAATCTGTATAAACATTTACCAGCATCTCAAGTATCACACACACACACACACATACATACACAAACACACACACACACACCTGATGTCGGGGCCTCCAGCCTGCTGAAGGTGTCTCTCCAGCCGGCGTCCATGAAGATGTTGTTGAACTTGCTGTCAAAGGTGGAGATGTATTTGGCCACAGGGTGACATCCTGCCATGACGACACACACAGACACACCACACACACACACACACACACACATTCAGTCATTCAGTTAGAACACTGATCAGTCACAGGATATGAATACAGACATTATGCATACTGTGTGAGCACTAGGCATGGGCCAAATGATTCTATTCCGGGAATCAGTTCTTTCAGTTCCCTTTACCTTCACAAATCGTTCGTTTGATTCGTTCCTTCAGTGCCTAGTGAGCACTCAGTTTGTTTTTTGTTTGTTTTTGTGATGTCTAATTATTAATTAAAACACAGTGTATGTTCAAGGTCATTTTTAATGAACTAGCTTGAATATGATCACACAATGGCACTGTTAGCTCTGCTGAATTCAGAGTAATTGTTTAGGTTTCGGTGCATTACTGACTTTATTTCATTTCTAATTAAAACTCTGACTTTGACCCCCAACCCCTATCCACTTTGAACACGTTTGCCATAGAGGGGATACTAACGTTTTTTTTTAGACATAACAAATTAACTTCCTGTTTACAATTTTTTATGCTGACTCATGTGTTTGTTGCTTGTTTGCTTTTTCAAAGTCACTTCTATTGAAATCTCTGTGTAGCCAGGCCTATTTGGTCAATTTGAAGGCATCATTTTTAAGGTCAAAGTACTCCACCGCGTTGTGCCAAGTCAGAGACCAAGCCAGAGACGTGGTCGAACGCTTGCATGAGCTGCTCTCCTCCTGAACCACACACACACACACACACACTACACACACACACACACACACACACACACACACACACACACACACACACACTACACACACACACACACACACACACACACACACACACACACACTACACACACACATACATACACACACACACACACACACACACTAAACACACACACACACATACTACACACACACACACACACACACACACACACACACACACACACACACTACACACACACACACACACACACACACACTACACACACACACACACACACACACACACACAAACACACTACACATACACACACACCACACACACACACACACACACACACACACACACACACACACACTCCTCTCTGGACTCACCGACGGGGATGACCAGGAAGCGGATGTAGCTGAGCCAGTCGGGCGTCTTGTTGGCCAGCTGCTCCACGAAGCAGCGCAGCACAGTGCTGAGGTAACTCTGGTCCCCCGCCACCGCCACCTTGATGGGGGGAGGGGTCTGGGCATTACAGTTACAACTGGGGGAGAGAGAGAGAGAGAGAGAGAGAGAGAGAGAGAGAGAAAGGGAGATGGATAGAGAGAGAGAAAGGGAGAGAGAGAAAGAAAGGGAGATCGATAGAGAGAGATAGAAAGACAAAGAAAGGGAGATGAAGAGAGAAAGAGAGAAAAGGAGATAGATAGATAGAGAGAGAGAGAGAGAGGGGGGGTAAACAGGAATAAAAGAAAGAGATGTTATCCTCTTAATTTCCTCTGGAAGTAACAGGCAGACAGGCTTGGCATCTTACTGGTGCAACTGCTGTTGCAGGGATGAAAAAAAGAGGCTCAAATCATGCCCCTGATGACGAGCTGTGCCACACTGTACACACCACATAACTCACATTCATCCTTAGGATGAAGTACACTCATTCATCCTTACGTGCTCAACGTACATCTTCACAACACAGTGCACTGCTTAGGATGAAGTACACTCACAAACTGACTCAATGGCAACAGCATCACCTACATAAAGCTCAATGTACTGAATATCTGGTATACGTTGCAGGAGATAGAGCTATCGGTTAGCTGTCCGTCATCCACATATGGCTGGCTGTGTGCAATAGTGATGGCACTGTGGATCAGCTCAAGAGCAATGCAGATAACCAAATATAAATAAACTAACATACCAAATATATGACCATACAAACATAACAATACAGATAACAACACAAATGATAACATCACTTTCTTCTCTAGATGCTTCTCTGGATGAGGATAGCTGCCCTTGACATCACCTGGCTAAGCTCAATGTATATCTGCTATTCACCGTAGGAGATGAAAGTGGAGCGTTGTGTGGCTCCCTTGTGGTTGTGTGTGTGTGTGTGTGTGTGTGTGTCTGTGTGTGTGTGTGTGTGTGTGTGTGTCTGTGTGTGTGTGTGTCTGTGTGTCTGTGTGTGTGTGTGTGTGTGTGTGTGTGTGCGCGTGCGCCTGCGTGTGAGATAGCTCCCTGCTGCTGTGTGGTTGGTGATGCTGTGGGTCAGGGCAGTAAACTCACAAGCGCTGTATGCGCGTGACGATGGTGGTGAAGGCGGCCTGCACGTCTGCGCTGGAGATGGTGGACACGATGGGCTGGCCGTGTTCATGCAGGATCTCATTCAGATACTACAGAGGGAGAGAGAGAGAGAGAGAGAGAGAGAGAGAGAGAGAGAGAGAGAGGGAGGGAGGGAGGGAGAGAGAGAGAGAGAGAGAGAGAGATAGAGAGAGAGAGAGAGAGAGGGAGGCACAGAATTTGAGTTTAACAAAGTTTCAATTTAAAGGCAGTTTACTATATTATATGCCGACAGACAGAGAGAGAAAGAGTGAGATAGAGAGAGAGAGATTTGAATATTTGATTTACATGAAGCATGAGGAGATGAAAGAACTGTAGAGTAAAGGAAAAGTGGACGAGAGATGGGACAGCGAGACGTTTACGTTCTGGCTTTGCCAGGTGGATTTTCTCTTACCGCTTTCACACCTTTAACGACTCCGGCAAGAAAAAACCAAGGCAGGCACACACAGAGGTGTAACCGGCTAAATGTGCTGTAGTGATTATGCCAGACCAGTTGATGGCGCCGCCTGTGCAGAAGCTTCCACGATAATTTCGGCGTGAATCCGCGTAGAAGAAAACATTGTTAAAACCGTTTGTTAAGCCAGAGAATGTCTAATAAGTGCTCTGGTTAAGCAGTCGCATGAAATAAGGGAGACTACAGACAATTCGGTTTTCAATTCAACTGTTAAACTAATAAAGTTCATTTTCAAGGTATGTGACTGCTATGTGAAATTTCAAATGCTTAGCCTACGATTGCATTAGGTCTGAGCACCACTGGAGAAAACACTAACATGCAGTAAGCTAATGTTTAACTAAGTTAAGCTAACGCGGTGCTTCTAACTTAGCCACTAAAGGCTGATAGGCTACATTGTGCACAAAAATCATGACAGGAGAAAGAAAAACATTTTAATATGATAAATAAATGGTTTGTTTTGACAAGCAGCATGTCAGGTCGAGTGCCGTGGCTGAGTTGAGAGGTGGGGCTATGTCGTCATAAAGTTGCCGGGCTTCCGCACCTACAGGCGTCTACACAGCTTAAAGTTAGCCGGCGGTTTCAAAAGTTCCTACCGGCCGGTTTCAAAGCTATCGGTTTCAGTCTCCTAAACTGCCGGCGTCGTGCACATGCAAGGCGTAACCGTTAACAAAACCTCACCGGTTTCACAAAAACCGGCGTCGTGTGCACGGCCCCTCATCAGAGATCTAGCAGTGTGGAGCTAATAGGAGACTGGAGACACACCGACCAGCCAGTCAGTCAGAGAGAGAGAGAGAGAGGGGGGGAGAAATAAAGAAAGAAATAAAGACCACAAGTGAAGAGTTCTCACCCACGAGGTGAGAGAAATACGTGGGTGGCAGACAGATGAAAGCGAAGGCATGAAAAAGAGAGAGAAAGATTGGGGTGCTGATGGAGAGAGAGAAAGAGAGAGAGAGAGAGAGAAGTAGAGAGAGAGAGAGAGAGAGGAGGGGAGAGAGAGAGAGAGAGAGAGAGAGAGAGAGAGAGAGGAGGGGAGAGAAAGAGGGAGAAGGGGTGACAGGAAAAGAGATGGGATAAAAATGATAACTGAAAAAGGCATTTGAGCCACCAGCCGTGAAATCACTGACTGAATCCAAAACACAATAACCTGTGGGCCATATCACACGCACACACTCACACACACTCGCACACACACACTCGCACACATACACACACACACGCACAGACACAATAATAATATATACAACAATAACTACACGCACACACACACACACACAAACACACACACACACGCACAGACATACACACACTCGCACACACACACTCGCACACACACACACACACACGCACAGACATACACACACATATACACACACACGCACGCACACACAAACACACACACACAATACACACACACACACACACACACTGCACACACACACACACACGCATTCAGACATACACACACACACGCACACACAAACACACACACTCAGCACACACACACTATACACACACACAATGCACAGACATCTGCATATACACACGCATATTAATAATAAACACACACACACTAACGCCACAAGCAAGACAAACACACTATTTTGCATCTGCATAATTCAAACACATTTTTCCCCCTGTGGTCCTCTGGGACCAACAGAAATGTCCAAGTGCAGTCTGGTTTCACACGGAAGGTTCAAGTTTCTATCGATGTCATTTGGACTCAGTGCATCCCCGAGCGTGTTTAAGTGGAGCAGCCCTATAGGGGATAACTGTAACTTATTATAATACCCTGCTGAGCAGGACACAAACATAAATAACAACACTGCACATCAGCTGATAAATCACAGCCTGCGTGATAAATAACAACGACTAACAGCTTGTCTATGTAATTAATGATAATGATGCATAGGTATTTGACGGGTCATACATCTTCAGCTTGTTTCAACTCTACATGGAATAAATAGCCGAGAGGAATACGCTGTGTGTTAGAGATGGACACGGGTTTACTCAGGGCAGATGCGGATGACCTTTGCTTATAAGTCTCTGTCATGGCAGGTCAATTTCTGTGCAACAGAACCATACTCAATTGATTTGACCATGATGAGGAGAAAAAGGTCAACCTGGCTTCATGTCTAAATGTGTAATATTACACTCCAGGCTGGAGCACAGCTCGGCTTTTCAGGACTGATGGAAATCTATTGTCAGATGAACTGCAATATTGGCCCATATTCTTTGTGTGTGTGTGAGAGAGAGAGAGAGAGAGAGAGAGAGAGAGAGAGAGAGAATAGATGAAAAGGAAAAAGTGAGCATACCCAGCAGGGTAGAGGTAGCACAGGAGGAACAACACCTGCTCACTCGACTGAGTTTCAACAGCCTGGCACTAGTAATAGCACACTCTCTCTCTCCATCCCTCTCTCCCTCCATCCCTCTCTTTCCCTCTCTCTCTCCCTCCCTCTCTCTCTCTTTCCCTCTCTCTCTCTCCATCCCTCTCCCTTTCCTCTCTCTCCCTCTCTCTCTCCATCCCTCTCATCCTCTCTTTTCTCTCTCTCCCCTCCCCTCTCCTCTCTTTTCTCTCTCCATCCCTCTCTTTCCCCTCTCTCTCCATCCCTCTCTTTCTCTCTCTTTCTCTCCCTCTCTCTCTCCATCCCTCTCTCTCTCTCATCCCATCACATGAACGCAGAATCATGTGTGTGTGCATGTGCGCAGTGACATATCCTTCACAACTACACAGACTCACACACCAACTCTCAAACACACTAACAGTCACACACATCTACACAGTGCTCACTCACATTCCATCTCTTTTTCTCTGAGACAATGCCACCCTCTCTCTCTCTCTCTCTCTCTCTCTCTCTCTCTCTCACCCACCCACCTGCACACCCACACACACAGACACACACACACACACAGACCTGGCCCTGCCAGTCGGTGGTGTTGATGAGGATGATGCTCTCTGGCAGTGTCTCGTCTGAGTTGAGGATCTGGTTCAGCTGGTCGTAAACAGACTTCCTGGGAACCTGGGCGAGGAAGAGGAGTAGCAGAGAGGAAAAGAGGAAGGCCAAGTAGTCATTAGGATGACTGGGGCACAATCATCTTACCACACAAGTAGTACAATTTCCATATGCTGAAAAGACACCCACACACACACACACACACACACCCACACACAGACACACACACACACACACACACACACACACACACACACACACACACACACTCACTCCACTCACACACACATACTTACACAGACACACAGACACACTCGCTCCACAAACACACACACACACACTCACACACAGACACACACACACACTCACACACAGACACACTCGCTCCACAAACACACACACAACACACTCACACACAGACACACTCGCTCCACAAACACACACACACACTCCTCACACTTAATTTCACACACACATACTTACACAGACATTATTAGACACACTCCTGCCCTAAACACACACACACACACACTCACACACAGACACACACACACACTCACACACAGACACACTCGCCCCACACACACACACACACACACTCACACACAGACACACTCGCTCCACAAACACACACACACACACACACACACACACACTGACCTGTACAGTGAGCCTGGAGTCGGGCGAGGTCTCGCTGTCGATGCTGCTGGTGCGGTCACTCTGGGCCTTGGAGTTCTGCCGGTCCTTCATGGAGGTGCTCCGGGTGCGCCGTGCAAGCTTGTTCTCCGTTTTACTGCAGAACACAGAACCAGAAGAACATCTCAGTGTCAGAGGAAAACCCTCACTCTATGAGGCACGGAAATATCCCCAAGGGATAGGTCTCAATAGGCTGAGGAAGGTTTGGCATAACTAAAGGACCGCAAAATCATTTTTAAACCTTTTGGTGGAAGGGTAGCTACAGATCTAAACCTAAACCCATTCAAGTGCTTAGGTAGCAACTCCTTAGGAAGCAACTCCTTAGGAAGCTACTCCTTAGGTAGCAACTCCTTAGGAAGCAACTCCTTAGGAAGCAACTCTTTAGGAAGCAACTCCTTAGGTAGCAACTCCTTAGGAAGCAACTCCTTAGTAAGCAACTCTTTAGGAAGCAACTCTTTAGGTAGATACCCCAAAAACAGATGATGGAAACATTACTGAGGGGACTATGAGGAGCATTTTGCTTTTAGATCTCTATGATATGATGGATCTGAGAGGACGAAGACAAAAATAGACACAAATGCTAATAAATAAATAAATGAATTAAATAACAAAGAAACCATTTACGTAAACAAACATGTCTTGCCCTTGTTCCACAGGGGAATCTCATGCAGTTGTGCTGTGATGTTTAGTGAAGCCGGAGAAGGACCTGAAGTATACAAAAATGTCTTGCCCTCTCAAGCAGTTGTGCCGTGGTGTTTAGAGAAGAACCCCCCAGCCGCTGCATGCGTTCGCTACGTTAACGTTTTAACTCAGTGGGCCCTTTTTTTTCGAGACGTGCGCGTCGGCATTCATAAAGAAAAAACAAAAAGAACAAAAAAAACACCGTCTGTCAGACAATCGCCCAGGGACTCTTTCCCTAGATGTGCCTGTTGGCGCCGACCCGACGTTCACAATAAAAACACAACGTGATGCTTTTCCGGAAGAGTCCGTAGGGACTCGTAGCTGTGAGTCTGTCCTCTGTCTCGTAATTATTTGTGCAATTAAAAGGTTTAGTACAAATCAAACACTCAAACAGAAGGCACAGGGTTGTAATCAACACATGCTGTAAATTATGTATGCAAGGAAAAGCCTCTGCATTATTTAAGCGTTTTGGGGCAAGAATGCAGAGTATTTTTTATTTTATTTTTGATGAAATAAAAAGATGAATGAACTAGGCAGTTAGCCTTGGATCTGTCTTCACAATAGAATTCACATGCCATTGACATAGGTTTCACTGATGGGTGAAGTGAATAACACACTCCGACTCAAAGCACAAAAAACTATGCCGGGCATGAATAGACTGGGCATCTTCTGTGATGGACAGGGAAGGGTGGAACAGAGAGACTACTGGACACTTCTACGGAGAACAGACATGTGAGGGGTGTGTTTTGAGCAAATCAAATGTTAATTTAAACAAAATAGGGCTTTGTGTCCAAAACAGGCGATTGTTGTGGCTTGGCCTTGTGAAAGTCGCCTTAATTTTGTCGCACAGAAGTTGCCTGCGATATGTCTGTGTGTGTGTGTATGTGTGTGTGTCTGTGTGTATGTGTGTGTGTATAAATTTGTTTGAAGAATGGGAAGTTACCTTGGTGATAAGTGATGGTTCCTGGGTAATATTTGGCTGTGGGACTGTGGAACTGTGGAAGCATGCATGGGCCCGTTTGTGTGTGTGTGTGTTTGTGTATGTGCATGCGTGTGTGTGTGTGTGTGTGTGTGTGTGTGTGTGTGTGCGTGTGTGTGTATGCGCGCGTGTGTGTGTGTGTGTGTGTGTGTAGGCGGTGTGTGTGTGTGTGTGTATGTGTGTGTGTGTGTGTGTGTGTGTGTGTGTGTGTGTGTGTGTACGCGCGTGTGTGTGTTTGTATGTGTGTGGGAGGAAGTTGGACCTTTCTGTGTAATTACATGTCTTGCAACAAGTGCTGATATGTGTTGAAAACGAAACTTTCAAAAAGTTTCACTTTTAATCACTTCTTCACCCGTATCTAGTTACTAGATCACATACGCACGCACGCACGCACACACACACACACACACACACACACACACACACACACACACACACACACACACACACACACACACACACACACTTCAGAGCTTAAATGGGAGTACCTGGGGGACATGTGACTCTGGGACTCGGTCTTGGAGAGTTTGCCCACGGTGCCAGCCAGCTTGTCCGTGCTCACGTCCCAGCTGGCGCTGAGCTCGGCTGCAGCAACGCTCGTC
>NC_063195.1:20788230-20790730 GCF_017589495.1 Alosa alosa | reverse complement strand
ACTGCTACTCAGCCGCCACGGGCAACGACCTCCGACTCAGAGACGTGACGTGACAATGGAGCCGAGACGAGACGGTAATTCTGTTTCTCAAGGTCAGGCGAGGAGGCGTTGAACGATATTGACGCCCGGACACTTCGGCTGTAGCGAACGTGCAAAGTAACGGGGGCGAGAAACTGGACGGCACTTTTGGTCACGGCGAGTCGTGACGAGGAGGACTCTGAAGTGCCTCTATGAGTCGATCTTAAGTGGCTCTTAAGTGGCTCTTAAGTGGGTCTTAAGTAATTCAGTGTCGTGCCGAGAAACAAAAGCAGCCAGCGGTGCTGTGGTCACGTGACGGGAAAAGTGCGTGCTTTGTTCATGCAACGAGAGTTCCCAGAAACAGCGACTCAAGACGCATTTGTGTCACGGAAGCAACAGGGATAAGATACGTACGCAATCCTCCACAAATGGGCACACAGCTCTGATCTGCCCAGATGGGGTTGTCTTTAATCAATGTTTTATGTTAAGCAGTGCTTGGATAACTTTACTATTAATATGCAGACTAAATAAGACACGAGGGCACCAGAGTTGCGCTCCCATCGGCAACTAAATGTTATGGCTAGAGTTTGTTTTCTTGGCAAAACTGTCTCATAATGCCACGGAGCTCATTAAAGATGATGAATTCTACTTCCTCATAGATTAATATGCAGCAAACAGCAGATGGCATAGTCTGCTATTACTCATCAAAACAAAAGAGACGACGGCGCATGCACACACAGAGGCCCTGGGAATTAAAGGTGTAGTGCCAATTCCAAATACTTAATTTGCCAAATTCAGTAAACTGTTTTTCAAACAGACGACTGCTGACGTGTCTTCGTTCCAGCAGTACCAAGCACCAGATTAGAGAGGATAATTTATGCAGTATGAGCATGTAACAGACAGCACATATTCTGTCATTAGTCATGAATATGGAGTGACTTATCAGCCATGTTACCATTATGAGTAATTATGATGACGTTGTTTTCATGCTAAAACAGCTTTTTAGAATGCGACACACATTGGGAAGCTGACGTGTCATAACAAATTCTTTCAGTCTTTCAATTTCAGTGAATTGTCACAAATTGTCAATTGTCATTGACGCGGTCATACATTTTATACCGGAGGGTAAAGTGTGAAGTGGAAGAGTGTGTGTGTGTGTGTGTGTGTTTGTCTGCCGATCACAGTGTGTGTGTGTGTGTGTGTGTGTGTGTGTGTGTGTGTGAGTTTGTGTGTGTGACTGTGTGTCTGTGTGTGTGTGTGTGTGTGTGTGTGTGTGTGTCCTTACTTGAGTTTGGGTTTGGGGGTGCTCAGGACACTCTCGTTGTCCTCCATCTCGGGGCCGCTGTCGCTCTGGTTGTAGACCTCCAAGCTGTCGTACAGCAGGTCCAGATCCTCCTCCACCTCCTGGGTCTGGTCCACCGGGTCCGAGTCCAGAACCTGGACACCCACAGACACACGCTCAGGTCAAAACACAGACCAGACTCTTACACAAGGACATTCATTTAAATTACCATCAACGTAGACTTGGCAAGGTCTAACTGACATGTCCACAAATTAGGATTTTTTTTCCTGTTTATAACACTATAAAATAATAGGATTTGAAGAAAAATAACAATTGAATATAATTTTATATAAACAAAATAACATGAAATACATTTCACTTGATTCTGGGTTTTCAATCGCATTTTCTAAAAAGTGCACTTGAACCTTGTTGACCCACAGTTGGCAATGTATTAATTCCATACACCTTTTCTACTTTTGTCAAAAGCAATTTAGAGCAAAGAGCAGAAGCATTGTTCATCAGTATGTTGTCCCTGGATCTCATACAAATGTGTCCACCCACTAAGCTATAGAGTCTTAATTCATAAGGGATAATACAACTTGCTCATCGGACATGTGTCGTACCGGTTAAATTTGTTCATCGGACATATGTCGTATAATAATAATACAGGTTAAACTTGCTCATCGGACATGTGCAGTGGTGAGTTCAAAGGAGTTACGGTCCATTTTATGGAAGGTTTTGCCTTCTGGGAAGAGCTGGAAATGAGGCCAACATCTGAGTCATCATCACCAGCGAAACAATGGAGTTATTTACTCGCGGATAAAAACACCAGTGAGTCAAAGGAACCTGAGGGAACCAAGCAAACAGGCCTTTCACCTACAGCACAATAGAACAGAATTATCACGCTGTAAAACTGTTCTCGGCATCAACGTCTCCTCTCAGGGAGAATCAGAACAGACACACAAACGTGTTTTAATCAGGATACTTTGGATTGGATGCACCTGTTTGAACGGTACCCGTGATTGGCTGTTTATTCCGATGAAAACGGACCTACAGGAACAACCAACTCATCTTACACAACTACTAAAAATAATACAGAAGTACAGATTAAGATCTGTGTTCATCACTCCACTGGCTCTCTCTTAGCAGTCTCCAGCACTCTCTTCCCTTTCTGTAAGCGCTTCCGCTGGTGGGCCACTA
>NC_063195.1:20770730-20775730 GCF_017589495.1 Alosa alosa | reverse complement strand
CACACACACACACACACACACACACAGCTGACATCCTCACAGCACGAGTCTTTCCAGTACACTGGGGCACTTTTCTGATTACACCCCTTGCATGCTACGTTCCATAACCTCACTCGGGGGCTCGGCAGAGGCGTACGCTCCGACCCGCCGGACCCCACCACGGCAGGGAGCCGTTCCAGCGACTGTTCCAGGTAAACACTGCTCCAGTTCCGACACGCTCCGACAGGAAAGAAAAAGATACTCCGCTCCGGTTCCCTAAACAAAACGTTCCCTCTGTGGTTCCGCCAGCTGAGTCCTCCTTCTCCAACTGCACTTGGCATACTCTATGCTCTTAGACAGTGAATGATTGAGACGCATACCATATAACTTACTATTGATTTGGGACAAAGTACAGTATATGTCTAAGAATGGTATATATGGCATACTACTGTGTATACCTTGTTCTAATGGTGAATTTGTGGGGATGTGTAGTTCTCCTGAGTGCACTAAGTGGAAGGGCCTCTCCTGTTTGCCCAAAACATCTGGAAGCATCTGGACACAGTACAGTATATGTCTAAGAATGGTATATATGGCATACTACTGTGTATACTAGGGGTGTAACGGTTCATGTACTCGTATTGAACCGAAACGGTACGGGCGTCACGGTTCGGTGCATGAATTTACACGGAGAATACACGGTATAAAAAACATAAAACTTCGGTAGCGGATTTTAATTAATGTCATGCGCAATTACTGTTAAGTAGCGAGACTTACGGTAGTTCTTTAGCGACACCTAACTCTAATCTGTAGCCTCGCCTTAGCTCTGAAGCTCTGTTTGGCTTATGTTCTTTTGTCAGGTCAGGTCGGTCAAGTCAGTCAGTCAGAGATAGCAGCACTAAGTGAGTGGTGGCGACCCACAAGAGTTAGAGGATCCGCTGGTCTCTTTAAGATCGCAAGTTTAGAACTTCAGTTACAGTAACGTTAGTACAGGCTAAAGAGTGGTGGATAAGATGAAACTGTGTCGGCGTTGTTCAGCAGTTGTTGGGTATGTGAGTGGAAAAAATGCTACACATATTTGAAGCCATCTAGTGTTAATTTCGTCAGACGAGACAAGAGGAAAAATGTTAGTCAACAACCTTTTTTTTCCATGACTAAGACGAGACGATGACGAGACTGCACTAATGTCCTGAAACACTGACTAAGACTATCTTAAGATGCATTATTGTTGACCTAAAAAAAGACGAGACTAAAATGTTTTGCTTGAAATAAAAACTAAGATAACATTTCTCTTCCATTTTCGCCTACAAAATGAGAAGACAGAATAGCTGTTACCTTTTCAAAATATTACTTAATGAGTTCATGGTTCATGCGCAGCAGCTTTCCTGTAGGCTAGTCACGTGCTGTTGCTGCAACCCTGTGGCTGCAGCAGGAAACTACATGGAACAAAACACGGAGATTTCTGCCAGAGTTAGACTTTATGCCACAATGCTACATACCCAGAAGTTGAAGCTTCTCTCATATACAAATTAACATCCCCCAGAATGTCCATACCTAAAAGTTTCAGCAAGTAATGTCAACTATTTAACTAGTTACACTGATGATGCAAAGTTTGCTAGCAAGTAAGCTAATATGGAAAGTTCGCTAGCAAGTTAGCTAAGATTGAGAGTTTGTGTTGCGTTTGGGCGCATATCGCCATCTAGCGTGGCGGAGTAAAACATTCATACTTGGGTCCAAGACAGTGTTTCTCAAACTTTTTCAGATGAAGGACCACTTAACTAATCAATAAAAAAGAAACCACCACCTAGCTAAAAAGAAAAACAAATTGACCTAGCAGTATATTAGCCTACACAATACTCACTGAACCACCTTGCTTATTGTCTTTGCACTTTGTTTAATTGTGTCAGAGGATTCATATGATTTAAACTGGCATATCTGACATAGACAGTGTTGTAGAACAGTTTGAATTTACATACAAGTTGGTTCAATATTGCAAACAACTCATCTATATTATATTTTACCACGTCTGCTCGTGGACCACTTGGGATAGCTTATGGACACTGAAACACTGGTCTATGAAGATCATGACAGTGGTCCAGTCAAATCTTTTACTGTCTATGGCCAAATCCCAGCCGAGCTATACATGTAACTGTAGCTCGACTTACCTGTGCATGTACTGACTGACAAAAAAAATCAGAATGAGTAATTATAACAGTCGAGTAGCCCTGTGGACACACAATATTGTTAGAAAATTGAGATGTGTGAAACACTATTTGACTTAAATGGTAATCAGAAATAATTTGTTATAAAAAAAGACTAAAATGTTTTGACTAAAACTGACTAAGACTAAGATAGCTTAAGTTTTCTTTTGACTAAAACTAGACTAAAATGACAAGACTTTTAGCTGACTAAAACTTGACTAACAAAAATGATATTTGAATGGCTAAATATGACAAAAACTAAAAAGGACATTTCGTCACAAGACTAAGACTAAGACTAAATTAAAAATAGGTGACAAAATTAACACTAAAGCCATCACCCACATGATGTAGGCTACCAATCACTGAAACGAGGGGTAAAAAACTTCCCCTGCGCTTCAGCAGCCTTTGGATACATATACATATAGGGCCAAAACCTATGGCTTAAATTAAACGATTTCGTAATGACAGAAAGCTATGTAAATCGCGTGGTAATTACCTGTTGGGGTAACTTGTAACTTCTCACATGAGGAGCTGGTAGTGTTAAGTGCATAGACAGTAAAGTGACAACGCTAACCAGGCTAATAAACAAACCATGCTACGGTGAGTTAACGTCAAAAGGGCAAAGTCACGTGACTTCTAGTTGTAGTCTGTTTATGAAATGAAAGGAGCAATTTCGTTTTTTTAAAAAAAGGCAAAATAGTGTGATATTTTCACAGTTAGTAGGCTAGATTATTACTTTACACACAATGAAAAATATTCATATATATAAATATTCAATATTCAAATATCCAAAGCATCTGGAATTGAGTTGTGATCTCCTTTATCATTGCAACGACTCTGATTTGGGACATACACTGGGCTTGGAGAAGGAAGGAGGGAATGAAGATGGAGCTCATCCCTTTCTCTAAGCAGCTCGTCTGACTGCCTAGCCTGTCCGGCTCATTCCACGGCACTCTCCTGGGTACATTTTCTGCAAGTTCTCCCGTGCGTCTTATGAAAATGTGTCCTTTCCTTATGGGAATGTGTCCTTTCCTTATGGGAATGTGTCCTTTCCGAATGAGAATGTGTCCTTTCCTTATGAGAATGTGTCCTTTCCTTATAAGTGTCCTTTCCTTATGAGAATGTGTCCTTTCCTTATGGGAATGTGTCCTTTCCGAATGAGAATGTGTCCTTTCCTTATGAGAATGTGTCCTTTCCTTATAAGTGTCCTTTCCTTATGAGAATGTGTCCTTTCCGAATGAGAATGTGTCCTTTCCTCATGAAAATGTGTCCTTTCCTTATAAGTGTCCTTTCCTTATGAGAATGTGTCCTTTCCTTATAAGTGTCCTTTCCTTATGAGAATGTGTCCTTTCCGAATGAGAATCTGTCCTTTCCTTATGGGAATGTGTCCTTTCCGAATGAGAATGTTTCCTTTCCTTTTGAGAATGTGTCCTTTCCAAATGAAAATGTGTCCTTTCCTTAGGGGAATGAGTAGATATAATGTCCTCGCTCAATTTCCACAGATCCTCGACAGTAGTAATTATCTATATTTTCAAGCATTTAGGTGTCAATTTGAGACACTGAGTGGAATTGAAATATGGAGAAGATGTAGATTTTTGTCTGATATATTTCAGACATAATTCTGCTGTGCTGGGGTTTGTTTTGTGGGGAAGTGTCCTGAAAGGACATTAAAAACTTTGTGGGGAAGTTCCTGAAAGGACATTAATCTTGGAGGTAGGGTCAATGAGCACTGCTGTGATCTAGATTATTATTAAACCATACATACTATGCACACTCACTCTTAAGCCTGAATGCATGCTCCATTTTCTTTCAAACATCCGTGCGTTTCAAACGAAATGACCTAATTCCGTTGTTGTTACATGTAACTAGTTACTCCTCAACACTGTCCAGAAGCCTTCAAACAAAATAGCAAAACACGTGCAAAACGTGCAAAAGTCGGACAAAAAAAGAACGATGAAGGTTCCGTCTGTATCTGTACAGTATATCTCGTGCGGAACATAAATTAGCCACAAGTGTATGAGCATGCAGACAAAACGCCTTGTCCCATTACACACCAATGCACGCTTCCAAATGTGATGGAGTCTCTCTCTCTCTCGCTCTCTCTCTCTCTCTCTCTCAAGAATGTGGGCGGAAATGAAAAAAGGTCCGAGGGGTTGGAGGTGAAGTGTCAGGGTCAGCCCTGGTCTCCCACGGCAGTGCTGTTGCAGGAAATAGTCCCAATGGCTTTTTCGTCTCATGGGCAGGAGCCTGAGCTCTATTTAAGAGCAGGGCGTAGTGGCAGGTATTTAGGTGGGTGTGGGTGCTGTGAGGAGGGTGTGTGTGTGTGTGTGTGTGTGTGTGTGTGAGGAGGGTTGGTGGGTGGTGTGAGAAGGGTGTGTGTGTATGTGTGTGTGTGTGGAGGGGTCTCTCTCTCTCTCTCTCTCTCTTAAGCCTGAATGCATGCTCCATTTTCTTTCAAACATCCGTGCGTTTCAAACGAAATGACCTAATTCCGTTGTTGTTACATGTAACTAGTTACTCCTCAACACTGTCCAGAAGCCTTCAAACAAAATAGCAAAACACGTGCAAAACGTGCAAAAGTCGGACAAAAAAAGAACGATGAAGGTTCCGTCTGTATCTGTACAGTATATCTCGTGCGGAACATAAATTAGCCACAAGTGTATGAGCATGCAGACAAAACGCCTTGTCCCATTACACACCAATGCACGCTTCCAAATGTGATGGAGTCTCTCTCTCTCTCTCTCTCTCTCTCTCTCTCTCTCTCAAGAATGTGGGCGGAAATGAAAAAGGTCACGAGGGGTTGGAGGTGAAGTGTCAGGGTCA
>NC_063195.1:20753230-20768230 GCF_017589495.1 Alosa alosa | reverse complement strand
ATGAATACAATGCCAAGGTGCTTTAGGAGACCTGAGACTCAAGCTGCAGAGCACACACAGGAGAGAGAAAGCAGCAGCGCTGGGCTACACACAGGAGACAGGAAGCAGCAGCGCTAGGCTACACACACGAGACAGGACACAGCAGCGCTGGACTACACACAGGAGACAGGAAGCAGCAGCGCTGGGCTCCTCTGTCTAGTAGCCTGCTGTCTCAGTGCCAACCTCTTCACAGCAGCATGGGCCATTAAGATACTGAAGCAGCCGCACAGCATGGCTACCCTCGTCACTGTCATCACCACGAGCTGAGAGAGTACACATGCACACGCACACACAAACACACACACAGACACACACACACACACACACACAGGCACACACACAGGCACACACACAGACACACACACACACACACACACACAGACACACGCACGCACACACACAGACACACACTGCTGACAACCCTCCAGCTGACATCTCGAGCCCTTTCATGTAGAGAATTGTCACTGTACAATGCACCAGTGCTCCGTGCTCCGCTCTGAGACAGTAGACTGGAACAACACACACACACACACACACACACACACACACACACACACAGACACACACACACCAGGGATCTGAGCTTATCACACGCACACACATACGTGCACACACACACACGTAAGCCTGCTATTTGGCTGTTGACTGCACACACCCACTCACACACACATCAGGGACTAGAGCAGTGGTCACCAACCTTTTTGAGCCCAAGATCCCTGACCTCGCCCTGAACAAAGACAAGATCTACCACGAAGCGTCAAAAGAGAATCAAAGCTAAAATACTTCCAATTTAAGGCCTTTTATTTAGGCAAATGTATCAGGTCAAAAATAGCCTAGGCTATTACATCCTCCACCCCCTTATAGACTACAAGCATCAATGAGATAACAACACTTAACATAGTCTTTATTTACATGTACATGATTTTGGTTTTGTTTTTCTAATCTGAGTAAGTGTTTGTGACAACACGTCATGATAAATTTGATAATGTTTGATCGCTGTTTTGGTATGAAGCGTCTTTCACGTAATGAATGCGCACTCTAGGAAGTGAAAGTAATGTGGCCAAGGCCTACAACGCGCTCCGTGTCTGTTACAGCTGTCTGTGCACGTACGTAATCGATTGCATTCTTCAAATGGAGAACAAATTCCTGACAGTTCCTGATCGCTAAACATTCGTGTTCTTTCTCTGTCAGTTAGCAGTTGATGTAGAAGCACCTAGCATAATTTGACTTCAGCGGTGAAGTCCTGTTGCGAGAGAGAGAGAGAGAGAGCACGCACCTGCAAAGTGGTGCTGTGTGTGTGTGTGTGTGTCTGCATCATGGGGTTACGTTCGGTTCAAGTCAGAAGTTGGTCCGTCCGGTCCCGCATTTACGCCGCTCCATTATTAAATTAACGTTATCAGACAGCGCTGTAAAACTATGTGCAGGAATTTCTCGCATTATGATGGCTAGAGTTGCGGGTCTTGAATAAATCATGCGCTATACCCGCAATCCCGCGCTGATTTTTAGAGCCTGTAAACGTTTTTATTTTTCCTGTTATTCTCGGGATCTACTGGGCAAGTCCTAATCTACAGGTCGATCGCGATCGACGGGTTGGCGACCACTGACTAGAGCCTTGCGCAGGCTGGAAGTCACACATGAGCTTACAAATTCGCTGATACACCAGGGAGGAAGGACACACACACGCACACACACACACGCACACGTACGTACAGGCACATACATTGCCCCTAGAGAAATAAGTAGGATCTATGTGAATGATGAATGATTTATGAACACCACCAAATAATTATTCAGTTCCACACAGTATATAAACTGACAGCAATTCAAACCTAGCAGAGACTAGCAGATCTTCAAAGAAAAAAGAAAAGAAAAAAACTTTGGCATCTCTGAGTGAACAGTGAAATTTATGATAAGATTAGAAAGTTCCAGAATATTCCAGAAAATAAATACTAGATGACCTAAATGAGAGGGGCGGGAACAAACAAGGAGGCCAAAATTGACTCAATCCTGTCACCTTAAATTATTCAATATCCAACCGATCTTTTGTGGCTCAACAGTACATCACTTCCAGACATTAATAGTTGCCTCATATGTTTGTGTTGTCAACATAACAGAAAAGTATTATGCCGCACCCAATGAGAAAACAGAATAAAAGTTTGGTACTTAAAATCCACTGCCATCTCTCTCTCTCTCTCTCTCTCTCTCTCTCTCTCTCTCTCACACACACACACACATGTATATGCCTCAAGTGATAAATACAAACACTCAGACAGACACATCAATACATGGTGATAAAATACAGATCAACAACACAAACACAAAACACACACACACACACACACACACAAACACACACACACACACACACACACACACACACACACACAGAGCGCATAAGGGATTGAAATATGCCTCAGTGTGCAGGCTTTGAAGGCAGCCAAACAACTTTAGGCTAGTCACAGTTTGAGAGTTTAACCAAACGCTGTCAAACGAGACAGTTTCCCCCTCAGCTGTTTCAAGTCCCAGCTGTCTCAGACACTGACACAAGTTCTGCATAAACAACAGGGAAAAAAAATAAAGCCTTTGCAAAACTGACTGACACACACAAAATCCTTATCATTTTCTTGATATTTTGTTTCCAGGGCTTGCAAGGAGTTGCAAGAGAAAAAGAGAGAGAGAGAGAGAGAGAGAGAGAGAGAGAGAGGAGGGGGAGAGGGAGAGAAAGGACACAGCCTTGGTTCTGGTTCTAAGATACGTGACACGCATCAGAACCACACTCCTGTCACCTTGCTGCGTAGACAAACTCGTAACGATCCGATTCCGGACAGATAAAAAAAAAAAAAAACGCTGAGTAAAGCAGCCAGAGGGGTTGGTGGTGGTGGTGTGGGTGGTGGTGGTGGTGGTGTGGGTGGTTGAGAGGGGGACAGTGAAGGAGAGCGACGGCGCTAAAGGAGAAGAAAGGAGAGGAGCAGTGATGAGAGGAGATAAAGAGGAGATAAGGATGTCCGTGTAAAGGTGCCGTGCCTTCAAGGAAACAGCTGCCATCACTCTCCAGCTCTCTCTCTCCTTCACTCTATATTTCTCCTTTACTCTCTCTCTCTCTGTCTCCTTCACTCTATCTCTCTCTCTCTTTCACTCTATATATCTCTCACTCTTTCTCCTTCACTCTGTATCTCACTCTCTCTCTCTCCTTCACTCTATATATCTCTCACTCTTTCTCCTTCACTCTGTATCTCACTCTCTCTCTGTCTTCTTCACTCTATATATCTCTCACTCTTTCTCCTTCACTCTGTATCTCACTCTCTCTCTCTCCTTCACTCTATATATCTCTCACTCTTTCTCCTTCACTCTGTATCTCACTCTCTCTCTGTCTCCTTCACTCTATATATCTCTCACTCTTTCTCCTTCACTCTGTATCTCACTCTCTCTCTCTCCTTCACTCTATATATCTCTCACTCTTTCTCCTTCACTCTGTATCTCACTCTCTCTCTCTCCTTCACTCTATATATCTCTCACTCTTTCTCCTTCACTCTGTATCTCACTCTCTCTCTCTCTACTTCACTCTATATATCTCTCACTCTTTCTCCTTCACTCTGTATCTCACTCTCTCTCTGTCTTCTTCACTCTATATATCTCTCACTCTTTCTCCTTCACTCTGTATCTCACTCTCTCTCTCTCCTTCACTCTATATAGCTCTCACTCTCTCTCCTTCACTCTCTCTCCCACACTCTCACTCAGCAGCCTGAAATGCTGTTCAGTTTCAAAGCAGGACTATGACTGTACAGAAATGCCCCACCCCAATGACTAATACAGAGAATGACAAAATATAACATATAAATTTTGTGGCAAACGGCCCACGGTGAGCACACATGAGCAGGTGTTCAGAGGAACATCCGCGCAGAGCAGCTAAACGTCTCGTGTCCACGTCTCTTGTGTCCAGGAATGTTTCCGGCATGTTCTGTGAGCTTGGTGCAATGCCGTCTTGTATGGGTACAGACGTGACTTTGGATGACAGTCCGCATAGTAGACTCAACGAGGAGGGAGGGAGGGAGGGAGAGGGAGAGAGAGGGAGAGAGGGAGGGAGGAGCGGAGGGTTGGTGTAGCAGTGTGAAGGCGTAATTAACACCAAGGACTCGAACTTAAAAGCTAGGCAAAGAGCAAAGTCTTACTGTAAGTCTAACTGATTTAGTCTAACTACAGCTGATTTAGTCTAACTACAGCTGATTTAGTGACTTGGCAAAATCTATTTGCTAATTTAGAACCATGGGTGAGACCTAAAGCACACCTTTTTATAGTAGGGCCCCATGACTAACGAGGCTTCTCCTCTAATACTGAGTTCTAACGTCTAACCTCATTTCCTCTCCTTGAAGCCCAAACAACGACACCCTTTGGAATGTCTCTGGGTAGATTTGAACAAAGGTCTTAAGACATTTCTTTTTAGCAAAGCTGTTGGTCCCCTTTAGATGTTTTTTTTAAAAACCTTTTCTTCTTCTTTTTCCTTAAACTGCTCATCTTTGTTTTTGTTTTTAACCTGTAGCACTTTGAGATCTATGATGAAAAGTGCATTATAAATAAAATGTATTATTATTATTATTATTATTATTATTATTAGCAATGTGAGTGGGACTAAGCAGACAGTCTGGGACCCTCAACGTAGAGTTCAAGATTCAACAGCCGCTGAGCCAGCTGCCGTTTCTCAGAGCTGCTCCACAGAAATGTCCGTACGTGAAATATATAGGTTATATTGTTTATACAATGTAGATACAGGACACTGATAAATCTATTGGTAGACATGCTGTATACATACAAATGTACGCCTAGCTATGTGTGAATAGGCGTGGTGTGGTGTGGTTAAGTGCGGTACACCACTACATGGTACCATGCACCGCAGCGAGGCACAAGGACTGCAAATAGCCCGCTGGCACTGATTAAGAGTCTGAGGGATTTGCCGGCTGCCAATCCTGAACGGTGTGACAGCCAGGCAGCAGGGAGAGTACCCACAATACCCCTGGGCCAGACACGGAGACGGAGAGATAGAGAAAGAGAGAGTGAGGAGGGAGGGAGAGAGAGAGAGAGAGAGATGCAGGCACAGTTCCATGGGACAGGAAGAGCTTTAGGCAGAGTTTTTTTTTTTTTTGTACAGGGTTACAGACCAACAACTACAGATTTGCCAGTCTGAGTCTGAGGTTACTTAACAGATTGGCAACCAGCGAATGCTCTCCCAGTCACTGACAAGGTGGCACTAGCAATACCAATTTATACTATCTGCTGTAGACAGTGTTATGAATCTGTGTCAGTAGTAGTTCTGTGCAATTATTTTCACAATAGTGTCAGTATGACTAGGAAGGATAAGCAAGGGATAATGTATAGAACGCCGGTCATTATCGGGAAATAGGTCACGACAGGACGAACCGGACCCCGACGGGCAGCGGAGAAATATCAGACCACCGCAAGTTGGGAAGGCCCATTCAAGTGAATGGAGCATTCCTCAGCATTATGAAGAGCCGTGTAATAATGTCTATTAAAATCTAATCTTTACATGGTGTGACAGCAAAAAAAGTTGTGTTGAGTGACAGGATGTGTTGTTTTTGTAGGGAAGTTATATTTTTTGTCAATAATAAGAGCTGTCATGTTATATATATTAACACATACTGTATACATAAAGAGTAGGGGTAAATATCATCTGATTATCCTCAACCTTAATACTAGATTAATAAATTGAGAAGTGCTGTGTAATGTCTATTTAATCTTGTCCTTGTATCTACACTCTAGAGATTTAGTTTCATATAAGAACTGCTAACCTGTGTAATAAAGACTTTACTATAATGTCATGATGACCTATTTTGTACATTGTACAAAGGATATGTTATTTGATGTTATGAATGATAAGCTGAAGGCAGCTCTTGTTTTTGTTAGGGAAGTCAGTCTATATTTTTGTCAACAATAGCACATTCTCTCACTCAACACAGTCATTTTTTTCTGTTGCGCCACTAAAACATGTTTTGAATTTTAACAGAGAGGTCACTGTGACCTTGGTGACCACAGCGGAATGCTGGTGTGTGTGGGGGGGGGTTTGTTCTGCATTACCCACACTCCCTCATTCCTTGAAAAGTTCGAACCACTCCACTGTTTCCACAGAGCAAGCGGTCACCTTGGCAACAGTTCACTAAGACCCTGGTAACCGCGGGTGAGCCAATGAGTTCAGACCGACAAGCAAGTACAAAAGAAAGAAAGAAAGAAAGAAAGAAAGAAAGATTCTACCATACCTGTATTTTCACAGCGATAACCACAGAGTTGAGCTCCCTGTCCAGCTCTTTGAGCACGATGAGCTTCTTCAATGTAAGGCTACACAACCTGGAGAAGAGAGAGGAGAGAGAGAAAGAGAGGGAGAGAAAGAGAGCATAATTATTACATGCTTCATATCCTGCAACCACCTGAGCCCTCATCAACCACCCACTTCAGAACAGCCTGTTCCTCACAGACACACACACACACACACACAAACACACACACACAAACACACCATCTTCAGCTAGAGCTCATTATAATGATATAAGGATCATTTTCTCCACAGGTGTTTCAGCCCAGAGCCAAAGACAAGCCTGGTACACACAGAAACCACACAGAAGCTGAGGAGTGTGTGTGTGCGTGTGTGTGTGTGTGTGACTGTGTGTGTGTGCGTGTGTGTGTGCGTGAGTGTGTGTGTGTGTGTGTGTGTGTCTGTGTGTGTGTGTGTGTGTGTATTGTATGTATGTATGTGTGTGTGTGTGTGTGTGTGTATCTGTCTCTCTGTCTGTTTGCAGTGTGTTCTAGCACAACAGTCCTCCAACTTCAGATTTACCTCAAGCTTTCAGATTTATCAGACTCTGAATGCCACAGACCATTGCCATATAGCCACAACAGTCATCAACAAAGAGAGCATCATGGGAAGGGTCAACTCCCTGTCAAAGCCACAGCAGAGAGAAAGAGAGAGAGATAGAGATAGAGAGAGAGAGATAGAGAGAGCGGTAGAGTGTGCACAGGCGCGTACACACACACACACACACACACACACACACACACACACACACACACACACATATTGGCCATTGATCGGATACAGTTTCCCCACTGTCTGTTTTTGGATGGAGGTAAACTCAAAGGAGTGGAGGAGAGAACAGAAGTAGGCTTGATTGGGATCTCTATTCATTAGAGAAGGAGAGAGAGAGAGATGGAGGGAGACATGGACAGAGAGAGAGAGAGAGAGAGTAAATGAAATGAAAGTTGGAGAGGCTGAGAGAGCGTGAGAAAAGAGAGGGGTGAGATGAGGACAGGTGTGTCGTACAGAAACGCACACACACACACACACACACACACTGAATGCCTATTGAACTCTTAATGCTTTACATCTCCTCCATCTTGTTATCGCATCTTTTGGACAAGATGGCTAATCAGCATCATGGGGAAAAAAGAACAGAACAGAAAAGAAAGAAGAGCTCTCGTCTCGTTCTCTTCTTTCATACCTGCCTCTCTTCCTCCCTCGTTCTCTTCTTTCATACCTGCCTCTCGTCCTCCCTCGTTCTCTTCTTTCATACCTGCCTCTCTTCCTCCCTCGTTCTCTTCTTTCATACCTGCCTCTCGTCCTCCCTCGTTCTCTTCTTTCATTCCTCCCTCGTTCTCTTCTTTCATACCTGCCTCTCTTCCTCCCTCTTTCTCTTCTTTCATACCTGCCTCTCTTCCTCCCTCGTTCTCTTCTTTCATACCTGCCTCTCTTCCTCCCTCGTTCTCTTCTTTCATACCTGCCTCTCGTCCTCCCTCGTTCTCTTCTTTCATACCTGCCTCTCGTCCTCCCTCGTTCTCTTCTTTCATACCTGCCTCTCTTCCTCCCTTTACCCAGCAATACAGACCAATACCCTCTTTAAAGTGGAACTCAACCCTAAAGCAACATTATGCTCCAACACTATATTTCATCACATATATATATATATATATATAGTTGATTGTGCTGCCATCAAATGTACTAACTCCATATAAAAATGTAAGGCTTTTAACAGTGTTTCAGTATGTCTCATTCTCCTCAACAGTGCAAGGAAAGAAGGGTTGCACTCAGACAAACAAGAAAAAGACAGAGAGAGAGAGAGAGAGATGGAAAGAGACAGATAATGTGGAAAGGTCATAAGAAAGAATGAAATATGAACAGAGTGAAGGAATAAGAGAAAAAGTGTAAGAAGGAGGGGGAGAGGAAAAGAGAGAAGTAAAGAGTGTGTGTGTTTAAGAGGGCAAGAGAGAGGGAGAGGGAGAGAGAGAGAGAGAGGGGGGAGAGAGGGAGGGAGAGAGAGAGAGAGAGAGAGGGGCCCTGTGACTCAGTGTGGGCCCTTGAGGGGATTCAGTTGGAGAACTGCCGTGGGAGCTGCTACCTCAGCAAAACTCTTTCATTCTTCCGTTCACTGCTCCCTCGCTCCATCTCTCTCTCTCTCTGTCTCTCTTTCAGATTCTTGTTTGTTTTCTGTTCACGCTCTCTCGCTCACGCTTCTACCTCTCTCACAAAAATGTTTCTCTTTCACTGGACTTCATTATGTTCTCTCTCTCTCTCCTTTCCATTTCAATTTATCTCTTTTATTTCTTTTTTCTATCCCTCATTCCCCTCCCCTCTCTCCTCTCTGCTACAGTCCGGAACATTCCAGCACCAGCGGAACCCGGGGCCTGGGAAAACACACACACACACACACACACACACATTCAACAGCTTGCACACCCTAAAACAAATCACATTTTTCTCTTCTTATTTTTGCCTGTTTGTCTGTTTCTCTCTCTCTTCCCCCCCTCTTTTCTCTCTCTCTCATCACCCACATATCCAGATACACACACACATCCACACAAGCACATTTAAGTAGTAGCGTGAACATGCTTACAGTTCTATGACACCTTCCACAGTGTGTGTGTGTGTGTGTGTGTGTGTGTGTGTGTGTGTGTGTGTGTGTGTGTGTGTGTGTTTTGGATACCTTACATCTTTACAACTTTGTTCCAACACGACCTTACCTCCACTGACTGAGTTGGAAAGAATCTGTGTAAGCACCATATGTGGCGCGCGCGTGTGTGTGTGTGTGTGTGTCTGTCTGTGTGTGTGTGTGTGTCTGTCTGTGTGTGTGTGTGTGTGTGTGTGTCTGTCTGTGTGTGTGTGTGTGTGTGTGTGTCTGTCTGTGTGTGTGTGTGTGTGTGTGTGTGTGTGTGTGTGTGTGTGTGTGTTAAAACATGGTCTCACAGTATAAGACCATCCAAAAAGCCTTTCAATGAGAGTCCATCCTACGGTCATTTGAGCTGATTAAGGATGACAATCGTGCTGGTACCACGCAGTCTGTTGCCATGTTAGTGCGTTATGGGGGAAATACACTAATGCATTATGGGAGAAATACACTAATGATGTGTTTGCTGGGTGAGGTGCATGCTGAGTAATTTCAGCAGCTGACAGATTGAGCTGTAATGGGTCTCAGTTGTACCACCGTGTGAGAGAGAGTGCAAATGCATGCATGACAACTTAGTGCTGCGGTAGGCCAATCTGGCAGTGTGTGTGTGTGTGTGTCTGTGTGCGCGTGTGTGTGTAACAAACTGTTGCAGTTGCTACTGCACACACCAGCCCATCTATGTAAATGTCAATTGAGCACTGGCCTGCATATAGTCAAACCACACCTAAAATATGCACACACACACACACACACACACACACACAAACACGGCACACGTGTGCACACACAGTCTGCCTCTACCTCCCTGATGTTAATGTGGCTTCCTGTGGGTGAAGTATGAGGTCATATAGCTCACAGTGACAAGCACCAAAGAACAAATCCAAACTAAACAAAGACACACACACACACACAACCATGCACATGCACACACATAGACACACACAACCACGCACACACACACACACACACAACCACACACACACACACACACACACACAACCACACACACACACACACACACACACACACGCACACACACAGAGAGAGAGAGAGAGAGAGAGAGAGAGAGAGAGAGAGAGAGGGAATGAGGGTGTCCCCTGCGGAAGTGTGTGTGTGTGTGTGTGTGTGTGTGTGTGCATTGTGTGCGATTAATGAAGGACAATAAAGGTTACAGTGACATTGAGAATATTATACAGGCTGCTTCCTGCACTATAAAAAAAAGCACAAAAAAAACACTCATACTTAGTCACTCAAAACACACACACACACACACACACACACACATGAATTCACCCCACACCTCTGATTATCGCCCGGGACACAAGACTATAAATAATGGAAAGATGACGACCATCCCATTCTGATTCGCTGGAAACTAGTGATGCACCGATGTGAAAATACCGATAACCGATATTAATTTTGCTGTTATGGCCGATACCGATATTTACCGATGTCGATATATCTGTATAGAAAACACATTCTTATGATAATCAAATAAAGAGCTATTTTCCAAAATAGAATATATCTGTATTATTTTATATCCTGATATAAAAAGAGAGAATACTGAATGTCTGATATTTATGACAGCACTTTATGCAGATTAGCCTATAGGTATGGCACACTATAGGCCTACTATTTATATTACAACTCTCCCTCTTTAATTCAGCTGTGTGGTTGAAGCCTGGAAATATTGTACACAAAGTACCATAGTAGCATAGTTGGCTAGCTTGTCATAGTCTACTGATTGGACTGTTCAGTTTCCCCATGTGTGTTTAAGTTTAAAGGTAATACTTGTTTTCCTTGGTACAGGCACTTTTGGGAAACATTGGTATTGAGATGATCAGTCAACTTGAAACCAAGAGTTTTAAACAAATATGTGCAGTATGCTAATGTTGCTAAGCAGATTTAATAGTAATTTAGCTAGTCGTCTTCTATGAGTCCTTGCTTTCACGATTGTAATGTTTTATTTGGATTGCGTTGGCCGAGTCGCGCGTGTCCATTGAGTGAGCGAGAGAGAGCGGGGCAAAGAGAGGAGTGTTGTAAAATGGTGTTGCGGCTCCTTTAAGAGAGCTCCGTGTGTGTGTGTGTGTGTGGGAAGCTGGGAAGGAGGGAGATAGAGTGAGGAAGTGTATGTATGCGACTGGAGCAGAGAGTGTGGAAGTTCAAGTTGGAGTCTGTACACAGTGTGAGCGGTGTTACTGTCCGAAATAAAACTCCATAAAGTTCAGCTCGTGTATTTTGCTCATCAGAAATGGGACCGTGACCCCGACGTTATTCTATCTTATAACATCGGCCCTCGAATAACGAATCTCCCCTGCGTTTCTGACTACGGTCTGAAACAAAGCAGGAAAGGTTAACAGGGGGGTTATACTGTTTGGTAAAGTCTACAATGAAAGCAACGTAGGCTACCGCCAAGTAAAGCGGGAGATGTGTGTTGTTTCTGCGGCCGCGTAAGCTGCAAAGCACTGCTAGACACTAGAAAGGGTGTGTCGGTTCTGCCTTTTTCACACCATGACACAGGTTTGTGGATATGAGTGTTGGGCGATTTCAGTTTTGAATCGCATATCGTTACAGCCCTATTAAATTCCTATTATGACCATATAACTACATTCTGCCTGATACACAGTTATATTTAGCCTACGACAGAGATGTAGTGCTAGGCGTGACATGACATGCAAGCCAGCCATCAACTTGACTGCAAGCAATGCGAGCAGCAGCAATACAACACAACGTTTTGAAATAACTTTGTCAGATGCCCAGTGTCGTCTTTCTGTCAGTCTTGTTGCCCTGCTATTTTAAATAAGAAATATGATGCAATAGAAAGTCATATTTAACGGATTCAGTGTAGACAGATAACACGCTTGGATCGCTACACACACGTCAAATACACAGGAATGATTATCGGCCTGTTCACATCGGCCCTATTTTGACATCGGACCGATACCGATGTGTAAAAAAATGACCATATCGGCCGATATTATATCGGCGGCCGATATATCGTGCATCACTACTGGAAACCATTAACGGTGTTTCCCGATTGGTTGACAGACAGGTGTGTGTGTGTGTGTGTGTGTGGGCTTGGCTTCATCCCTGCAGGCTGTGTGAGACAGACCGTAAAAGACAACCTCCACTTCACATTCGCATTTTAAGCACCTCTCCCGACCTTGAGATGCATAAGCGCCATAACATGCCCCATGACTAGCACATACATCTCACATTAGTAGCATGCAAGCCACTGGACAGTACAATGGGGACAACACATACCAACTAGGGATCGACCGATATGGTTTTTTCAGGGCCGATACCGATATCAATTATTACCGACGCGCAGCACCCGAGTTTGTGGGTTAACTAGTAAACAGCATCAGTAACGTGCATTAATCGGGAATTCGCTAAATGAAGGAAGTGGGTGCTTTACTTATTGATCCGGATCAAAGAGACAATAGCTTACAAAGTGGTGTTTTTGTAACTTCAGTGTAGATGATTGTGATTCACTGCAACTTCACCAATTTAGGCTACCTTCCTTACCTTCGAAAAATAGCTCCGTAGGCTACAGCTGAAGCCCAGTCTGCCTCAGTGAGAATCCTAAACTTTGTCTTCACTCAGTCTTCGATCCTGATTGGCTGCATTCGTGACGGTGTAGTGGGCGGGACAATGACGGTGTAGTGGGCGGGACAATGCTCTTGACCACAGAGTAGTAAATGCAGGGAGTGAGAGACGCTTTACAGAAAAAATAGCACGTTTCCTTCTTTATCCATTTCAATATCGGCTTATCGGTGAAAAAAATGACCGATACCGATTATTATAAAAATGCTAAATATCGGCCCTAATAATCGGCCAGGCCGATAATTGGTCGACCCCTAATACCAACCGATGACGCCATGGTGTATATGCACCACGGGGCTACAGTGGTGTGCATTGCGCAACACCACATAGAATGTAGAACATATGACACTGTGGTGAATATTGGGCCCTGCTCAAACTGAGGGGCAGGCCTTACATCCACACCCTGGATACATACTGTGTGAACAAAAAACATTCCCCTAGTACGTTTACCAGACCTTTGGGATTGTTGACAATAATGCATGTTAACTCATGTGTAATCGTGAAAAATTCAATTGGTAGTGTATTTATTATGCATGTATTAGTAGCGTTAGAAGACCTACCGCTTTTAATTTTTTAACAAATCTTCCACAGGCTATAATACTCTACCTTACTGTAGTGAGTGGACCTTACTGGCTATAATACTCTACCTTACTGTAGTGAGTGGACCTTACTCGCTATAATACTCTACCTTACTGTAGTGAGTGGACCTTACTGGGAGGCTACACTGGGTGAGCAACTGAAGCATCCCGCTCGCGACGCGTAGAAATAGTTTCAGAAGACTGGCCTAGTTTCTTCTAATGTACGTGCCACTCTCACGTCTGGTGCATAGCCAGTTCCATTCATTATAGTGGAAGCTAACTGTTGCAGCAGATGCTACATGAACGGAGCGCTTCAGTTACGTGGCCGGTGTAGACTCCCTGTTGTGCAGCCGCACTAATGGGAGATAAGTGGGCACAAGACTTGAGGGCCTGACCAATGGTATCTGATCAGCTGTCAGGGGCCTTGAGATCACAGAGCCGGGAGACAGCCTGCTCAGCCGCTGACAGACTGTGTACACGTGTGTGACTGTGTGTGTGTGTATGTGTGTGTGTGTGCACATCAGTTCGTCAGCTACACACAAGTAAGAGATGTCATATGCTGTATCATCATATGAACCATAGAGTATGATAGTAGTGCATAGTATCATAGCATAAGTATACTGTAGCCTAGCATAGTTATTAGCCCAGTGATGCAAAATGCATATCTGTCTGGGAGGAAGTCAAAGAAGCACTTAAACAGGTCTGACACAATGACTCATGGGATTTTCTGTGGTGCAAAAGGTCTACAGGTGCACTGACTAAGACATAAATAAATCCTCCCATCTTAAGTCATACCCTAACCCCACTATTAATAGGATGAAACGCAACAAATAGGCCTGGTCGACTGGCCACATCTAAGCCGCCATTAATCCGCTGGGCAGGCAGCCCTTCTGGGATCGTTCAAGAGATTTTTGAAGAAGTTCGTATTAATAGCGTGGAGCTAATTCCCCATCCCATCCCACACAGTCTGGCCACAGTGGAGTGAGTGAGGGGGATGCCACAAATAGAGAGGTGTGGGACGGGACGGGCTCGTGTGGTCTCTGCTCAGGCCTGATAAACTACTTTGGTTAATTCCCCCCCCCCCGGTGGTGATGGTGATGGTTGTGCTGGGGTGGCTCGTCTGGCGCGTGATGAAACGGGTCACTTCCTGTATCGATGACTCCTGAGCCCTCACAGGAGCAGGGGGGGGGCGGGGGCGTTGCCTGGACGGGGATTAAGGTCGACCACATGATGTTCTCTCTTTGGCCCTGCCTCTGACGGTTTCTCTGTCTTTCTCTTTGGCCAACACTCTCTTCTCTGAGCCTTGAGTGCACTGGGTGTTTTTTACTCATATCAGAGGCAACTGAAAGACCTGATTCACCTGCAGAAAGTATTCTGTAAACATATCATTTTTCTGTATGTGTTACACTGCCTTCATCTATTCATTCATTCATTCATTCATTCATTCATTCATTCGTGGTATTATAAAAGAAACTGCTGGGTAAAGAGTAGCCTATTGCCTTTGCTTCTCTCTCTAACCCACTATTGCCCAATTATCTACTGTTCTCTCTCTCTCTCTCTCCATCTTTCTCTCTCTCTGAGAAAAATCTGTGCTTGATTTTTGTCTGTGTTGGACTATGCTATAGAATATATAACAATGTAAGCTTAAAAGTCATATCAGCTGTGCTCTCCATCCCCCTCTCTACCTCCCCTTCCTCACCTCCTCTCCCTAAATCCCTGAACAGAAGGGCCGAGCTATGCTCCCATAATCCCAGTAGCGGACTGAGCAGGTGGGGCTGCTCTGATCTGGGACTGCCCTGCCCTGCCCTGCCCTGCACCATTGCTGCCGCTCCATG
>NC_063195.1:20745730-20748230 GCF_017589495.1 Alosa alosa | reverse complement strand
CGTGTACACTAAATGTACTGACTTATTGCAATTAAGCACGAAAGTTATTACTGTTTGAAGTGCTTTTCTAAAATGCTGCAGTGGAATGTGCTGTGTACGTGTGTGTGTGTGTGTGTGTGTGTGTGTGTGTGTGTGTGTCCCCAAACGACTTTGCTAATTTAAGTCAAAGCCCAGCTGAAAGTAGGACAACGTTCCACCAATAAATTAGCCTACATACAGACAAACACATCCTGACACAAACAGCACGGCGGTCTCCGTCAGTGAATTCAACACTGGTGTTAGCCTGCTATGTTACATCTGGCCTAACATAGGGGGATAGGCAAGTCTGTTTAAATCCCACCCATCACAACTGCTCCACAGGCCCAATGATGATCGCACACAAACACACACACGAATACCTATAAACCCACTTCCAGGATCTGCCAGTGAGCTACTACTCCGCACTGATTGATTGTTTAAGTGCAAGTACACACACACACACACACACACACACACACATAACCCCTCAAGTGAGCTAATTTAATGGCCTGTAAGGCCTCATGTGTTTCATTTCACCACGTCAGAGAGAGCAGAGGTGACCTGTGGCCGAGATTCTATTCTCTTCTATTTGTAGTCTACTCTGACTCAATTCTATTCTGATTCTATTATCTTCTATTTCTCTTCTATTTGTAGTCTACTCTGACTCAATTCTATTCTGTGATTCTCTAGGCATTCTCTAACCTAACGCTGTTTCCAAGTTTCAATATTGTAGGCCCTGTTTTGACAACATTCAAATATTTCCTCTAAACACCAATAAAGCACACTGAACTGAACTGAACTGATGAAGAGAGAGAGAGATAGAGGGAGAGAGGGGGAGAAAGACAGAGAGGGGGAGAGAAAGACAGAGGAAAGAGAGGAAACAAGCTGACCAGAGAGTGAGAAGAGGGTGAGGTTATTAAGCATTTCAGCCATGTGAGCAATGAGCTTGGCAACACTGTCCATGCTATGAAAGAGAAAGAGAGGGAGAGAGAGAGAGAGAGAGAGAGAGGGAGACCACCAAAAGAGGACATGTTGTCAAAGGGTAGTGTCAACCTCTTAGGCAAAACCACTAATGATGGCCAGCTGCTGTGTGTGTGTGTGTGTGTGTGCACATGTGTGTGTGAGTGTGTGTGTGTGTGTGTGTGTGTGTGTGTGTGTGTGTGTGTGTGTGTGTGTGTGTGGTTACACTTACTGTATGCACCACAACTGTTTTGGGTTGATATTCCTATTTATCTGCGTGCATGTTGTGCAAACATGAATCGATTACTATGTGTTTCAGTATCAACTAAACGTGTGTGCGTGTGTGTGTTGGTGTGTTTGTGTGTGTGTGTGTGTGTTTGTGTGTGTGTTTGTGTGTCAGATTGCATCACTTCTGCCCTGCTGAATCAGAACAAAGCCATGAGTTTAACAGGCTGTCAAACACACACAAACACACACACACACTGATGGAGCATCCCTCTTTCTACTGTCTGCATATCCTCTTTCAGACTCTCTCTCTCTCAAAGTGATTATTCAGCAATTCTGCTTTGTAAACTTCCAATTACATGCTCCGAAGGTGTGTGTATGTCTGTGTGTGTGTGTGTGTGTGTGTGTGTGTGTGTGTATGTGTGTGTGTTTGTGTGTCCTTACGTGTTGATTTGAGCCCTGGAAAGATAGATTAGGAAGACCAATGTTCAGGAATTTACAATTCTGTGTGCAGTGCACGCGTGCAGATACACACACACACACACACACACACACACACACACACACACACACAGGTCCTGTGGGAAGATCCACAGGAAGTCTCTCCACACAGCTACTTCCTGCTCAGGAAGTGGTTCATGTGGAAAGCAGGCCACTACGGTCTCCCAGCCTCCCCATTCCAGTGCTGGTGACCAGCCCTTAACAACAACACTACCCCAGCGTTCTACTCACACACACACACACACACACACACACACACACTGTATAAGCTCAGCTCTACCCTTTCTCTCTCGCTCTCTCTCACTCACACGCTCAAACACACAGACACACACACGGACGCGCACACACACACACACACACACAGAAACCTTACCCTGTCACTCAACAACACATGTTATTCTTCCTTCCTGTTTCTAGGACCCCCTACATGCTGTAACTCTCCTCTTGTACACATACTAGTCCTACTCCACACCTGATTGGTTAGTCCATCGTTAACTCTCCTCTTGTACACATACTAGTCCTACTCCACACCTGATTGGTTAGTCCATCGTTAACTCTCCTCTTGTACACATACTAGTCCTACTCCACACCTGATTGGTTAGTCCATCGTTAACTCTCCTCTTGTACACATACTAGTCCTACTCCACATCTGATTGGTTAGTCCATCATGATCTTGATGAACTAGGCCTAAATCTCCAGTACCACAGGTGAGGCCAGTCAGACATCAACATACATAACGCAACCACCAACAGACATACACATGCACGTACGTAAACAAACAAACGCAACCAGACAT
>NC_063195.1:20683230-20740730 GCF_017589495.1 Alosa alosa | reverse complement strand
CAGGTGGTGAAACAGGATCATGATGGAAGGTAGGGAGAGAGGGATGAGGAGGGCTGGAATGAAAGAAGGATAGAATGACCAGCAAAGCAGACGGATAGAATGCGTAGAGGAGAACACAGCATCAGTAAGGGTAAACACATTGCGTCAGGAATTAACATCAGGCAAGGCTGTCTCTAAACTGGAAGATGATCACTTCAGACCACTGAAAGGTCACTTCTTCGACGGCCTGACTCAGTGCCTCTGGCGAAACGATAACGATAACAGTCAGAGAGAGAGAGCGATAGAGGGAGAGAGAGAGAGATAGAGGGAGAGAGTAACAGATGGTGAAGAGAGAAGAGAAGAGACTGTGGAGAAAAGGAGGGGAGGAAGAGGTGAGAGAGAGATCTGGGATGACAAAGAGTGGAAAAGAGAGGAGAGAAAAAAGGAGGGGAGGAAGAGCGATAGACAGAGGAAGAGAGAGGGAAGAGAGAGAGAAGAGAGAGAAAGTGAGAGAGGAGAAGAGACAACAAGCGGCTTCAACAGAGAACGCAGAGGCAATGTGCGTGTGTGCGTGTGTGTGTGTGTGTGTGTGTGTGTGTGTGTGCGTGTGTCCATAGTGTGCGTGTGTGTGAATGAGTAAGAGAGAGAGAGAGAGTACCCAAGGATGTTAATTTCATGACAAAAACACACACCGCTTCTGACAACATTCACCCCTTCAAGAGGAGTCTGACTGTTTGTGTGTGTGTGCATATGTGTGTGTGTTCCTGTGTGTATGTGAGAGAGAGCCTGAGAGATGCCTCACCAGAAGGCCTGTGCCACTTCTTTTCCAGAACAGCACTCCCCCCCCCCTCTCACACCCACACACACAGACACACACACCCCTCTCTCTCTCTCACACACACACACACACACAAACACCCCTCTCTCTCTCACACACACACACACACACACACAGACACGCACACTCCTAGGGACCGCAATGTTGCTTACCCTGCAGGGCAGGAAACTGATTCTGTACCTGAGAACACGTCCTGTCCCTCCACACTGGAGTCTCCGTCCGCCTTCTGATTTCTGACCATTTCAGCCCCATTTTTCCTTCACTATTTCAGCTTTTTTTCCCCACGATGTTGTCGACATTTCCCGTGTCGTGCCCGAATATGAAAGGTCGGGAACGACACCGATGGAGTAACGCGCCTTGTAATGTGGCGTATTCAATGACCAGCGATTTATTGTCTGCACCGTTCCGCGACTCCACGACCCCAAAGGAGGAAGAGTCTTGTAATGTGACGTATTCAACGACCAGCGATTTATTCAGCGATTTATTGTCTGTGACGTTCCACAACTCCAAGACCAAAACGTCTAGCATGTCAGAATGTTTGGGGAATCTCCTACGACTACCGTGTTGGCATTTGGCACTATGAGTATAGTATAAGTATAAGTAAGTATATACTCTTTTGATCCCATGAGGGAAATTTGGTTTCTGCATTTATCCCAATCCGTGAATCAGTGAAACACACTCAGCACACAGTGAACACACACAGTGAGGTGAAGCACACACTAATCCCGGCGCAGTGAGCTGCCTGCAACAACAGCGGCGCTCGGGGAGCAGTGAAGGGGTTAGGTGCCTTGCTCAAGGGCACTTCAGCCGTTCCTACTGGTGGTCAGGGTTCGAACCGGCAACGGTTACAAGTCCAAAGCGCTAACCAGTAGACCACGGCTGCTCCAAGCGGAAGCCCTTCTAAAGTGGTCCATGTGATGACACGCCACGAGTACGACAGGCTACATGATCTTGCAGTGCGGCCAATCGCCCCCGACCAAGAATTTGTGGTTCTCTGATCGCCAAGACAATCGTGGAAGACAAAAACAATTGTGTAATCTGCACAGACAGTGACAGGGGGACCAGGAGAGGCCGCATGTACACGGCACCATGAAAGCGCTAACTTACTCACCATGCTATGAGAAAAAGGACAACGCAGTACAAGACTAAACGGATAGCAGAGGGAGAACACAGGTGGGGGGATTGATTGATTGATTGATTGATTGATTGACTGACAAGAGAGAGTCGAATGGCTGACAGCTTGTCAATGCGTGCCAGAGCGTTTCAACGGGCACAGCAGCAGAATCCTTCACACACTCGCTCAAAGACACACAAAGACACACACACACACACACACACACACACACACAGACAACATGGTGGTGGCATTTCCAGCTCAATGCTGTGTCACAGTAGATGCACAACATCACAACATATGCAGACCCACATGCATTGATGAACAGACACCAAACACATCATGTGTGCATACATACAGTACATATATAAATTCTTGCGAACCACTGTACATCAAAAGACCGTCCCCTATGGAACCACACACACACACACACACACACACACACACACACACACACACACACACACACACACACACAGCAACACACACACACACACACACACACACAAACACTCCCTGGGAGCTTAACGAGAAGCCCACGCCAGGTCCCGCACCAATTAAAGCTCGATGAAAGCGCCTGAATAATTGACGAGGCATTGGCGGGCTAACCTGCCTCCAGCTCGCGGCGTTTAATTACCGCTCCTCTCATCCCTCCCCTAGTGCCCCACCGGTCATCTCTCTTCCCCAACGGAAAGAGAGACGGCACAACAGAACAACAGAGCAACAGAGAGAGAGAGAGAGAGAGAGAGAGAGAGAGAGATCAGTATTATTGACTGAGCCTGTTTATCATCTTAACGAGGGACCGGTCCTTAGATCTCCGACTAAGATGAGGTGGGAGAAGCTGTGGCCAACGAACACCGACTCAGCGTTAAAGAGAGAGAGAGACCAAAGGAAGTTTTCACATGCATCTGTGACGACTCGTGTTCTAAGTAATGTTAAAAACATGTGCTATGCTAATGAGATACTATCTGACAAGAGGCCACACAGCTGCCGGGAATTACAGCGATGAAACCCAACACGGAACGTGAGACGTCACATTGGTCATCGTAAATATTTTCTGGGAAAACACCCAAATGAGGTCTGCATCACGTCAGGTCAAGTCCACATCAGTGAGGTCAACAGTGATGTCGACCCTGCAACGTTATGTGTTTGAGCCAACCCTGAGGGAATAGACGAGTGATATGACAGATGTGTTGCCAATGTCCTTCGAGAAGCTTGGGGAGAGAGAGAGCTGCTGCTGCTGCTGAGATCCTATGCATTTTCCTTCCATTCTTGTAGAGGAAAGACAATCTGCTGGTTCTTCTGTTTCGTGATCTTGTATTTTGCCAAACTGCTTCCGAATCAATCCCTTGTCATATGTTAGCCTCGGCCCTAAAGAGGATGTTTTAAATTGTCACTGCTACCAAAGACTCCGTTGTCCACACCCAGCCTTAATCATATGGACTCTAGCTGCTCTACTGTCTTAGCACACGTCAAGTCAACACAGTTGCTACAAAACATCTAACTCTCCAGAGTACTAACTAAGAGCCAACCACAGCAGTCATTTGGGATTCTAGCTACTCTCATGTCTTAACACTCTGACCACAGCACCAACACAGAACCTCTCTCTCTCTCTCTCCCTCCCTCTCCCTCTCTCTTTCCCTCTCTCTCTCTCTCTCTCTCTCTCTCATGATAAACTGCCCTGCCCTTGGCTGACTTTGAGGGAGTGTAGCGTGCCTTGCGGCTCCATGCTGGCAGTGTTGTGGGTTCGCTGGTGTGTGTGGGGCTGATGTGGAGGCTGCTTGTGGGTCCCTTTAGACCTCTACTTCGGGCCAGTGGAGGGGAGAGGAGGGGATTGGTGTAAACCTCTCTCTCTCTCTCTCTTATCCTCTATCCTCCTCTTTCCATCTTCTCTCTCTCTCTCTCTCCCTGTCTTCTGAATGTAGGAAAGCGGTCAGGCTACAAATGCCTATATGAGTAAAATGTTCCCACAATCACCCCTGTGTGTGTGTGTGTGTGTGTGTGTTCGCGCGCGTGTGTGTGTGTGTGTTATAGACATGACATTTTTACATAAGCTTTCTTCTCTACTTCCAAAGCTGCCACAGGGCCCTAAATAACCGATATAAATTAGCGTCTATTATCATGTCCTGTTCTCTCTCTTCCCCAACCTCCCTCTCTCCCTTCCTCCATCCCTCTCTCCCTCCCTCCATCCCTCTCTCTCCATCCCTCTCTCCCTCCCTCCATCCCTCTGTCTCCATCCCTCTCTCCCTCCCTCCATCCCTCTCTCTCTCCATCCCTCTCTTCCCTTCTGTTTGTCTCTGTGTAGTGAGAGGCCATCTGAGGGAGAGGAGACCCTGAGGCCAGAGGACCAGCTCTCCAGAGTTCCGCTGGGCCGGCCTTTAAATACCAGCCTCTCTTCCTCCCTCTGACACACACAGACACACACGGACACACACACAGACACACACACGGACATACACAGACACACACACGGACACACACACGGACACACACACGGACGCTCACAGACACTCACAGACACACAGACACACGGATACACACAGACACACGGACACACACACACACACACACACACAATTCCACTGAACTAGTACTGGACAGCAGCAGTAGCTTCATAAACTGGAATATTGTCAGTTTTACTTTCTCCTCTATGGCAGTAAACTAAATATAATTGGGCAAGTGGATAAAAGTAGGCATTTGAGGACAATATCTTGGGATTTGAGAAACACTGATTAACCATTATTATATTTCACCATTTACATTTTCGAGAAAATAATAGACAGGTTAATCGACTATGAAAGCAAAATGTTGCAGCACTAATCACTGCACAGTAGGCTGTGAGACCAGTGGTAGCATTGGTCTCGTGATTTTGTAATTCGCGCCAGCACTCGAAAGAAACGTCGTTGAAACATGTTAACTCCCTTGCTTAGGGTTCTCGGTGTAATTACCTGCGTTGTTTAGATGACATACGCTCACTCGGGTAATACCCGTGCCTAGTACCAGGGGACTAGTAGTGTCACACACAGGTAAATAACCCCGACAGCCCACTCGTTGACACCCAATAAACGTCTGAAGTACAGAGCACAGAAAACAGCTTCTGTGATGGCCTGACCTGGTCCCAAAGCTAGACTAGAAGAACAGGATGCTAACTAAATACACACCAAGGTAAGCATTAGCAACTAGCAAGTCGTTGTGGATAAAAAAAAGCCTCTCCTCGATAAGCCGCCTACTTAACCTTAAACTTAGCCGTAGCCTTGAAACCAAACTAATGAGTTTGATTCCCCTGGGACTCGAAGCTGGCACAATGTGCTTAAGTTACAGCAGCGAGTTCATTTGGGTACAAAAAACAGCAACATGGAGAGCAAACTATCAGAGGAAAAGAGGAACAGGCGAGAAAGAGGTGAGACGGAGGCCCACATACTGGTAATACATAATTATCACTGGGGATGGGAAAGAAAGGGAGAGAGAGAGAGAGAGAGAGAGAGAGAGAGAGAGAGAGAGGCTCTTCCCCAATCATTACACCCAAACCTGCAAGGCCACATCTGGGCAGCGATGATTAATCTTCTCCCCTGTGCATCACCCTGAAGGTCCCTCAGGTGGCAACGTGACACGCAGGTTACTTTAATAAGACGAAGGGTCAGGGGAGATACAGGAAGAATGGAATAGACAAGAAAATTGCTCTTTAATAAGGCTCTATTAGATAGTGCCACTAAACCTGGTAGTTGCCATCGCTGTTGCTGTGGCTCAACCAACTGGCCATTACTGATAAACATACCACACGCGCAAGCACACACGCATCCACACACACACACACACATACAGTCCTTTAAAATGGGTCTATGAGAATAGGTCCTTGAATTGGTTGACTGTAAGCCTATAATTTTGTCCCACACTTCTTCATAACAAAAGCTCTTAAAAAAGTCATCATAGTGAAAGCAATCAGGCTTCGCTTCAGTTTCATCATCAACTGAACACTGATGCTATTCCTTTAATCAACTGAACACTGTTGCCCCTTTACTCAACTGAACACTGTTGGTCTTCCTTTAATCAACTGAACACTGTTGCTCTTCCTTTAGTCAACTGAACACTGTTGCCCCTTTAATCAACTGAACACTGTTGCCCCTTTACTCAACTGAACACTGTTGGTCTTCCTTTACTCAACCGAACACTGTTGGTCTTCCTTTACTCAACTGAACAATGTTGCCCCTTTAATCAACTGAACACTGTTGGTCTTCCTTTACTCAACTGAACAATGTTGCCCCTTTAATCAACTGAACACTGTTGCCCCTTTACTCAACTGAACACTGTTGCTCTTACTTTACTCAACTGAACACTGTTGGTCTTCCTTTAATCAACTGAACACTGTTGCTCTTCCTTTAGTCAACTGAACACTGTTGCCCCTTTAATCAACTGAACACTGTTGCCCCTTTACTCAACTGAACACTATTGGTCTTCCTTTACTCAACCGAACACTGTTGGTCTTCCTTTACTCAACTGAACAATGTTGCCCCTTTAATCAACTGAACACTGTTGGTCTTCCTTTAATCAACTGAACACTGTTGCTCTTCCTTTAGTCAACTGAACACTGTTGCCCCTTTAATCAACTGAACACTGTTGCCCCTTTACTCAACTGAACACTGTTGGTCTTCCTTTACTCAACCGAACACTGTTGGTCTTCCTTTACTCAACTGAACAATGTTGCCCCTTTAATCAACTGAACACTGTTGGTCTTCCTTTACTCAACTGAACAATGTTGCCCCTTTAATCAACTGAACAATGTTGCCCCTTTAATCAACTGAACACGGTTGCCCCTTTACTCAACTGAACACTGTTGCCCCTTTACTCAACTGAACACTGTTACCCCTTTAATCAACTGAACACTGTTGCCCCTTTATTCAACTGAACACTGTTGCCCCTTTATTCAACTGAACACTGTTGGTCTTCCTTTACTCAACCGAACACTGTTGGTCTTCCTTTAGTCAACTGAACACTGTTGCTCTTACTTTAATCAACTGAACACTGTTGCTCTTACTTTACTCAACTGAACAGTGTTGCTCTTCCTTTAATCAACTGAACACTGTTGCCCCTTTACTCAACTGATCTATGTTGGTCGGCTACCTCCCTCACAACATTGAAGATGCCGCTACACAACATAGCTGACGCTCCATCGAAAATATATGAGCTGGCTAAAGAAGCCTTCCGTTCCATGCATTAACCGAGTTGGAGGGCCAGAAACCACAACTGTGCTGGGTCTGTGCCAAGGAGGAGCATGCTGCTGTTAGTCAGCCGAGCAAACAGTGCCGTTCCAAGAGCCACATCTGCAGACACTAAACTACCCCCTGCTGACGATCTAGTCTGCTGTGGGTAACGGTAGCACACAACAACCCCACTCTCAAAGTTGTCAAGACCGATGGATTCACATGGATAGCCAAAGTGATTGTCCTGAGTGGGTAAAGATAAATCAAATAGCAATAACTAAATTGCAGTTCCACTGAAAAACAATATAAAAATAAAACACGCCAAATGAAAACACTCTTTTACACCCAGCCTAATAATCCTATGCTATTCTGCATAGCACTCTGAGTAATGGCCAAGCCTAATGTATGAGTGTTGTCTCTCACAGCTCTATCAAAGGGACTGGATGTACTCGTGCCACAAGGGTCGGCCTTGTTGCTCTCGGAGTGCTGCGTTATTATCTACTGCTGAATGATAATGGAAGCATTGTGTGGCTCAAGTGTGTTCTGTCGGGCGAAGAAAGAGTTTACATGTGTGTGCTTTTCAAAGAGAGTGCATGAGTGTGTTGTGTGCTTTTGTGTGTCTATAATATTTCAATACACTTGAACGTACCGTGTGGATTAGTGTGTGTGTGTGTGTGTGTGTGTGTGTGTGTGTGCATACACGTACATCACACATATTAATGATGTAAATGAAGGGATTTGTGTGGTCTGGCAAAGCCACAAGGACAGTACAGTATGTCTGCTGCTTTTCATAAACAAATCAGGAGAAGACAAAACAACACAAACGAAAGGTGATAACATGCAGACCTCCTATTAGTAAAGAGGAAACTCTCTCCCATTCACTTCTTTGCATATAACCCTGTAATAAACATCTCCCAGTCCCAACACCTAAGGCTACACGTGTGGGGAGGAAAACAGACACGTCACTGACATTTCTTGGGACGACCTCCTCCTACAGTACACACTTGAATTCGCGGTAAAACCCCATAATATTACACCTAATAATTAACGTCATTTAATTAGTAACTCGCCACAGCAACATGGATGAGCCCAATGAAGTTTACATACGCGACCTAAGAGCTGGTTATGCCAATATTAAAGTTGAAGATTCGACTTTCAGACATTTAAACTAACAAAGAAATCCTATTGGCACAGCACAAACGATGTGTTTTGGTCCAACATTTCTGATCAATAAATGCTAGGCCTAGTTGTTCCAAACTGCGGATAAATGTCTGACTTTGGTATTATGTAGGCTATCTCGGTTTCAGAATCTTCTATTACGATTATCCAAGAATAATAATACAGTTTATCATATCTGCTACCTAAAATCTGTATGGCTCCCAAACAGGCTACTCAACCCCAGTTGAACCCATGCTGGATAGGCTACGCCACGCCATGCTTTCTGGGTTATTGGAGCGCTTAACTAGCTGCACAGACTCAATTCCCCAGGCGACTTCATTGACTGGGCTGCTGCCGTACTACTACCTCCACCATACTGGACAAAGATTACCATGTTAGAGAAAGTGAATGGCTGGGTTGCTTTACTGCAAAACAAAGTGTATGGTGTTTGTTAAAAAAAAGTATGTGTCCAAAACTGTATGAGACCATCATGACCTGTTAAAAATCACTGACCACGAAGAATCGACAGATATGCGTGTATGTAAAAGAGGGCGATGGCATGTTAGGAGAGCGGCACGCGAAATAGGTCAGTCATCGTCGACTCTCCATTTCTCCAGGATTTAAACAATAAGTCGTGGTATACACCACCTCACATGCTAAACAATAGATACATATTCAGAACATTACGCTATAGCAATATTAACCACTATTACAACCATTGTGGCTACAAGCTAAACAAGCATAGCTTGTTGGTATAGGCTCGGAGGCTAATGCCAAAAAATACAAACTTCGGACGCTAGCGATGGCGTGCATGTAAACAAACATACAAATTCCGATTTTCTGAATGTATACAAAACAAGGACGGGTCCTTCCTTAGAGTCGTTAACTAGTAGTTACCCACTTCGTGATATAACTAAACAGTCACGACAAAATCATCATGCAAATTACCAGAGTGACAAGACACCAGTTTTGCCATGTAACGTTAACGTTGAACCGCACATGCACATTGGTTAACGTTAGGTCAGGAAAGACTATTTGCCCGCTTATTCTGTCTTGGCCAAAATCCACATGCACCCTGGAGACAATAGTCTAGATTTAGATTTAAGCAACATGCTGGTACAACAAAGCAGACATAAGGCAACTTGTCCTACCTCGGAACACAGCTCGGAGACGATCGGTCTATTTCCCATGTTGCAAAAAGATTCATAGGCACAGGCATGGGACCCGAACCTCCCGACGCTGAGCACGAACCAGCAGCCCCAGCCGGGGCTCCGGGAGCGGCGGGGACAAGCATCGGGGCTGGTCCACCGCCGCCACCACCTCCGCTGCCTGGATTCAAGAAGGCGGCTCGTACCCCTCCTCTCTCTACAGCCGCCGCCATCATCGCCTCTCAGGGATCGCAGCTCAGGCTGTCTGTTTCTGGACCTCGTTCACCTACCCACTGCCTACAACTGAGCCCAACACGTCCCCCCCTCTTAGAAACATCACTGATAGAGGAACAGGGATTCGCCACGGCTAAAGGCGGAGCCTACGATTGAGGCATTTCATGGAGAAAGGTTCGACCGTTACACGCTAGGGGCGCAATTCAAACGCCCAGTGAGTTCAGTTCTGATAAACAATCCCGTGCGACAAGACTGTGAACCCGTTTTCTATGGTTTTCCCGCACTTTCCCAACGTTTCAGTCGTGACCTAGGCCTATATATAAGGTACTGCGCGGGACAGTTGTTGCTTAACATTCGCTTGGCTATCTTTTTTGGCAGGACAATAGTTAGGATCACTTTAGCCTACTTTTGACCAACCCATTCTGATTTCTGCCAATTATGTTGTATTATATCGCCCTCGTGTGGCTTGTATTTGTTTTACAGAAAATATTTGGGAATTCCGAAAACACCAGAAGAGACTGAAGAAAATATGCAACAGTAGGCCTATCTTGAGTCCTCATTATGCACAACCCAGCAAAGATGGTCTAATTCCCATGTTGCAAAAACACTGGACACTGGAAAAAACGTGATGCAAATTAGAGAATATATTATAACATGATAATAATAATAGGAATGCCTCATTGACTGCTTTTATTTAACAGACAGGTCCATAAGTATTTGGGCAGTGGGCAAACACAACTTGTTTGCCTCTTTACACCACCCCAATGAATCTGAAACAAAGAAACAAACCAGATGTGTTTGAAGTGTAGACCTTCAGTTTTGATTTAAGGGTCTGAACCAGTGGTTTCAAGTTCTGTCAACAATAATCGATTCGGCGATGCATTGCAATGCGGGGCATGCACGATTCAGCATCGATGCGGCAACGTGCCATAATCGATTATGTCACTGTTTATTTTCTGGCCTTAAGTGGACAATAAAGTTGTGAAGTTTCAATTACTTCTGGGGGCATTTCCGGAGCAACATGCTAAGCGGCTAGCTAGCATAACAACAACACTAAAGAATCAAGATGACGGAGGGAGATGAACGCGATAGACGGGTAATTAAAAACGCACCCAAAGCTTGGAAAGCGGACATCTGGGCACATTTCGGATTCTACGAAGTTAATGGGAAACTAGACAAGACGTACGCGGTGTGCCGATCGGTGGCATCCGGAGTTGGCTTCGTTACTGTGTGTGCAGTATGTGCAGGGTAGGAATTTCACGACGGCCATGGCCATCGTTGCCCCTTGAGGTGGCCGTGATGCCCCTTTGAAAATCAGAGGTTTACAGGCCACGGTGGCCTTGGTTTCCCCCTTTTTCAATATTCTGTTTTGCGTCCGACTAATAACGATTTTTATTTAGCCTATGGCCTGTCAAAATAAGCATTCACAGCGCAAATTAATTTAGTATTTTACGCAGTGGAGAAAGTGACAGCGCACGGCAAGAAAGAAAGTGCATCCAAAATCACCCATTCTTCTCAGTTGAACTACTCACGAACGAGCCTACTCATCACACAGACATCACAAGTAGCCAACATCACATGAAAGAGCTTTTTCTCAGCTTTTAAACAATGTTTGCCGTTAATTGCTGTGGTGAACGGTTCATGAGAAAAGTAAATGATATAATTCAATTTAATCATAAAATTTTACTGACGGTTTTGCGCCCATCTCCCTACCCATTCATATCGGTGGGATACTTCACAAACTCTTCGTTCAACACATAACAAACCATATATCAGAATAAACAGCTGACCTTACCGAACAGAAAGGTGTAAAGCAGTCCCCTGTACAGTTAGCCGTTCCAGAGTAATCCAGTTTTGAATTTGCAGCAAATTTCGACATGCATGGATGTCTCCAAATTTGGGCTTTAAGTTTTACAATGTGTTTAAATTATTAAACTTATTAAAATGCCATATCCAATACCCTGTACCATTCATTTTTATTTTATTTAATGATATTTATGTCAAAGATACAGGAGAGTGATAATACACACATAGCAGCCAATAAAATCTGTTGTTCGATATCTGACTGCTTGTATTGCCTCATGACCTCAAAATTTGGCTTGTTGTGTGCAGTAGAATCGCAATGCATCGTAGAACGAATTGAATCAAATCGAATCGTTACCTGGTGAATCGTAATCGAATCGAATTGTGAGGGCAGTGCCAATGCACACCCCTAGTCTGAACCACATAATGTTATTAACAATTTAGGAAATACAGCCATTGTATGCCTATGCATGGTCACCTCATTTGGAAAAATTGGACATCAGACAAATGACAGACAAGCAGTTTCATGCTTAACTGTGACCGGAGATGTTTTTATCAAATTCATCTCTATTCTGTCCATGGAAATAAAAAGTCGTCTGACTGTCAGTGTTACTATTATGTATGTTAATAATTCTTGTTGTTATGAAGGCTTGCGATTGTCATTATTACTCTATTTTCTGATTATGAAATTATCTTATTTACATTACATTGGTACTTTCAATGCAAAGGTAATGTTTTATTGTTTAAGTTGCATGTCGCTTTTATTGAAAGCATCTGCTAATTAACATAAACATAAACAAATTCACATTTAAGCCTTTATTCATATGTGCTTAAGAATATAGAAATTGGCAGAAAGACATATTAACAGTATGAAATAGCATTTGGATTCTGGAGCTATATGGAGGACTAGAGAATTTTTTTTCAAATAAACAGATACAATATACACACTATTTGATATCAACAATGCAGCTGAATTTAAATGTTAGCTCTATCTTATGAAGCTACAGGACAGAGACGCAGATGCTGTGTTTAACAGTTACAACAGACAAAAGAGAGAGAAGCATGTTGAATTCAGACACTGAGTTCAACCATCTCAATCTCATCATACAGGTCTTCATCTCCACTGTGTTGCCCCTCTCTGTTCTGACGTCCAGAGGTCTTCTGTCCTCTTCTGATCCTCAGCTTGAATCAGATCACAGCAGTGACCAGCCCCAGCAGTGCAAAGCCTATCAGTGGAGAGTACGCTCTGTAGAAAGGAGAGTGCACCCCATATGGATCCATGTACAAAAGACGGAAGGTTCCCACATAACAAATATTCTTCTTCAGTCTTCCATTAACTCTCCATGTAGCCCGTTGTCCTCTGCAGTGAGGTTGGAAATGGCCAGAGAGGAATTAGAGAGAGATTTGGACACAGTCACTCTGCCCCTCAAATCTACAGGCATGAGCAAAGACTTTTCTGACGGGACCACTGGAACCCATAATATGACCAAGATTCATTCAAGTGTTCAGTAATATCCAGAAGGATACTTTCATCATGAGAAAACATCACATCCAAGGGGGAGAATTTGGTACAAACAAAGAGGTTAAATGCTTTTAGCATGTCACCATCCCTCATGTAATAATACCATCCAGAGAGTTGTAGTGACAGAGAGGGTATGATGAGGGAGCAGTTGTACTACCCCAGGTGGAGTTTTCCAGAAATAAGTGCTGGGGAGCTTTCTTTTTGAAATGCAAGGAAGAGTCAGACTCTCCTTTTCATAGGCAAAGACAGATGTGGAAGATAACCACAGCTCCACTTTTGTAATACTTTGGCATTGAGCTTTTCTCCACACTGTACAATAGAAGCCATGGTCTTGGTCCATAACCTCAGACAGTGTGACCAAGAGAGGTGTTGAGATCAACCTGCAGTCTGCCCTGGAAATCTCCAAGTGGCTCCAGTGAGGAGCTGGTGTCCAGGACCATGGTCCGCTTATTTGTGTATTGCCACTTATACAGCTGTAGGCTGCTCCCATCAGTAGAGTTCATCCTACACAGCAAAGCGCTATCACCAAACTCACATTTCCTAGTTTCAAATATTTCTTCACTTTCTGGACAGACGATGAGACGGAAGCTTTGTTGTCGTGTGATGTTTCCTCCTCTCCAGCCTTCAGCCCTGTACTCTCCACTCTGGGACAGACTGAGGTTGTATATTTCAAAAGTGAAAAAAGAGTTGTTGAAACACTTCACCTCGTAACCATCTGGCTGTGGTGTCTCTGGCTGAGAGCAGTTGACCAGAAGCAGGTCTCCATCTTCAAGAACCCTGTACAGCACGTAGTCATCTACCCTCAGGAACCGGTTCTTAAATGTAGCCTTGTCTCCTTCAGTCCTAAAGTGGGTTTGAGGATCGGCAGTTGCACCAGAGATGAAGAACAGCAGGAGAAATGCACTCACACACACTGCTGTCTCCATTCTGAGTTCTGTCCTGGTGTTCTCTTGAAGTCTTCTTGCGTCATTCTGATTCTACCAGGCAGACTGAGAGCTCTTAAAGCAACTATCAACCGGAACTGGTGTGTGTGGGCATGTGAAGGTGCTGGTGTGTGTGTGTGTGTGTGTGTCTGTGTGTATGTGTGTGTGTGTGTGAGTGTGTGTGTGTGTGTGTGTGTGTGTGTGTGTGTGTCTGTGTGTGTATGTGTGTGTGTGTGTGAGTGTGTGTGTGTCTGTGTGTGTGTGTGTGTGTGTGTCTGTGTGTGTATGTGTGTGTGTGTGTGAGTGTGTGTGTGTGTGTGTATACGTTAGTTCAGGAGTCTTCACTTTCTGTTTCAGATCTAATGAAGCGATAACCCTCACAGTTAGTGCTCCAAACTAAAAGCTACACTAAACTAAAGTAGCAGGTTTCCCTATATAGTTTGGTTTACATAGATATTCAAGCAACATCTTAGACAAGGTGTACTGCAGAGTTCTGAATGGATACATATATGTGAGAGTGTTTGTGTGTGTCCGTATCTGTGTGTGCGTGTATATGTGAGTGTCTTTGTGTTTATGAGAGAGAATGTTGGATCTCTCTCTTTCTCTCTCTCTCTATGTCTCACTCTCTCTCCCTCCCTGTGTGTGTGTGTGTGTGTCAGCTCCTAACTTTCGTGTGTGCATGCTTGCAAGTGTGTGTGTGCACGTGTGCGCATACTGTAGGTGTGGTAAACTGTGCACACAAACACTGCATACATTAGCACCATACGAGGACACACGCACAACCACACACACACACACACACACACACTCATCCAGATAGAAGAACCTCTGGGCAGACAAGAGGCCCAGATAGGAACACCTCGGCTGGTGTTTGTGTGTGTGTGTGTGTGTTTATGCTTGTATGCACATGTGTAAAGATGTGTGTCTGTTCAGTTCCGCCCCAAGTAGATATGAATCAGGTGTCAGAAAACAGGAAATCTTCATGGTGTAAACCACAGTTCCAACCCACAACTCTCCCGACCCCCCTGATGTGTTGTAAGATGCCCTTTGGTTTGGAAATGTCTTGTCAGCAGAGTCAAGCCTCCCTTGTCAACAGATGTTTATATATAGTATATAGTCTAAAATATGAAGTAATATGAACTGAATGCAGGTCTTTCAAATGTGGATATTGTATGTAGAACACAACACACACACACAGGCATGGTGGAGCCATGTCACAATCGGTTGACCCGTGTCCACTTACCAAACCTGCAGTTGTGTCGTTCTGATTTTACCAGGCAGACTGAGATCTATCGATCGGAACTTGAGTTTGTGTGCGTGTGCTTGTTCCGGAGTCTTCTCTCTCTCTGTATCTCTCTGTATCAGATCTAATGTAGAGATTACACTGACAGTTAGTACATCAAACTTGCTCTTAAACTTGCAACTCCAAATTTGCACTTGTACTTAACTAAATCATCATATCGTAAATGTGTGAGTCTTAATGCTGGAGCGCTCTCTCTCTCTCTCTCTCTCTCTCTCCCTCTCTCTGTCTCCCTCTCTCTGTCTCCCTCTCTTCTCAGGCTCACTCCTATCTGGCCAAGATGTGGCTCCTCAACCATATCAGCAGGGGGCAGATCTGCAGAGAGAGGCCCATTTAAAAGCACCTCTGCTGGTGTGTGTGTGTGTGTGTGTGTGTGTTTTGGAACGGTGGCCTCTGACATAAGAAAGAAAATTATTACACCAGACAGCAATAAACTATGTCAGTAAAATTAAGCCCTGTCGCCCTTCCTGTTATAAGAATGTCTCTGTGTGTTTGTGCGTGTCTCTGTGTGTGTGTGTGTGTGTGTGTGTTTGTGTGTGTATGTGTGTGTGTTTGTGTGTGTATGTGTGTGTGCGTACGTTCGTGCGTGTGTGCGAGCGCACGCGCGTGTGCGTGTGTGACCCGAGAGGAGAACAGCAGGGGAAAGATAGACAACTTAGCTGGAGTCCGGGTTGGGAAACAGAGGGCTTACAATGTTTGGGAAGTAGCCAAGGTTAGCCTGGCAAAGTCGATCGATACGCTTTACACTATTCCTTAGTGTTACCTTCCATTTCACGTCGGTACAGAAATCCAAGTGTATGATAATCCACCGTTTCATGGATATTTTGTGGATTGTATGATAATCCACCGTTTCATGGACATTTTGTGGATTGGATGATGATTCACGGTTTTGTGGATCCGTTTTGTCCTGTAGACCTAATCCAATCTATCCAAGCAGAAACACGTCTAATGCCATCAAACTTTTGCCGAAGTACAGGCTCCTCAACCACAACGCATCTTTCACAAGACAAATCATCCCAGTTGTAACCTCAACCTTACAATTGGTGAGTTAAGGTGTCAACTACTAGGCCATCTAATTAAATTAATGTGATTAATTAATTTCATAACTAACTAAATGAAATATTGATGTAGCAAAATAATAATGCAAATATTTATTTAGGACGAAAAAAATATTCTGTCACAGAGTGTGTGTGTGTGTGTGTGTGTGCCCTTGCTTGTGTGCACATGTGTGTGTGTGCATGTGGGCATATGTGTGTAGGTCTGTTTGTGTGTGTGTGTGTGTGTGTGTGTTCAGTTGCTCATCCAACAGATATGAATCTATTAGTCAGAAAACAGGAAATCTTGAGGTTGTAGACCACAGTTTAGACAGGTATCTCTCCCTACCCCCCAGAGTCCCTCCTCCCTGTAGTCAACAGATAGAGTATGTAGTGTAAAACTTAAAGTGAGGTGAAATGAACGCAGGTCTTTCAAATGAGATTTGTAGATATTTTATGAAGAACACACACACGCACATACAGACACACACATATGGTGGAGCCGTGTCACCGACTGACAATCGGTTGAACTGGGTCCAATGACCAAACCCGCCGTTGTCAGTTTGTGACGATTTGGATAAAATCATCTGCCAAGTATCAGTCAACTTTAACAAGTTAATATCAGGGCTTTGAACCGGTTCAAGGAACGAAAACGAAAACCGGGAACTTTTTGTATTTTACAGGGAACAGAAACGAAACCGGAAACGTTATTATTTTTTATGTTCTGGAACAGGAACACTTATTTAAAATAATGGTAACCGGTTAATACCGGTTTTATTTCGTTCCTCAGAGTTTCGTTGCCTAATTAACTAAAAAAAAAAAGTAATTATTTTCCTGCGCACGTTACCATGACGGCTGAGGTGATGTGACATCACATCAGACATTCGCTGACTGAATGGAGAGAGAGCGGTGGATTACAAAGTCTCCACTCCACATCTTAAATAAGAGGTAAATTACGATCCATCGTTAATTAAAACACTCATTCCAAACACAATATCAATAGCTATATTTGTCGACTCCACGTTAATGATGGACTAGCGAACATTTGGCTAAATGGCCTTTCCCCCCGACAGTTGAAATTTGTTGTTGCCCGAGTGGCATAACCACGTGTCTTAATAATGTGGTTACGTTTGTGTGGAAATTTTCTCTTTTAACAATAAACTACACATTTGAAATAATTGTAGGCCTATTTAATTATTATTATTAATAATAATAATATAATTATTATTATTTAATAATGGTTGTAATATTATTACATTTGGTTTAAGCTGGATGAGAAAGATGTGACATAATCCTATAGCATTAAACAGCTGACAGGAACGAAATTAACCATTCCGGGAACAGTATTTTTTTGTTCTAACCGGTTCGGGAACATCAATTTATTGGTGGAACTCATAACCGGAAACGTTATAATTCCGTTTCTGTTCGGAACGAACCGATTGGAAAAAAAAAACGGTTCAAAGCCCTGGTTAATGAGTTTGTTTATACACTTACAAATACACTTATAATTCTCAAAGACTTATTTAATTAACCATCCCTCTCTCTGTTTTGCTACATCGTGGGTTCGATTCCTGGCTGACACCGTCATGCTCCTGAGTACGGCACTTAACAGTGAGTTGCTCCAGCGAGATTGACCCTGCAGTGCTAATGGTGTCTGGAAGACGATTTGAAGTTTGTTTGAACATCAACAGAAGTGACGTATCCCCGCTATGGCTGATACAACCTTTAAGGACACCAATTTTCTTTGTGAATGAATAATGTATCATAAAAAAATAAATGTTCTTCCCTAAAATACAGAGGTCATATAGCCTAGAAATCTAGATGCGCCCCTAGCGGCAGCAAATTACATTTGCTGCCAGGGCTAGTCTAGCAACTCTCTGTTGGCTTGTGAGCTCCAGAAATCGAAACTTAATCAGGCCATTGAAATTGTGTATAGAGTCGTTAGGTGGGCATAACATAATGATTGATGGCAGAGTTGCAACGGTTTGGCTTGAATTCCCTGCTACTTGAAAACAAATAAGATGGATGTTGCTGCTGGCGAACAGTGTGACACGAGTTAAGCTTTTATTATGTTGACAAACGTTTGAACTAGCTCCGCTGGTGAGAAAAGCATGGGACTCATAGCGCTGCCGCGGTCCTATTGCGTGCAGAGAGAATTTGAAAGACAACTGATTATCCCGCCCCTCGGACTGATCACTGCGAACGGTGAGTGCCCAGACCCTACATTTTAATGTGGGTCTGGCTCGCCAGGCTAGGGGCCATAAGTCCATAGAGGCAGGCAGATTTTTTTTTAAAAGGCCAGTTATTTCCTGGATCCAGGATACTATGCATCCTGATAAAGTTATCTTGGCTTTTGGAATTAAAATAGCCCCACATCATCACATACCCTTCACCATACCTAGAGATTGGCATGGTGTGTATTTCAGTTAGCCTATAAGCTAGTTTGATTTGCATTGAGCTCAATGAACATCAAACCAGCTAATATGCTAAGTGTATATACATACATACATACATGTGTGTGTGTGTGTGCTTATGGTGTCCGGAAGTCGATTTGGAAGGAAACTCAGCGGAAGCTCAGTCTGGTAATGTCTAAAGGCCGTGACATGCTCCTGTGTCTGTGTCCCGCTCACGCAGCGCGGGACGAGAATTGCGTCGTCAACGCGTATGAGGTGGGGTTTCGTGTGCTTCCCAACAGGGGCTGCACTGCTCGTGCGTCAAAGACACACATCTTCGACACGCGCACATTTGCAAGGAGGAGGATACCACTTACTTAAGTGTTACAGACTTTAGGCAGTCATTGGTTGCAAAGGATTTCCCTCCTGATGCCTGATGTTATGACATTTCTATTGAAGCTGATTGAATGGAAGAAAGGAACACTGCCCAAGATGTGGTGCCAGGCAGGCAGTTATTCCAAAGGAGAACAATGCCGCCACCATAGACCAGTTTCGACCTTGAGTCTCCTATAATATTGAAGGGCATGGTGGCAAGAAGGTTGTGAAACTGTGAAGTCAAATAGTTTAATTATTTTTATTTTTATTTTTATTTTTTAATTATCTGTTTTGGTGAAGATGGCAGGGACCCCAGGATTTTCTGAATGTTGGGAACATACTAGTATGATTTGGCATCAGATTCAGATGGTGAGGACAGAAGGCAGAGAAGCCAGGGTGGTCTTTTTGGATCTTGGAAATACTTTTGGTTCTGTGCCTCACAGTCTGTTGTGGAAGGCCTTCTACTACTTGCAGATCCCTGAAAAGATTTCAGCTTTACAGCAGTTAGGGCATATTTTGAGGGCATTCAGTTCTTGTGCTACAACACAAGTACTTACCCCACATCATGGCTGCATTTGGAGGTTGGGATCATAGCTGGATATACCATTTCACCATTGTGTTTTTTCACCATGCAATAGAGATCATTATAAGGGCATCAAAATGGGTTGTTTGAGGTGAAAGGATGGCACCCGGCTACCTTCTATCTTACCCTATATGGATGACATGTCGCCCCCGGCAACATCGGTACCATGTATCCGTCAGCTGTTAGCCAATTTGGATGACAGTCTGAAATGACTGAGGAAGATGTAAAAGTGTCTGTTAGGAACTGGTGGAAAAAAAGTTTTATATTGATGGCAAGCTGATTTCATTTTAGGAGAATACTATTTTGGAAAACACAGTGAAGAGTTTAGACAGGTGGTAGCCTACACACTAAGTGTAGGTTAAGTAAGTGACTGAGGACAGGTCTTAGAGCTTAGAGAATTGTTGGGCTATATCTACTTTATCAATATAACATTGCCTTACAAGCTGAAGTTGTGGTGCTTGCTTTTCGGGGTTTAGCCAATAGCCACGCATCAGGTGGCCTTCGTCTGTATTTGAAATGGCTTTATCAGAGGTGGAGAAATATGAGCATTGAGCATGGAGAATTCTTAAAATGATAGTTGGTAGCCTAAATGGCTTGGGGTGCCACACTTGGCTAGTTACCAATGGCCAGCTTGGCGGAGGAGTTCATCATAAGTGCTAAGACCAGTCTGAAGCTGACTGTCACAGTCCAAGGATCCAGTCATCAAGAACGCTGCGCCAACAGTGAAAACAGGGATGAAAGTGGAATCCAAGGTAAGCAGGTGAGCAGGTAAGCAGGTAAGCATGTAAGCAGGTAAGCAGGTAAGCATGCTCAAGGCACACTGCAACATAGGGATAGTGTTGGGCAGGAGCAGAATGGAAGAGCAGGGTTTGGTCTTCCCAGCTAGGTGTACAGAGGCAAAATAACAAAAAATAGTTTCACTGTTCAAATGCGTATGGACCTGTAAGCTAACTATGAGCCACATAATTTGTGCAAGCACAAACACATTGTCAAGCAGCAGGTCATGCACGAATGTGACTTTAGTTAGTCAAATTATTTGGGTTTCATTTCAGTGGCTCAAAAGGGAACCTAAAATCAGTGAATATAAACAGGTTGTGAGTTCAACACATTAGAATTTGCATCCTATTTTCAACATAGATTTGCAGAATTGACTGACTTTTTATTACGAGTGTGGACTTATGCCTAGTAGTGTATACTACAGTATATACATACATACATACATACAAACATACATACACACCTCACACCTAAGTTATCTTGATTTAAAACTGGAACTCATGTGCCTCTCTCTAGCATTGGTGACTATTTTCATTTGATGGGTCATTGTGTTTCTCATGGCAGTAGGTAGGCTAAAGCATCGAAAAGGTTAAAAAAGTGCACCTGTTGTAGTGTAGTGGTGTGGGTGTAGTGGCAGTAGCAAAGTGGCAGTTGACCAGAAGCAGGTCTCCATCTTCAAGGACTTGTGTCGTTCTGATTCTACCAGGCAGACTAAGAGCTCTTAGAGCAGCTATCAACCAGAACTGGTGTGTGTGGGCATGTGCATGTATGTGTGTATGTGTGTGTGTGTGTGTGAGTGTGAGTGTGAGTGTGTATGTGTGTATTTTATGATTTGTAAAATTCTTATTTTACATTATACTGATACTTTCAATGCCAAGGTAATGTTTTATTGTTATTCTAAGTTGCATGTTTTATTATTATTAAGCATCTGCTAAGTGACATTAACATAAACAAATTATCTGAGATTTTCACCTTTTGCCTTTATTCATGTGTGCTTAAAAATATAGAAATTGACAGAAAGAAATATTTACAATATGCGTGAAATAACATTTGGATTCTGGAACTATAGACGACTCAAACAGCTACAATAATACAAACAATATTTGATATCAACAATGCAGCTGAATTTAAATGTTAGCTGTATCTTCTGAATTCACATGCTGAGTTCAACCATCTCAATCTCATCATACAGGTCTTCATCTCGACTGTGTTTCCCCTCTGTGCTCTGACGTCCAGAAGTCTTCTGTCTTCTTCCGCTCCTCAGCTTGAACCAGATCACAGCAGTGACCAGCCCCAGCAGCGTAAACCCTATTAGTGGAGAGTACGCTCTGTAGAAAGGAGAGTGCACCCCGTATGGATGCATGTACAAAAGGCGGAATGTTCCCTCATAACAACGTGTTTCATAGACTTTCCATATGTAGAGGCCGCTGTCCTCTGCAGTGAGGTTGGAAATGGCCAGAGAGCAATTAGAGAGAGATTTGGACACAGTCACTCTGCCCCTCAGATCTACAGGCATGAGCAAAGAATTATTAGAGTCTAGAGTCAGAACCTGTGGTTGTAGACTTTTCTGACGGGACCACTGGATCCCATAATATGACCAAGATTCATTCAAGTGTTCAGTAATATCCAGAAGGACACTTTCATCATGAGAAAACATCACATCCATGGGAGAGAATTTGGTACAAACAAAGAGGTGAAATAATTTTAGTCTGTCACCATCCCTCATGTAATAATACTGTCCAGAGTGTTGTAGTGACAGAGAGGGTATGATGAGGGAGCAGTTCCCAGTCCATCTATCTTCTAACATATACATCACTTCCTGTTGCTGGGTCTGATTAATGGTGGGTCGTACTTTCCCAGCAGGAGTTTTCCAGAAATGAGTGCTGGGGAGCTTTCTTTTTGAAATGCAAGGAAGAGTCAGCTTCTCCTCTTCATAGGCAAAGACAGATGTGCCAAATGCACTCAGAAACACTTGTGCATTACTTTTGCATTGAGCTTTTTCCCACACTGTACAATAGAAGTGAAAGTCACGTCGCGTAACCTCAGACAGTGTGACCAGAGAGGTGTTGAGATCAACCTGCAGTCTGTCCGGTATATCCCAGGACCTAAATGGTTCTGGTGTCCTCTGGTGGACAAATGGCTCCAGTAAGAATCTGGTGTCCAGGATCGGAATCAGCCTATACCGTAGGTCTGTTGGCCTCGCATACCATCCATTTGCATACAGCTTTAGGCTGCTCCCATCAGTAGAGTTCATCCTACACAGCACAGCGCTATCACCAAACTCTACACGTTTTATAGACGACACTTTTCTTTCTGCACAGACGATGAGTCGGAAGCATTGTTGTCGTGTGATGTTTCCTCCTCTCCAGCCTTCAGCCCTGTAGTCTCCACTCTGGGACAGACTGAGGTTGTACATTTCAAAAGTGAAATAAGAGTTGTTGAAACACTTCACCTCGTAACCATCTGGCTGTGGTGTCTCTGGTTGTGAGCAGTTGACCAATAGCAGGTCTCTATCTTCAAGAACCCTGTACAACACATGGTCATCTACCCTCAGGAACCGGTTCTTAAATGTAACCTTGTCTCCTTCAGTCCTAAAGTGGGTTTGAGGATAGGCAGTTGCACCAGAGATGAAAAACAGCAGGAGAAATGCACTCACACGCACTGCTGTCTCCATTCTGAGTTCTGTTCTGGTGTTCTCTTGAAGTCTTCTTGTGTCGTTCTGATTCTACCAGGCAAACTGAGAGCTCTTAAAGCAGCTTTTAACCGGAACTGGTGTGTGTGTGTGTGTGTCTGTGTGTGTCTGTGTGTGTGTGTGTGTGTGTGTGTGTTAGTTCGGGAGTCTTCACTTTCTGTATCAGATCTAATGAAGAGATAACCCTGACAGTTAGTGCTCCAAACTATAGGCTACACTAAACTAAAGTAGCAGGTTTCCCTTTATAGTTTGGTTTACATAGATATTCAAGCAACATCTTAGACAATTTGTACTGCCGAGTTCTGAATGGAGACATATATGTGAGAGTTTTTGTGTGTATCTGTGTGTGTGTGTGTGGTGTGTTATGTGTATGTGTGTGTGTGTCCGTATCTGTGTGTGTGTGTATATGTGAGTGTCTTTGTGTTTATGAGAGTGCATGTTGGAGCTCTCTCTCTTTCTCTCTCTCTATCTCTTACTCTCTCTATGTCTCACTCTCTCTGTATCCCTCTGTGTGTGCGTGTGTGTGTGTGTGTGTGTGTGTGTGTTAGTGTTTATCTTCTCCTTACTCTGTGTGTGTGCTCCTTACTGTGTGTGTGCGTGTGTGTGTCAGCTCCTAACTTGCGTGCCTGCATGCTTGCAAGTGTGTGTGTGTGTGCACGTGTGCGCATACGTGTGGTAAACTGTGCACACAAACACTGTGCATACTTTAGTACCATACGAGGACACACGCACAACCACACGACACACACACACACACACACACACACACACACACACACACACACACACATCCAGATAGAGAAACCTCTGGGGAGACAAGAGGCCCAGATAGGAACACCTCGGCTGGTGTGTGTGTGTGTGTGTGTGTGTGTTTATGCTTGTATGCACATATGTAAAGATGAGTCAAACCTCCCTTGTCAACAGATGTTTATACATAGTATACATTCTAAAATATGAAGTGATATGAAATGAATGCAGGTCTTCCAAATGTGGATATCGTATGCAGAACACAACACACACACACACAGGCATGGTGGAGCCATGTCACTGGCTGACAATCGGTTGACCCGGGTTCAGTTACCAAACCTGCTGTTGTGTCGTTCTGATTCTACCAGGCAGACTGAGATCTATCAATCGGAACTTGTGCTTGAGCTCTTGTTCTGGAGCCTTCTCTCTCTCTCTGTGTATATCTCTGTATCAGATCTAATGTAGAGATTACACTCTTAGCAAGACAGTTGGACTTGCTCTTAAACTTGTAACTCCAAATTTGCACTTGTACTTAACTAAATCATCATATCGTAAATGTGTGAGTCTTAATGCTGGAGCTCTCTTTCTCTTTCTCTCTCTCTCTCTTCTCAGGCTCACTCCTATCTGGCCAAGAAGCGGCTCAGCAGGGGGCAGATCTGCAGAGAGGTTCAAATAGGTGCACCTCTGCTGGTGTGTGTGTGTGTGTGTGTGCGTGCATGTGTGCATGTGTGCGTGCATGTGTGACCCGAGAGGAGAACAGCAGGGGAAAGATAGACAACTTAGCTGGAGTCCGGGTTGGGAAACAGAGGGCTTACAATGTTTGGGAAGTAGCCAAGGTTAGCCTGGCAAAGTCGATCGATATGCTTTACACTATTCCTTAGTGTTACCTTCCATTTCACGTCGGTACAGAAATCCAAGTGTATGATAATCCACCGTTTCATGGACATTTTGTGGATTGGATGATGATTCACGGTTTTGTGGATCCGTTTTGTCCTGTAGACCTAATCCAATCTATCCAAGCAGGAGTAATGAGGGGTTAGGTGCCTTGCTCAAGGGCACTTCAGCCGTGCCTACTGGTCGGGGTTCGAACCCACAACCCTCCGGTTACAAGTCCGAAGCGCTAACCAGTAGGCCACGGCTGTTTTGAATGAATGAAAGCAGCTTCCTTTGCCTCCAATAAACAGCGGGTGAAAATCCAGACTCTTTCAACTACATGAAATGTAATAGTGAGCCATCAAATACCCTCCAGATTTCAGTGCTCATTGTGACAGGACATGACCGCACAGGACTTGTGCCCTTTCGGCACTCATCTTCCCTCCAAATCAGTGTTTATGTACCCACACATGCATACACAACATTAACATTCACTAAATGACTTTTACATCACATTATGGACTGTTACCTTATGGATGGCAGCGTTGGGAGAGCATAACTTTGTACCGATCTATCGACAGAATTAACTGCGTCGGTGTGGCGACGGCAACATGCTGTTGCGCAACAATATAACTTCGGGCCATAGCTATGTGGCTAGCACTTTGGACGTTCGCACTCACCTAACACTATTTCCCATAATGTGGTAATGTTTCATGTAATGTATGACACAAGACAACTATCTGCTATGTTTGCACATTTATTGTTAACTTAAGTTAGCCGCGTAAGCTTGAGTAAAACATGAATGCTATGCAGACATAAAAGTTACCGACTGTTGTGTTGTCTCGTTCTGGCTCTGAATGTCCTGTGGCAAAGGGGGCCGACGAGACGACGGACGATTTTTTGGTTCCGGGCGGCATTGAGCTGTGCCATTATGTTTATTGCTGTGGGGGATGTTCGCGACGGTCCTGATCAAACCGCCGCGATCTTAATTCTTAACACCAGCAATAGGGTGTACTATTTAGCAATTTCTTTTGATATAACTGCTAGGGCATAGGTCACATCTATATGCTTGTGATTCAGGGTCTGTCTTGTCTTCCTGTAGTAATTGATTGTTTATTGTTTCCCTGTCTATGCGAATGGTGCTGGTCGCCAGGTATATGTACCCCTCTGTTTCATTTGATGTGAGTCTTGATGTTGTTGGTGATGCGCAACGTGAGTGTTAGGACCCTGTATTTGGAAAATAGTCACCTGTAAACTCTATTGGAATTTTTGAAGAGCTAGTGTTAGTTTTTTTTTCCTTTATTAGTTCAGTAATTGTCCTATGGACCCCTCTGCTTGTATTGTGTGCAAGCCCCGTCATTACATTTTTGGTCCATTCTCAATCACTGCCTCTGCGTCCTTGGCCACACCCACTTTGATTGAAGGTAACTCCGCTTGGTACCGTGACACTCATCAGTCCCAACATTGAGCAATATAATCAAACTGTCCAAAAGTAAATTAAATCCCAAACCAAACGGAAAATCTCCTGCTTTTGACAGCGGTATGCGATCTAAACGAAACGCATGTCTCAAAATAAAGCAGCCTAAGTAAATAAAAGGCCCCAGTCATAATTTGAGGATTTACGGTAGTTATTTTTTATGAGGCTTTGTTAAATAGCCTAATTAATTGTTATAGGCTAATCTCTCACCTTCTTTCTCGACTCCGTGCTTTGGATAGTTTTGAGTTACATTTTGACAAAACCTGTCAGATCTAAGTATTATTATGTTTTTGGTTAAGTTATTGTCAAGTCAAGTATTTATTTTTGCCATTTGCTCTGGTACAATGTACAGGCGCATTGGAATGCTTGTGCAGATCACTCAGTCATGTATAAAAAGACAAAACACTCATTTTCATGGCCTAGGGATTACACAATATTGTTTGACATGATTCTTTTTTAAAATGTATTATTTTGGAACAAACAAGGGTCTCTGTTTAATCTGAATGCTGGCTTACAGCTGCAGGTTCTGCTGCTTTAGAGCACTGCAGCGCTTAATATCTTCAAGTTTAGCCTAAACGAACGTCCAGTTTAACTGCCACAAGTTGTTCTTCTTGTAATAAAGATCTCATCGAGGAAAAATGCTCTATTTTTGTATTTTCATTGCATTGCAGAGGGATGCCAGGCGTGGTGAGATGAAAATAGCTACACTAATCTAGATTAAATCATATTTTTATTACAATATCATTAACCTGTTCCCTGTTCCCATTGAGAACATAGATAAGTAGGCTAGGCCAGGATGAGCAACATTGGAAAATAGCTGACCAAGATGTCGGTTTGTGTAATTATGATGAAGCTTCATCTGAGTCATCAACAATTGGTTTCCTCAAAATGTTACCAAAATGCTGCGGGAAGTGAATACTGTCAAACTGTGTTACAACCACCCGGCTCGTTCTGGGTGATTTAACATAGGGAGACCACACAGGGATAAAGAGTTGATATGTATTTATTAAAGTAAATAGGTATGAAAATATGAAGTGCAGACAGTAGTGGGATGGTAAGAAAACAAAAGTGTGGTGTAAATCAGATTAATGTGCTAAACCGAAACAAAAGACAAAGGCGACGCATGCTGCCATGGAGAGAGAGAACCCTGACTCTTTTATAGTACAGGTGCCCTTATCAGGTGATCAGCAGCACCTGTATCATGCCTCCGGCCTGCAACACAGAATCAGACAAAGACAGGCAAGCAGAGACCAGCAGGGTCGTAACAACTGACACGGTCAAAAGTCTTGGCACCCTTCACAAAAAGTGTCTTTTGCACTGATAAAAGCACACTTTTTGTTGTTAAAATCCAGGGCTAAGGTTATGGGTAGTCAGACATCAGCTGGTAGCATTCTTGAGAAATATCAGTCCATTTCTAATGGACAATAGACTCAAGTTTACTCACTTTACATTTCTATTGTTTTTATGGACATGATGTTGTCTCCAAGGATTTCCAAATATTTGAATGACTATCAGTGCCAGAGGAAGCAAAATAGGCCTAGAGTATCAACTAGTTATTGCCATGCATCAGTTTAGGCAGGGTGCCCTTGCAATATGACCATGCAATATTCACTTCTCACAGCATTTTGGTGGTATTTTTTGTTGAATTTGGAGAAACAAATTGTTGTTTTAGTTGTGTTGAGTTATTGAAATGGTTTGTTTGTTTTCTCAAAAAAAAAAAAAACTCCAAAAGTGTGTGTATTTTGCTTAAAAACTAATGTTTCCAAAGGGGTGCAGACATGTAGTGTTGGGGAGTACATACATGTACATGTGCCGACGTTACGTATTCAGAATAAAAATTATAAGTAACTGTATTCCGTTACAATTTAGCAGGGGTGTAGTGGTAAAATAAGAGGTGGGTAAACTATGAATTCTGTGATCACGGTAAGGTGGACTGCGTCATGCGGTATCGGATTTTAAAATTCTAAATCTCTGATGTTTTATTTACTGATTTGCTTGCTCGTTGGTTTATTATTACAATTTTTTTTTGTTTTTCTCTATTAAATGGTCCAAATGTAAAGCACTTTGAGCTGCATTCTGTGTATGAAAGGTGCTATAGAAATAAAGAATATAAGGCCTATTATGGGGGGCATATCAACACACACACACAGACACACACACACACATGCACACACACAAACATACACACGCATGAATGCACAGACACACTAATTGTGTCTAATTGTGTCTAATTGCTAATTGTTCAGTCTGTTGTCAATACCAAACCATTTCACATGGTAAAACACAATTTGCAGATCTCACTTACAATTTTTAGCAAAACGTTGAACACATTCTCATTGTCAAAACACATTCTGCACTCTAATGCACATGCACCCATACTGGTAAACACAAGTGGCAAAAATGAAATAGAAATAGACATACACATGTCATTGATTAAACACAACCACTCAAAATTTCACTTGTTTCAAATGATGTGACAAAACCAATATAAGCCAGTTCAGAGAGCAAAGGTTGTTGAAGGTGGGAATGAGAATGGATAGAAGAAACTATGTGAGAGGACGAGGACGAGTGCATATGCGAGGTGGGGGATGAGGAGGAAGGGGAGGATGGCAAGAAAGAGGATTTTTTATTGGACACTGTAGTACAGTGCATTGTAGGCTGTATACTGTATACTGTAAACAATTTGTATGGCCCTGAACATTGTGCTTTCCATTTGTTTACAGTACTGACTGCTCAATAGATTTTGACTGGTTGACAGTTAAAAAACGCAAAGAGCATAGCAAAGCAGTCATTTCTACTTGATGTTTTCATTCAACAAAAGACAATGACGGAAAAATATGAAATTTGTTTTAAGATTTAAAAATGTACTTCTCCCCGAGGACTATATGTTTTGAACAATGTGTTTTCTGGTGTATTGTTTAATGACTGCTTCATAGTGTATATCATTTTGATTACTTTGTTTATATTTGTTTATTTGAGAGCAGTGTTTGATTTTGAGCCAGTAAAACTGTTTTGAAGCGAAAGTTTGATTTTGACCACAGGTAAATCTGTTTTGAGGTGAAAGTTTCATTTTGGGCACAGGTAAAACTGTTTTGAGGCGAAAGTTTGATCTTGCAAGAGGAGTCAGAGGTTTTGTAAACAGTGCTTGAAGCTGAGGTTTTGTGTTTAATGTTTTAAGAAAACGGAGCAAGGTTTCAGAAATCGTGTTTTAGCAATTGAGAAAAAATAAATATTTCATGGCAACCAGATGGCGGCGGCACTGCACTGCACTTTGGGCTTATTATTTGATGTTAGCAAGCAGTGAAATGGCCCCATCTAGTGGCTGTGCAGCGCATAGGCGCCATGAAATATTTAATTTAACAGGAAATGACGGTAGAACCAGGGATGTAGTGGAAGCTAAACGCAAGTAAATGCAGTTTACCCACCTCTGCAATTTCAGAAATGGAGTTTATCCACCATTTAACACCCTACTTTTAACATTTAAAAATCACACTGTATTATCCACATTCACAATATGTACACTCATCAACACTCTAACCATTTCATATCACTTGTATTATTATAAACATGGGACAATAACCTCCACCATCATCAAACATGTTCTGAATGTCTTTTTAAGTAAAAATGAGATTTCACAAGAGATAGATATAACAACACATACATCATGAAGTGAAAATAGAAAGACCCTGTAAATAGCAGCAGAAAAAATGCAAAAAAATGAATGTTATCATTCACATCATACAAATGCCAAGGCATTTCACTGGCGTTATGGATGTGACAAAAAGTCAATTTTCCGTGGAATTGCCCATTTATAGAATTTGCCTGTCTTGTGTACAGAGGCAGGGTGTTACATAGCTTCGGTGCATAATGGATAAAAGCAGCTTCTCACAATTAAACCCAATTATCCACAATTGCACAATTAAAAGATTAGCATTGGAAGATCTGAGGTAATTTAGGTCTAATTTCTGTATATGCTTTTTGGGAGACCAGTAAAAAGTGCATTGCAGTAGTCTAAACTACTAGTGATAAAGGCGTGGATTCATTTCTCTGCATGTGTTAAAAGAGGTCACACTTTGGCAATGTTTGTCAGGTGGAAGCTGTCTGGGTAACTTTACTGATATGCTTGAAGCTTAACTCTGTATCTAAGACGTCACCTAAGCTTGCTAGGCCCTACTTTTGATTTGACCTGGTGTGCCAGCCAGGTGCAGTTTTGAACATCGCACAGTTTGGAATATCACTGCAGTCATAATAACATAGTGTATGTGTGTATGAGAGGGTAAATTCACAGGCCATCCACCAGAGAAATCCAGAAGCCTGACTCATTGCTTACAAGCTTCCAACCAAACACTTTCGTCTCCGAGGACACGATCATTTGAGCGTACAGGCGGCGGCTCTCTCTCGTCACGTTCTGAACCACGACCCAGCACGTCTTTGTCACGTACATCACCAGTTGGTTGCCAGTCGGTAATTCCACCTCACACGAGAGCAGCTCAAGGGAAGCGGACTTCAACATCACTTTGACCCTGCTGCTGATGGTGTCCAACGACGTGCGTGGGAAATGGAGCGTCAAGTGAATAAAATAACTGCCTTCACGTTTCACTGTCAGCATCTCTTGAATCTGGTCGTACTCCAAATTCCTTCCGATGGAGGAGCTGTTACCGAATTCAATCGCCTCCCAAGCCATAGTGTGGTTATGGACTTCTCCTTTGGCAATGCAACACAATTAGACACATTTCATAAATAAGGTAGTACCTCTGCCGAGAACAAAAATTGAACTGGATTTACTTAATTTTATTATGTATTTTATTGTGATTTTATCGGTTGCAGATAAATGAAATGTCTAGAATTAGTCCAGCACTTCTCTTTTGGTTTGCAAAATTGACTCATGTCGTGGTTACCCAATTTGATCAAATAATTCCAATGAAATTGTTTAAATTATTCCAATGAAATTGGAAATGAAAATTGGAAATTCCAATGATAGGCCTACTTTGTCAATACCTAACGCACTCATGGTGGGAACAAAGCATTATTAATCTCAACGCATAATATAACTTAGCCCAAATTCTAGGTTTCTAAGCATAACCCTCTTTAAGTAGGCTTAACCCATGTCAGAATTTGTGTTCTTATCTCCTCTTGACGCTAACGGTCTGTTATAGAAAAATATCCGATAATACCGAACGTTTAAGGCCCATTCAAGTGAATGGAGCATTCTGCAGCATTATGAAGAGCCGTGTAATAAATTTGCCTTACTGACTAAGGTTGTGTTTTGTTCAAAACTAGACTGTATTACTCATGTAATTATAGAGTAATATGGTACGCACAACTGCATCCTCACACTTTTCACTAAACAGTGGAGGCTGTGAGCTATATGCATTGTAGTCAAGTAAGTAATCTATATTATCTAAAGAATATGCAAGTACTTACCAGGAATAGGTCTCAGATAGCCGAAGTTTCCAGACTGGAATGAGTGATAGACAGACAGAGGGAGATTATCAGGTTAATGTGCAACTCGAACATGAAGTGATATTCACAAAATCAAACGACCCTCTTTATTCTAGATAAAGTTACAAATTAAAAGAATAAGATTAGCAATTAAAACTGTAGGTCTAGCCTATTGTTTTTCGCACCTCAAAGTTACATTGCTGTCTGAGCCTGGACTGACAGCCAAGCACCTTACCTCACACAGTGAATCATACTTGCCATGTTCAGACAGATAAATGACATGCAACGCAAACATCAGGCACACAAAGTAGACAAACTTGGGGCGGTGAAGTACCGCAAATACAGCTCTCTCCACGTCCTCCATGCCCTTACTGTTAATGTGCCACTGATATGTTTATGTCAAGTATCTACTAGCGTCACTCTAATCTTTGATAATGTGCCGTTAAGACCAACTTAAAGTAACTGAGATGGTAGAATGACCATTAGACATGGGCCTATTTTATAGTGCTGCAAAGGCTTACTGATGACTCATTATTGCTGTCATAGGCCTACACATGCAGGCAAGCAGGCACATGCACAACCTCGGTCAACCTCGACCTTCTGTTTTTAGTGGTTGGTTATGTTTGGCTCCGGCAGATTTTGAGATATCAAAGTGATTCTGGTAAGTGCTCCAAACAAACACAATAACTGTTTTCAGACATGTCCTTCGCACTATATGCAGATATTTCCGACCCTTCGGGGGAATCAGATTTAATATAGGCTGTTGTTAGACGTGAATGGTGTTGTTAAGATAGGCTGTTTTTATTTGTTAAGGGTGGGTGACAGATGGGTGTGCAACTGTGCATACCAAAACATTCATTCCTGTAGGTGTCATTCATTCCAGTGCTGCTAATATACACTATGTCAAACGTTTGGGGTCACTTAGACATTTCCATTCCACTCCATTATAGACAGAATACCAGCTGAGCAGTTGCATTGCTTTTTTAATCAGGGCAGCAGTTTTCAGATTACATTATGTGCTTACATAGGTTAATTAGAAGCACAAAACCCGTTGCCATTGACAGCAGTGATTATACTTTGCCGGTGATTATGTAAGGGATAGCCTAATGCCCGACGAGGTGTCCATTATCAGAAATAAATGGACGACGCGGAGGCGTGCTTCCACGAAGTCCATTTATTTCTGATAATGGATGCATCGAAAGGGCATTATCCCGTTTATACCATGGTCACTTAAGAAATAAATAAATATGAAATCAATTATCAATACTAAATGAGTTTTAGAGCTAAAATCGTTAGTTTTTCAGCTGTTTAGGGGAGACCGTTGCTGGTTGGAACACTTTTCACTCTCGGTTATATTTCTCCGTCTTACAATGTGTTGAAATGGTCAAATTGTGATTAACTGAAAGCTTGGGATCTCAGCTACAAAATGTATACATTCAATGTCAACAAATGATCCCTTGTTTTGAGTTATTTATGATTAAAGTGGTGTTGTGCATGTGTGCCAACCTGCCCCATGCACGGGGTTGGTTGGCACATGTGGTCGGGGTTGGTTGGAACACACATGTTATAGTCCTTTGCCGTACTCCTTTTGGTTTTGTTTGAAGTGCTCATCTATATCACTGCCTGTAGGGCTTTGCTGATGTCTTTCCTGTGTGTTTTTCTTCAGTAGGGCCCACCGTCAAGACCAATTTGGTCCCTACCGATTTTTTTTTAACTTAAAATGTTTAGAAATGCTTAAAATGCTTCCAAATGTAAAACTATGTTTAGTAATTACAATAACTATGTTAAAATAAAGATTGATGATGTTTTTATGCATAAAATACAAAGTTTATAGATTTGTCACAAAATAGCCATAGGGAATGTATGTGCCAACCAACCCCAAAATCAGTGTGCCAACCTGCCACGCCCACATTAGGTTAAACTTTTTTGCACAAATGCTGTTAGCCTGCTAATATCAGTCACCTCAGGTTTTCAAACTTCATTTTAAATTATAGATGAGTCCCCTAGCAATCAATTATAATCAATATTTTTTTTTATCCCTAACTATTACACTTCTAGGATGTATTTAGTGGGAGGTGCATATTCTAAGTTTTGACACTACAAAATTAAAAAGTTGTTCTCACCTAAAGGGTTAATGACCTGGAGACCAGTTACATACGTGAGTTTACACTACTCAATAAGGCCGTCAGTTTAGTGTTGGAATTTTGTTGCAGCTCCCTCTAGTAGCCTGGATATTAACAGTGTTTCAACCTGCCCCTGTTCCAACCAGCCCCGGTCTCCCCTACAGTTGATTCCATTGTTGTGAAGCCTGCCTCCAGGCTCAACCGTCGTCCTACTATCGAGTTACCATTCATAAGCACTGATATGGAACGGTGATTAAACTTATTTTTACCAGATCTACTTCATAGGTGTAGTATATCACTTTTTAAACGACACCCTTTTCAACCTAGACCATGGTATAGGCTAAATAGATTTAACAGACCACTAAACGTTGGGAAGGCCCATTCATGTGAATGGAACTTTCTGCAGCACTCTGAAGAGGCGTGTAATAAACACGGTTAATATCTAGGCAACTGAAAGGTATATGGTGTACTGTACATCCACATAAAACATCATTGTTAGGTAGAGACTAGTTAATTAGTCAGTTAATTAGTCTAGACAGTGTCCTACTGAGGAAAAACACAGAAAAGACACCAGCAAAGCTTTACAGGCAGTGAGATCAGCACTTAAATTAATCATTAAAAAACCCCAAAAAGAAGTATGTCTGGGAGCTGGCATTGTCCAGTGATGGGATGATTGTGATGAGTGTGCATACCAAAACATTAATTCCTGTGTCATTCATTCCAGGGGTATTGTGCAAACCATATTTTTGGGTGGGCACTGTGCTGAGCTGCATTTTCTTTTTTCCCGTCAAAAGTTTGGGGTCACTTAGAAATTTCCATTCCACTCCATTATAGACAGAATACCAGCTGAGCAGTTGCATTGTTTTTTTAATCAGGGCAGAAGTTTTCACATTACATTATGTGCTTACATACTACATAGGTATTACATTATGTACTTGCATGGATGGACAACTAAGTGCGCTGGGGCACAGACTCAGAGAGGGGTGGCACATAAACATAACACGTGAAAAGTAAAATACATATTACAATTTGTTACCCAAGCAGTCACTCTGTTGAACACTCAGAAACAGCCCCACCCTTACACTGAACAAATTCAATCAAAACTGTTCTGCTCATCTACCTCATGTGTACTTCGGTCTTACAGTTACAATATTGTTATTAATATATTATCATTGCACTGAACTGCCTTGTGCTATATTTATATTTAATCTTAAATGTTTCCTCTAGATTTTTTTTTTACCAGTGACGGGAGGCATAGAGGAAACACTGTTATACCTTAGTCTATACTGATATTGCACTATTCCCACCTTTTCAATTGTACATTGCATCTTGCCTGTGCATCTTGTATTGCATCTTGCCTGTGCTTGTTGAGGTGTCCACGACTATGGCAACCTTGACAGGGACAACAAGCAGGCGGACATCCTAATTGATCTTTGAGAGCAAAGATTAACCGGAGTCAAATTCCTTGTTTGTTTACGCAAACCTGCAATAAAGCTGATTCTGCCTTAGATTCAATACTAAATGTTGTGCCCTTTATAACTAAACTGTTTATTTTATATAGGCTAAAAAGGGTAGATGCAATGCAACAAGAAATAAAGTATTTTCAAGTAAAACAGTTGCCAATTAGAATACAGTTTTCCACCATACAGTATAGGCATATAATGATACACTACAATTTATGTGAATGGTTTGAAGAAGATGGATGGATAGACAGTTGGATGGAATGTGCCTTTCAGTATAGACCCTTTCATGGAATTTTCATGCGTCCTATTGTTGACGTCAGTTGGCCCCAGAAGGTTTCCGGTTTTAAACTTCAAGGCTTCTGATACATTGTAGCCTAACGGCAACGCATGGATGTGTCTGCTCAACGAAAATGTCAATATCGAAACGAGGAGCGTGTTGTTCTGTGGTTGGGTGTTACCTTAGACCAGGAACAAATTTACTGTCACAAATTAAGGTCTACCGTTTTCCAAAAGAAAACGTTCAGCGTGATGCTTGGATAGCTGCTGTCATCGAGATGGGTGGATACCAACAAGCAACTCAAGAATTTGCAGCATCCATTTCATATCAGGTAGGATTCATCGCTTACACAGAAAAGCTGATGTGTAGGCTATACAGTGCTCATTTAAATTAAATATGGTGTCAGTTTCATTTAGATAGCCTACCGTCATATGTAGGCTAAATTAGGCTACTTTAACGATACAATTAGCCTTTAGCGATACAATCGCGATAACATGGCGTTTGGCATTGCTTAGCAACTTCTAACTTACTGACATGCCGGGGTTATCCCGCAGCCATAGGCACACAGTTAAAACGAATACAGTGTAATACATTGACTTAGCATAGATTCATGAAGTTATAAAAACGAATACAGTCTAATACATTAACTTAGCATAGATTCATGAAGTCATTTCACTTAGCCACTTAAATTGTTCTAGCGATGCTATCGCGACATTGATAACACCATGTTCGGCCTTGCTTGTGTAACGGTGTTAATAAAGTGCTCCATATAGTTATTGTTAAATCCTGCTAAATGGGTCAAGACTTTTATTTTGGAATTATTCTGTACAGTAGTTGCATTGTGGGTGTCCTGCAGCAGAAGAGAAGTTAACTGCTGCAGGTAAGCTGGGCAAATGAGGGTCCGCATTAAAAGTCATTAAAAGTGTTATAAATTGTATTATATATGTCCTATATCTATTGTTAAAATCATTATGTATGTTCATCCACACAACTCGCGTTTCAGCGATGTTTTGTATTGTCTTGTAACTTTTATTTGGTTTTGTATTTTTCGGGTTGACCTTGAAGCACGATCATTATGGCTTTAGTGCAAATTTTAATATCACATTTATTTTGTTCAGGCGGACCAGATCTCACTGTCTTCCCTCATGTTGTATTTCCTGACCCATGCAGGTAACCAATTGTATTTGTTGTTTTGATTTTATGTTTCGTGAATGTTTTATGTTTCACTCGTAGCATGGCTAACATTCGCGAGCTAGAATGACTAGCCATTAACGTCTTTGTAGCGTTCTAAATGCAGTACCGCTGTATCACCACAAGAGTGGAGTGTTTACCTTTTATGAGCTGTTTTAGCGTGTTTTACTAATGAAAATAGATGAAGTAGTGTTTGTATTTGTATGTGGTATATCGAATTCACTCTCTGATTGAATGTTTGCATATTCTACTGTTTATATTTATTTTATCATACTGGATGATCACCCCCATGCTAATTAGAAATATAACAGATTTCAACAGATTAGATATATAAGTAGTTTACTTATACAGTTACATACATTTACACATTCACACTCATGTTTTTATGCCACATTATTCCCTTTTGGAATTTATTTTGTATTATTTTATTGACACACCTCACCTCATACTGGACCTGAAATGAAATAACCATATGCTTAGATACTTAGTGTAGTAGCCTAATAGAATTGTGTCTGAGAGCAGAAGAGAAGTGGAGGCGGACCAGATCTCACTGTCTTCCCTCATGTTGTATTTCCTGACCCATGCAGGTAACCAATTGTATTTGTTGTTTTGATTTTATGTTTCGTGAATGTTTTATGTTTCACTTTGTAGCATGGCTAACATTCATGAAAGCTAGAATGACTAGCCATTAACGTCTTTGTAGCGTTCTAAATGCAGTACCGCATTGTATCACCACAAGAGTGGGAGTGTTTACCTTTTATGAGCTGTTTTCATGGTTTACTAATGAAAATAGATGAAGTAGTGTTTGTATTTGTATGTGGTATATCGAATTCACTCTCTGATTGAATGTTTGCATATTCTACTGTTTATATTTATTTTATCATACTGGATGATCACCCCCATGCTAATTAGAAATATAACAGATTTCAACAGATTAGATATATAAGTAGTTTACTTATACAGTTACATACATTTACACATTCACACTCATGTTTTTATGCCACATTATTCCCTTTTGGAATTTATTTTGTATTATTTTATTGACACACCTCACCTCATACTGGACCTGAAATGAAATAACCATATGCTTAGATACTTAGTGTAGTAGCCTAATAGAATTGTGTCTGAGAGCAGAAGAGAAGTGGAGGCGGACCAGATCTCACTGTCTTCCCTCATGTTGTATTTCCTGACCCATGCAGACCAATAAACCTGCTTCATCTACCATCATCGTTTCCGAGTGTATCACCAGTAAAACACAACGCAAGTTACACTTGCAACATAGTAACAGTTATGCCTGCCGGGGTTACCCATCCCGCTACCATGTTATGCACATCTAGTGAAAACTAATGCTGTCTAGGCCCTAATACACGGACTTATGAAGTCAATGAAGTTAATGTTCATAAACGTCTTTACAGAGTTGTGTTTAAATAGTCACTTAGGCAGCTAGAGAAGTTTGACATAGATGGTCTTCAAAACACTACTAGGCCTACTGCATTTATTGATATATTTTTTTGTCTTTATGCAGGGAAGCCATCCAATGACCCTTTGAGTCCTGATTATGCTCCAACCCTTTTACCCCATAACCAAAAGCAGCCACAGTCACATACAAACAGTTGGCGAGATAACTCAGGAGATCATGGATGTACTGTATGCCTACAAGATTATCAATCACAATCTCATTGTGACATATCTGTTGGAACCGATCTATGTATGACAGAAATAGATAATTTGCAGAAGGAAAATGCTGCATTAAAAGACAAAGCGGAGACTCTTGAAAAACAATTGCAGGCGCTCCTCGGTGAGAAAGCAGAATTAGGCCTATTGGATTTAAACAATGACAAAATAATTCATTTTCACACTGGACTGCCATCGTCAAAGGTGTTTTTCACTTTGCTCACTTTCCTTACCACTGCCTGGATCCCATCTTCAACATTACTCACACCAGCTTTGCAGTTTTACCTGGTACTCATGAAATTGCGACTTGGGTTAACACACACAGATCTTTCCTATAGATTTCATTGTAGTGTTGGAACAGTCTCTGCAGTATTTCAAGATTGGCAGAATGTAATGGCTCACCGTTTGAAATGTTTAATTCACTGGCCTACAAAACAGGAAGTACAGAACAACCTGCCAGCCATGTTCAAATGCCATCCATTCGATTCTGTGAGGTGTATCATAGACTGCAGTGAAGTGTTTGTTGACCGGCCTACATCACTTGATGCAAGAGCTTTAACTTACTCCAACTACAAATCACACAACACCATCAAATTTCTCATTGCTGTCAGTCCAACGGGAGCAGTTACCTTTGTGTCTAAAGCATGGGGCGGTAGAGCCAGTGACAGAGTCATAACCCAGTCATCGAAATTAGAAGAGGGAGACATTGTTTTGGCTGACCGAGGGTTCAACTTCCCACAGTATTTTTCTTCCAAAGGTGTGCAGCTTCTTATCCCTGCTTCAACACGTGGAAGAACACAGCTGTCAGGGGCTGAAGTTACCAGGTCGAGGCAGATGTCAAGAGTTAGGATTCATGTTGAAAGAGCAATTGGACGCATAAAAAATTACCACATATTGCACAACACTCTCCCAGTCAGCCTTGTGAAAGGAAGATTGAATGACTCCATGTCAACTATAGACAAAAGAATACTTGTTTGTTCAGCTTTATCCAACTTGGATAAGCCTTTAGTTCATCAAATGTCTTTTTTTTGGTCAAAAAAGTGGACTCGTGTGAATTTTTCATTTGTATCATTTAATCACACTAGCAAAATACAACAATGCCTCAATAATATGTTAGATTACTAAATCAATGCTAAATATTTATTTTGTATTATATATTATTATTATTACACTACTTATAGTATGACTACATTTTAACACTGTATTTAATAATTTCTAATTTAGTAATATTAGCATTCATTGAGAATTTGGAATATTTTTGTGCAGTCTAGGCATTTCCACTGCTTATGCGGATGCCTTTTTAGGCCTAAACACTGCAGGTGGAATACTTTTTGACAGACTCTGCATTGTGTCACGTTTGTTTTAAGGCCTCTTTTACATGGGCACGTGGTCTGAGCCATTTCAAATTGTTTTTTGAGTTTTTGTGTGCAAATTTCTTTCAGTATGTGCTGTCTGTAAAACAGGTCAAGAGTTGGTTTGGTATGAGCCCAGTCTTCTTCAGAAAAGGGTATTCTCTGAACATGGCTCTCTTTTGTAGTCCAGACTACAAAGTATGATGTTTTAACATCACAAATTGCCATTTGCCCTTGTATTTGTGTGTAATATGCATGGCTTTTCTTAAGTTGATAATTAGCTTGGAGACAAAAATCTTGCCTACCTACTGCCTGACTTAGAGTCGCATGTGCATATTTTGCTGGGCATTTTATTTCAAGTACTACTGGAGTGCAGCACCTGCAATGCACCAACCCATCTGAGCTTGCTCCTAAGTGGGGATATTTGGGATTAACCACCAACCCAACTTCATAAACTTGAAGACCCTCATGACTGGCCGTCTGACTTGAAATAAATGCTGCTTTTGCCTTATTTTCATTGTCTCTACCCCAAGATGTAGCTGCTGTACCTTTAGTGGATGTGTACCCCATAATCTTTGATGTTACACTAACCTGAGCAGTTTTACATTTTACCACATCATTAAATTGACTGGCAGTAATTCTCCCCTCCCTGTGCTGAAACCATTGTTTGCAAGAGGACTGTCCCTGTGTACTTTCCTGGAGCTTTTTGCAATTGGACACATTAAACAATGATGGAATAGATTGCATTAGATAATCAAGCTGACTTTCAAGTTCAGGTGTTAAAAGGGAACAGTATCTCTCATTAAATAAATATGTAAGCGGCATTGGAACATCCATGGCCCCTTCTGCTGGTGCACTACTATCCATAACCTCCATAGCTGTGTGCAGGCCAAATCTGTCATCACTGTTCTCTCCCTGCTGCTCAGTTTCAGATGCACTGTCAGTTTCGCTATCTATGTGCAGACTCATAGTTGTAAACAGTGCACAACCTGGGATGTCCTCCTACAGCAAAATGCAAAATGGGAAAACAGTCCTTTTCCTGTTAGGCTAGTACCACAATAACTAAACTATTCTGTACTCTATAGTTAATCCTCCTGATGAAGAATACAGTATTTTTATCTAATATTTCTGAGTTACCTTCAAGGACTGTAATAGTTTGGTTGGTGATACTGCCAAGATTTCACGGGTGTGCATAGGCTGAATTTGTGCTGCTCTCCTTGTGGCTGGTTTAGAGAAGTCTATGTCTGAAACCAGTTTTGCCTCAATCTATATGAGACAGTATAGACACAGATTGGTAGAACTAAGCACATACTCTACTGGAATTGAAAGAAACCTCAGATGAATAGATTTAACACTCGTTACTTTCGCCAAACATACCTTTTTATTTGGACACAACCACATACACTGTTCAGATGTCACAGACGGAGAGTTTAAACCATTGTGGTAGTACTGCTCCACAGCCACCAGCATGGCCGCGACATGACTACACACTTCTCCTAGTCTAAAAATATAACAATATCGTTTCACAATTAGGCTACGTTAAGAACCAACCGAATATCATACAACATTTAAAAATGATTTGGTGTTCTTTACAGCCAGCTAGCTAACGTTAGCTCACCCAGCCATGCATGTACAATGTCCACTGATGATCTCACCATCCTTCTTCGCAACAAACCAGGCACAGTAAGTTTTGGAAAGTGTCTGGCCAGCTCCAACTTCGCCGTAAACGATACTATATTCATTTGAACTATATGAACACAGCTTTCGGACTTTACCGCTTAAGAAATGGTTGTAAGCTTCCAGGCTACGGTAAGCCTTTACGGCTTCCCTCGTATACACACATACAGTGTCAACGAGATAATGATACAGATCGGGATATGTAACTTCGGGCAAAAGCTTAAAATCGCTCGAAAACGTGTTGTCACGAAGCGTTTTGTTAAGAGGATCCGGTAAATACAAACCATTTACTGCTAACTTCTGTTCATATCTTATCTGTTCGTCTCTTGGGAGACTTAGAAAATATGAGCTTGTCATTTTGTTTATTAGAAGCTACATTACCGTTACATTTCCTGTTCCAACGGAAGTATGCTGGGGCCAAGAATCTTTGTTATTGTTTACGTACTTGAAACGGTCCATATCCTTGTAGAATAGAGAGACACAGAGAGAGTTGGCCTAGTTGAGCAGAAAGCAGTTGATACAGATGCAAATCAATTTAATTAGCCCATTGTGATGTCATAAGGCCAATGCAAAGTCTATGGGGAAAAATAAGCTTGTTTTTTGTTAATATCTCAAAAAGTATAAAGTTTACAAAAGTGAAAAATACATTGCTCAAGTGTCCTTTTCAAGACCTATGTTACAAAGTTTGAATGAAGTTTCTACGTTAAATGGTTGAAGCTGAATTAGACGCAGAAATTTTGGTTAGGAGAATAAGAAGAAGAAGAACAAGAAGACTTCGGATAACAGAACAGTGCATTTTCATGCACTTTAATTAGGAACACCTGTGCTTGTGCACAGGGCAGGGCTAAAGTTGCTTGGGCCCCGTGAGATGCCCCTTCCAATACATATATATATATATATATATATATATATATAAAAGTTATCCGTCGCTATGACAGATATCCGTCAACTTATTTCTTGTAGAGGCCATGGTATCATTGTAGTTCCCCAAGGAGGAAATACGTCTATCACTTTTATTTTGAAATTTGTCTTCAAAATAAAAGTGTCTGAAAGTGAGAGATATTAGACTAAACTAAATGTTGCATATTTGCATGTGAAAAAATAAATGTAGCCTATAGGCTATAACAAGTCTATTTGATGGAGAATACATGAAGTTTCACCATTAAGATTGGCAAAAGGTGAGGCAAATAGGCAGACATTATGGGGTGTTCAGAAACGAAAGCAATGATTGACATAATGCTGATGTCTTAAAAAATAAAAAAAACGTTCTAAATAGCCTCATTTGGAGTATTCCTAGATTCCATACAGGGCACAGATTAACATACTGTATACTGTAGGCTAATGTGAACACTGTTCCCACAACATTAGCCAGTTGTTTTAGACAAACTAAACAGCACAATCTGCATAATGCAGATTAAAACATTTGAAATCAACTTTGCACATGCAAACCTAGTCTATATTTTATTAGTGGGTTTGATCCAGCAAGCCCACAGCATGGCTCACCCACTTTTTGTACTAACTACTGCTCCTAGACCATTTGAGCTATCGATGCGGTTCAAACTCCAAAAATTCAGGCCCGAACCGGTGTAGGGAACTTGTTACTTTCGTGTCGCTGGCTGGTTTTTCGGCCCCATTGAAATGAATGGCGGAATGCTGGGCCTCTATGACATCACAGCACCTCATTACTTGCACCTGGAGGAGCTCTACTGCTAGATTTGATTACTTGCACCTGGCAGAGTTCTAAGCCATCTGGCAATGTCTAATGGGCTGGGCTGTCTGTGTATATGAAGGTGTGTGCATGTAACCTTTGACCCGTATGTCCGATTTTCATAAATGAGGTACCGTTGGAATCCTTGAATGAAGCCCAGTTCAATGCCTTGCCAGCACCAAGTGTAAAGGTCATGTAAAAAAAGATGGCAGAGCGCGATCTTTTTTTTAAAGTGAATCCATGTTCATACAGGTCATTTAAAAAAAAAAAAAAAACTTTTTCCCAGTCCATTCAGCCCAATTCAATGCCCAGCTAGCTCGATTCAAACTTAGTCATGTATACAGTTGTATTGATTATAACATTAAGAAACACACATTCATACAGATATTATGCACATCCACGCAACACTACTATTCAAGTTAAGTTACTCATCATTGCCCGGCAAGAAGTCCACAATCAATTTAATTATCTTGCCACGATCTGTGGAGCTTACAGACAACGTTAAATTACTATAGGTTCTGTATGCTATTTAAAGCCGACCTAACAATGAGTCCCTTCATGACGGTGTGTTGCCATGCATTATGGGTGCTGTGCTGTGATTCGACGGCTCGTCACCTGACCCACCAAACAACGTTGCTTAAACTGAACGTAGAGTAAAAATAAATCGCTACCAAGGCTCCAAATAGCAACACACTTACACTGTAGCATAATGAGGGTATCTACATGTAAACCGAAGCATTGAGAACTGTGTAAGTCTACAGGTAGTTTATTAAAAAGAAAAACAGTACCGTTCATGTCTCGTCCACATATACAGACGGGCGCCATCTTGGGAAAACAGAACTCTCTGGGATGTGGCGTAAATCCTATGCGTAAATCTCGCATGAAACCTTGTTGCCGGAACAGCAGGGAAGAGAATTGAACGCAACAGGATACACACGGAAGAGGCGGGTTATTCGAACGAATTTGAAGACATCGAAGAACGAACCCTTTTAGTTTGATGGACGTCCTTATCAGTCTATGGTCTAACTTATGAACGTGTTGGGTCAACGTCAACGATAAGTAAGTTAGGCTAACGTCTTCTGTTTTTGCACGTTGCGAACGAAGCTCTTCAGTTAGGCTACGCGCCCGGTGTAGGCTCCCTGTGAACTTGTTTGTTTGAAGTGCGTATGTATAGGCTGATATAGGGGAATCGATGCACAGTAGGCTACTTTGATTTCAACTTGGTAGTTGCCGTCTACACGATTAAAAAGCAAGCAAACAACACCTTGCAAATTGTCCTCGCGAATCGAACAAGTGATAGCCTACTTAGTTAAACATATAGCTATCTTCCGCCCGGGCTGAGGTTAATTCAGATTAGGCAAGCAGAGGTCGAAGTTTGTGGCAATCGCCTTGTTGTTTTGTACTTTTAGTTCAGTTTAAAACAAACAACTTAGTATCCAAACAACACCATTCAGATCTAAAACTTCGAAGAAAAAAGTCCACCGGGACATTCGCTTATATCTGTCAATATGAGCCCACTTCATGCTTTATGCGCAACATAGTCTCGCTTAGTAGTGCTTAATAACCTATACAAGAACATCTTTGGTTCCGAAAAAACCTTCACGACACTTTCATTACTATAGAAGCCCGTTTGCGCCACATAAAAAAAAATCTGATCTATGTTATCTCATTATTGTGAGATACTATCTCGTTATTCTGACATACTATCTCACAATAATGAGATACTATCTTGTTATTGTGAGATAGTATCTCAGAATAATGAGATACTATCTCAACGAGATAGTATCTCATTATTGTGATGTGCTGCTACTGGAAGAAACTGGAATCCATGCATTTCTACTGAATTATTTTTGGAATCTGATCCCTTATCATACCTGTTCATTCTTACTCGTCGCTCGACTTATCGTGACTAAATTCAAGATGGCTGCAAACGCTAAACTTCGTGAAGATTTTTTTAGGTCAATATCACACCGGAATTCTCCTTTAAAGGTGTGATTTGTAGGATTGTTACCGAACGTTTTGTAGGCAAAACACTGGTGAACGTTCTCAAGACTACCAGACGCGAGCCTCTTCTGGGTTGCCAGATGTAATGAAGACTTAGCCAACGTTAGTTGACCTGCAGCTGCTTTAACGTTTCTCCAACCATGACCCAGCTACACATTACGGAAACAGTGAAAACAAAAAATACCTCTCTAACCAGCGTAACATATTAGCTGAAGTTAGCGATGCAGATGAACTTTAGCCTAGGCTACCTGTTGTGGAGAAATATGGCCAGCTCTGCGCTAGACTTGATTTTCTTCGTTTGACGAAGACGTCACCATCTCAGGAAGCTCCTCCGATGTCCACTTAATTTGTTTCTTGTTTTAATTTTGGAAATTTGCCTGCCTCTCGTAGGCGTTCATGACTACTGACAGCTGTTGACAGTTGGCCTTTGCTAATTTGGCAACCCAAATAGGAGGACGCGCTAGCCCATTATTAATACGCTATTCTAGAATTAATCGTTCAAAACATAAACGAAAATTCCAAGAGATTCCGCCCCGTAACTCATTTTTTTTCATGGGTTTTACGGGTTAGAGTTATGTTGTCAAATAAGCCATTACTTCAATTCATCGTGTTTCCTTACTCTCTGACAATATATGGTGATCATTTTCGGAATGGTTACAGTTTATTTTCCATTATTTCTTACATACTGGACCTTTAATGAGGCGGAAGAAGATTGGGAACAAAATAGAACATTCAAGCATTGTTTTTGTTTTTCTTGTTAAAAGGGTATTCAAAAAGACATACAAGTGTAAAAACAATGGGGTATTGTTGATTGGGGATTTAAATTCTAAAACAAAGGTTATGTTCTTTACCAGAAAGAAGATCCCAGAAAGTTATAAAGTTCTGTTAATCAATCAATTGAAAGAGAGAAGACATTTAAATATTTGGGGATGTGGTTGGATGAAAGGCTTACATGGAAGTATCATATAGAGCATGTTGAAACAAAATGTAAAAAGGTTCTAAATCTAATGATCACTGGACAGTGTTGGCGAGCAGATAAAAAGTCTTTGATGTACATTTATACAGCTTTAATAAGATCTTCCATATACTATGGATGTGTAGTTTATTAGCCTAGAAATCTAGACGCGCCCCTAGCGGCAGGGCTAGTCTAGCAACTCTCCGTTGGCTTGTGAGCTCCAGAAATCGAAACTCAATCAGGCCATTAGGTGGGCTTAACATATTGATTGATGGCAGAGTTGCAACGGTTTGGCTTGAATTCCCTTCTACTTGAAAACAAATAAGATGGATGTTGCTTTTGGCGAACAGTGTGACACGAGTTAAGCTTTTATGAAGTTGGCAAACGTTTGAACTAGCCAACTAGCGGGCTGGTGGGAAACGATGGGACTCATAGCTGCCGCTGTCCTATTGCGTGCAGAGGGAATTTGAAAGACAACTGATTATCCTGCCCCTCGGACTGAGCACTGCGAACGGTGAGTGCCCAGACCCTACATTTTAATGTGGGTCTGGCTCGTCAGGCTAGTAGTTTATAGCTTATGTATACAAATGCTAGACCAGTGATATTCAACCGGGTCCCCGGTTATCAAAACAACCCCCACAAGTGCGTTATTAATAGAATCTGAAGAATCTCCACTCAGTCTAAGATATATTAAGTTGTCTCTAACATACTGGGTTAGGTTGATGGGAAGTGTTAATAATCCAGCAATATCAGTTCTTAGAGATTGCTGGGAGTACCAAAAAGAATCAAAAGGGTTTGGTTGGAACATTAACAGTGTAGCAGAACAATATGGAATTAAAGAACTAAAATTTAGTCCTTCACTGGTTCTAAGTGTGGTTCCCCCATGGATTCTCCCATCACCAGAGGTAAACAGTTAATTACTGAAAGGAAAGAAAGAGTATCCAAATGAGCAGTTGCAGCATATTGCCAGGGATATTTAAAAGCATCCTTCTATGGATGTTAAAATATATACTGATGGATCAAAAGATCCACAAAATGGGCATTGTGGTATTGGGATATATAAAAGAGAGGGGTATACACTAGTGCTGTCAGTTAAACACGTTATTAACGGCGTTAACGGAAACCTATTTTAACGGCGTCAATTTTTTTATTGCGAGATTAATGTTCATTTTGGTGTAACAAACTTTGTAGTTTTTTCACATGCTGTTGCAACAACTAGTAACGTTAGAACAACTACAACACCACAATCGATCTAGCCAGACCGAAACTAAACAATGCGACTGATCTAATGGAATGGAACAGAACGTTGCATGTGCTGCATACACGCCCCCTTTTAGGGGGAAGATGACTGATATAATGGAAATCTATGCTGCATCAAAGTGGAGAGCGAAACGTGCTTATAGTAAACTTACTAAATCTTGAAACAAACATGAATAAAATAAGGTTGGTGTAAGAGTTATCTGTGTGTGTATGGGATTAATGTGACCATGTTCCTATGTTTTGCTCTCTCCAGTTTACTAACAGGAGAGTCACAAATGTATCGATAGGCACAGTCAAACTGCCCGTGGCTGACTAATTAACTTCAGCAAGCTTAACTTTACATGTCATAACATCAACTAAACATAAGTCACACATTCATTCTATCACTTGTAATATGAACGTAGCCTATTTCCTACAACTAGGTGAGATAATTGGCTAGCTAGCAAGCTAACCGTTTTGCATGGGATATTATGTTAAGTGTACATGCTAAATTTGTATAATACATGGGGTATTGCAAACGAATAAGGTTGGTAATGTACATCGTTTCGACATGAGTAAGTTACATAAACACAATTCTTCATAACTGCCGTGTTAGTAAAATGATTGAATGTCCTGTGAATTAATAACTAGATGTAACGTCTACGTGTGATTACTAGCTGTCTTTCAATGATATAATGTTAACATGTTTTCCGCTAAAATGGGGCGTGATGCAGATCAAATGTATCTTTATGATGATGCACCGTAGCCTACGTAAAGGCATGCTGCACACACTTGGTTGGGCTAACGAACCGGCCAAAGAGTAGTAGCCTAGGGCTGACGATTAGTTGTGTGCCGCCAAAGATTTTTTCACCGTCACTTGTTCTGTTATCAACATTCCTCTTTGGCTGCTACTATTTGCGATGCACTCTGCTTTCGACATTCATTTACATTAGATTCCTAAAAAGACATTTACAGAAAGGTCATTTTTAATCACTAATTAATGTATAACATGATTACAGTCAAACACAAAGGGAACAGGCACAGTTGGGTAACTAATTCTAGTGTCGTTTTCTTACGGGGATAAACAGTGACAGGTTACCGGGGACCTTTTATGCTAACCTTCAAAATGTAGAAAGTAGGTTACGTGCAGATCTTTTCATCACAGTCATTGACAAGGCTTGGCTGCGTGCACAGGACAGAAAATGGAGATTGTGATCATTATTATTGTAGGCTACAGACTACCTCCTTTATTCCTTGAATGGAAATTCAGGTTATGCTGGTGTGTCTGTGTCTGTCAATATCAGGCGCAGTTTATTTTAGCAGATTATCCATTTAGAATTTGTAGCCTGACTAAATCACTCTGTGCGTAAAAAGACGCTACTTGCAGTCCAATCAGCTTGAATGAAACCACCCGAAATCACTACACAGCACCTAACATAATGACAATTTTTGTTAGACTTTTTTAAAAATTATTATTAGACTCTTATATCGTAATATCCCATGTGAAAACGTGCGTGAATAGTTGGCCTCTGGAATTTTCAAAATTGTCTCGGGGAACCCAGCCCGAAACCAGCTTTTTTTGGTTTTGTTTTTTTCCACCCCCACTTTCAAACTCGTTCCGGCGCCGCTGGTGGCAGTGCACCGCTAAAATGGGGCGTGATGCAGATCAAATGTATCTTTATGATGATGCACCGTAGCCTACGTAAAGGCATGCTGCACACACTTGGTTGGGCTAACGAACCGGCCAAAGAGTAGTAGCCTAGGCTGACGCATTAGTTGTGTGCCGCCAAAGATTTTTTCACCGTCACTTGTTCTGTTATCAACATTCCTCTTTGGCTGCTACTATTTGCGATGCACTCTGCTTTCGACATTCATTTACATTAGATTCCATTCTTTTCCATACAACTCCGCACATCAGCATCGCACTTTGCAGCCATGTAAATTCAGTTATATTTGGTCGCTGCTCCATAAAATCCATTGTTCATCCAGTGTTTGCCTGTTAAAAACTTCGGGGTTGATGAGTAGTGGCAAGCAAGCGCGCCGGAAGCACCGGTGCAGGGGGTGCGAAAGCACTTTTTGGGGGTGGGGTGGGGGTGAAGGGCAGTTGTTGACCACAACACCGACACGGCATCGCTCAGTGGTTCCCAAATGGGGGTACGTGAAGGCACTTCAGGGGATACGTGAGATTTTAACCATTTCGAAGCCGATTGATGCAAAGTGCGTCAAAAAACACACCCTTTCTTCTCTGTTACATTGCTCCGCAACTGTTCCTAGCAGCGAGAAGCCTTAATTGCGTGACAGAGCAGAAGTGGGGCTTTCCAACGAGATCACGCACTTGTCTGTACGTTAAAGTATGAAGATTTAAAAAAATCATGAAATTAAATCAAATTGCATCATATTTACAGTCTCTGCGTTCACCTGCGCACCCATTACTCTTGTTTGAATTACTTGCAAACCCGTGAACGCATAGATATGGCAAGCATATCAGATGAAAGAGGAGACACGGGGCTACCCATTGGTACCAAGTATGTCGATCCTTCTGGCTTATGAAAACAGACGAACTGACTGCAAAATAATAACGTCATGTACAAAAACCAACTGCACACCCATTACTCTCGTTTGAATCGCGGACCTGTCATCGGATAGATATGCCACGCATGTCGGATGAAAGAGGAGACACAGAGCTATCATTTGATACCAAGTACATCCTTCTGGATTATAAAACAGACGAAGTGACAGCAAAATAATAACTTCATATAGCTCGACTTACCTCACCTTTTTCTCTGTTTTTGTGGCAAAGCATGTTTATAATCCAACGCTATTGTGTGTTTCTCTATGGCAAAGAATGTTCATAATCCGGTTTTGAGATACTAGCAAATTCCTGCATGGCATTCAATTCAAGGCTCACATTGCATCCCAATTTGTTCGACAAAGAAACACCATTTTTGCCTTTACTATGTTCATGGCAATGCAGTAAAACGTTGTAGAGAATCATGCAAACACAGGCTTACACGTAAACTCGGGTCAAGTCAGGTCAGATCAGTTCGTGTTACAGATATGGAGCGCAGAAAGGTCATTTTTAATCACTAATTAATGTATAACATGATTACAGTCAAACACAAAGGGAACAGGCACAGTTGGGTAACTAATTCTAGTGTCGTTTTCTTACGGGGATAAACAGTGACAGGTTACCGGGGACCTTTTATGCTAACCTTCAAAATGTAGAAAGTAGGTTACGTGCAGATCTTTTCATCACAGTCATTGACAAGGCTTGGCTGCGTGCACAGGACAGAAAATGGAGATTGTGATCATTATTATTGTAGGCTACAGACTACCTCCTTTATTCCTTGAATGGAAATTCAGGTTATGCTGGTGTGTCTGTGTCTGTCAATATCAGGCGCAGTTTATTTTAGCAGATTATCCATTTAGAATTTGTAGCCTGACTAAATCACTCTGTGCGTAAAAAGACGCTACTTGCAGTCCAATCAGCTTGAATGAAACCACCCGAAATCACTACACAGCACCTAACATAATGACAATTTTTGTTAGACTTTTTTAAAAATTATTATTAGACTCTTATATCGTAATATCCCATGTGAAAACGTGCGTGAATAGTTGGCCTCTGGAATTTTCAAAATTGTCTCGGGGAACCCAGCCCGAAACCAGCTTTTTTTGGTTTTGTTTTTTTCCACCCCCACTTTCAAACTCGTTCCGGCGCCGCTGGTGGCAGTGCACCATAGACTGTAGGCCTATAAAATGGCAATGCACTCATGTTGAAAAGTTCCTTATTTTCAACTGAACTCAAAGATAATGAATATAGTATGAATATAATATTTTCTGTTTGTTATGCCCTTTATAATGTGTGTAGGTTTCACATTTTGTGCATGCACTTCTGCAGTAGCATTTATTTCAGTTTATATCAGCTATATTTCTGAAGAATAAATTGTTTTGCCTCAGGTCTGCTGCACATCTTTTGAAATTTGATTTGAAATAATCAAATAGACCTATGTCTTAAAGTTCAGTTAATAAAGTAACTTGCTTTGCTTTCATTTGAATCCCAATCAAGATAAACAATAATAATTGAATTTATTATAATAATAATTGCTTTATTGTTAATATGGACTCCTGGAAAGTTCAGAAATGCAAAATAATAGAATTTCTATCATATATGATAAAATTTGCGATTAATCGTGATTAACTATAGGAATTCAGCGATTAATCGTGATTAAAAATTTTAATCGTTTGACAGCACTAGTATACACTAAATATGTTTTTATCTGTATACGCTATTGAAATGACTGGGTTAATAACAGTCCTTAGGTGGATTGAAGAGGTTAAACCATTGAGAAATGTAATCTGTACAGATTCCCTGGCAGGTTTACATAGTCTAGATACAGGTCACTCTTCAAGGGAAGATTTGATTATTGAAATTAATTATTTGTTACTACAGCTCAGGAACCTTGGAATCAGTATTCAGTTTTGTTGGGTTCCAGCTCATATAGGCATTAAAGGTAATGAAGAGGCAGATACAATTGGCAGGTCAGGGTGCTCCTAAGGGGAGGCTAGGCACTTGGTGGTGGGACCCTATCACTGCATGTTTGCTGTGCTTTATTGTGCTGTGCCATGCTGTGTGTTGCTGTGCTGTGCTGTGAGCTGTGCGCTTCAGTGCACTGCTCACCGCAGTCTGCGTTAAACAGAAACTCACTTCACTCTGAGTGTGCGTGCACGTGTGTTTGGTGTGGATCTTGAAACACACCACATGGCGTGCGTGCCTCCCTTAGGTAGGTCTAGCTACCTTTTGAGTGTTTTGTGGACTGTCAGCCCTCACTTGCCTAGACTCCAGACTATGATCCGTAAGATCTAATTTTAAGAAGGTGTGTCATATTTAATCATCAATACATTTAATAAATATATTTAATAAATATATTTTTGTATTTTCCTTAACCTATGCGAGTCTTTCAGGTTTCTTCATCGTAGCGGATCTTCAGTTCCCAATTACCTTTTCCTTTTACCATCAATAAACTTCATTCAAATGGTATTCACGTCTATTGCGTCATTTGAACCTGTGTGGGTATTCTATTAGGAGGTTACCTTGGTATTTCCCTGGGGGGGTAATTACAGTGGTTCCCCTGAGGTGGCGTAGTCGGGACTATTAATTGGGGTACACATTTTTCTCCTCCCCTTATACTGCTCTGTCACATATGCATGATGTGCCAAGTGTGACAGAATCACGTTTCTGTCATGTTTACATAAAATATTTAATCTACACAAATATATTTATTTACTTACTTTCACTACAACACACTTTTATTACATATTACTTCCTCACTATTGTCGCTTGAAGTAGTTCGCTGGCTTAGTGACCAATTGACTAGCCAATCAGGTGTGGTGGAGGTCATGAGCTGGAGTCTCGCTTTAAACAAAATAGGAAGTGAGCTGTCAAACCGGTGGGAGATTGCTCGAATGACTGTTTACTCTTGGGATGAGTTTCAGACATCTTTTTTATCTGAAGATTATGAAGATGAACTTGCTGATCGTGTCCGCATGAGACGCCAGAGTGACAATGAGCCCATCCGAGATTTTGCCTTTTCATACAGAGCCCTCTGTAAAAGATGGAAACCGACCATGTCAGATTGTGATATAGTCAAAATGATTTTGAAAAATGCTAAACCTCATCTCACCAGCCAGCTGCGAGGACGAGTCACTACAGTAGATGATCTTGTGAGACTAGGCCACCAACTGGAAAAAGACTTTGAACAACAGATGGAATATGAAAAGGTACATTCAGCTGCCCGACATCTTGCTTCAATGTCCAAAGGGTCAAACACATCACCTGAAAAGGCTCCAGTCACATGTTGGAGATGTAAAGGTCATCACGCTCCTGGTTCTTGCCCTCACTATCGGACCTCCTCTGCGGACCAACATGCTGAAAACCAGCCCTCTTCTTCCAAACAGTCTCCTCAACCTTGAAAACCTGTTAACCAGGGTGGGAACAACACTGCCTTGACTACTGTAATAAACAAGAAAATTGTACCCAAGTCTACAAGCCAAGATACGGGTGTGTCTACCTCATGCTTCCCTAAGCAGCTAGTAGTTCCCATCTCTGTTAGCTAGTATTCACTCTAATACAGGAAAGCATCTGGAACGACCTTAAAAGGGTCAATGAGGAGTTAAAACCATGGCTAAGTGGACCCCTGTACCTAGCTAATGGGGAGACAGAAATACCATTGGGTGTGGTAGAGCTGCACTTAAGCCTCCATGGTCATGACTTTACTTTACCTGTGGCAGTGCTAACTTCAAAGGCCTTAGCCTACACTATGGTGTTGGGTTTAGACTTCCTGTTTTTAAGTGGTCTTCAGGTGAATGCAGCCGACTTACAGTACAGTTTTAAATGTGATTCAGCTGTCTACCCTTTTCAACCAGTTGATGCTGGAGTGTTCAATGGTGCTTTGCCACTGACAACATCTCCTGATGACAAGCTGCCAGCACCATGACAGACACAAGTTTTCAGTCTTCTTTCCTCTGTGCCTCCTCCTAGACTGCCCCCACTGCCAAAGTTGACATCTGAGGAGTATGTGCAGCTTGCCGTAAAAAACTCTGGCCTACAGGAGGAAGATAAGGCCCTCTTACAGAAGTTACTAGATGGACACCCAGAACTTTGCACTGGGAAACCAGGGAACACAAATATCCTAAAGCATTACATATATACCACCAGCGAAGTTCCCATTAAGCAAAAGCTTACCGGATGTCCCCTGAAGCGCTCAATTGTGGAACAGCAACTGAGTGAAATGCTGGACTGTGGTATTGTAGAACCTTCTTTCTCTGGATGGGTGTCTCCTGTGGTCCTCGTTCCGAAGAAAGATGGGGGAAACCGCTTCTGCGTGGACTACAGACGACTTAATGCCGTGACTGAAACCGACGCCTATCCTCTGCCCAACATCTCAGAGCTCCTAGAGTCCCTTGCTGGAGCCTCCATCTTCTCCACTCTGGATCTGAACAGTGGATACTGGCAGGTATCAATGGATGATGACAGCAAAATGAAGACTGCGTTTATCACCTCAGCTGGTCTGTTTCAGTTCACTGTAATGCCTTTTGGATTAAAAAATGCGCCAGCAACATTCCAGCGATTAATGGAACATGTTCTTGGAGAACTCAGAGCGAATATATGTATGGTGTATCTCGATGACATAATAATCTACTCCTCTTCAGTAGAAAAGCATCTGTGTGACCTCCAATCAGTCTTGCACAAACTCTCTATGGCAGGGCTGACTTTAAACTTAAAAAAATGCAAATTCTGTCTTCACCAGATCAAATATCTTGGTCACATAATTTCAAGTCAAGGGATTACAGCTGATCCTGATAAGGTGGAATCAATACAGCAACCTTAAAGAAGTCCAGCGTTTCCTGGGTCTTGCTGGCTGGTATCACCGTTTTGTGCCTGGGTTGGGTTTTCCCAAGTGGCTGAACCGATCAATTCCTTGAAACTAAAGGGACAACCGTTTGTTTGGAGTGAAAAATGTCAATCAGCTTTTGACACCCTCAAAGAACATCTCATCTCTGCACCCATTCTTGGTCATCCAGACTTGAAGCTTCCTTTCACTGTCTACACGGATGCCAGCGAAGTTGGTCTAGGGGCTGTTCTAGCTCAAAAGAAACATGGTGGCCATGAAGAAGTTATTGCCTATGCCAGCCGGACCTTGAATAAGGCAGAGCGGAATTACTCAACCACAGAGCAGGAATGCCTAGCGGTGATATGGGCACTGGAGAAGTGGCAGCATTACCTCGAAGCAAAGCTGTTTAGGCCATCCTTAAAAATATTTTCGTTTGCCGTAACCCGACCGACCCTGTCAATTTAGAACCGACCCAAATATTTATTTTTTTCCCCTTTTAGTCCGACCGACTTGCCAGTTGTAAACTTGCGTTAATACCGACCGATTGTTTTTTTTACTCTAAACAACCAATACAAATGCAATAAAATAATATTTCTTTTAGTAGGCCCAAGTATTGTGAATATAAATTGCCTACATGCAAACGTGGCTCACTAAAAAAAAAACCTGTGGCGTCATCTCTACACCATTGGTTTTACGATGTCACACTATGGCCTACGCTTCGTTTCATTCACACAAACTGATAACGCTTTTACTTGGCGAAGTTCTGGAAGAACTGTGGCCAGATCTTTTCTCATCCCTTCTCCCCTAGTCTAACGGTGACCATGTCGGAGTATTGAAATTGGTTGTGGTCTATTCAGCATTTCTCAAAATATGGGTCCATAACATGGAGACTGCTGGTCCGCTGGAGTGGAGGAGGAAATTAGGCCCGGTGCTTCATCTGATAATTTGCTGCGCGGTTGATCAAGAAACCGCGGATCGACGAAAAAATAAAACAAACGTTTCTGCTATCGATGTCATTAAACATGGAGCCCTACAATTAAGTGGTGGTATGAGCATTCATTCAATCTTGGCGTCTCTTGTGAGAGAAACTGAAACTAATCGATAACGTTGGTATCAAAGCTCCGCTTCAATCTGTTGGAAGGCTATTTATTTATTTAACTTAAACTTAATAGAACGGCGTTGTTTTTGGAACTTCCTTAGAAACAGAGCAGAGACTGTATAATACACTGTATAGCATTGAGTATTGTATAGTCAAATTTTAATATAACGTGGCCAAGAGCTATTGTAGCCTTCTTTCTGGGTACATGTAGATGAGCCTTATGACCCAAAAGTCTGCCATGACCGGGCCTCAGGTCAAAGAAGTTTGAGAAAGGCTGGTCTATATAACCTGCATCAGAATGAGGTTTGCAATGTTGCGCCTGAAGGCACGGGTTGAAGACCCAGTCAGTTACGTCACGATATGCACATTTGTGTAAATTTATTCCTACGTAATCACCATGACCAAAATTGTACTTTATTTTTTACTTTGAATCTTGAAAAAAAAAATATTCACCTACCTACCGACCCATTTTTAATTTTTTTTGGCTGTTACTGCAAACAAAAATATTTTTAAGGATGGCCTTACTGTGGTAACCGACCATGCTGCCTTACAGTGGGTCCTTAGTTCCACTAAAACCACCTCCCGTTTAATCAGGTGGTCACTGCGGTTGCAGAAATTCAATTTCACTGTTGAATACCGAAAAGGGAAATTGAACGTTGCCCCTGATGCGCTTTCCAGGATACCCACGGGTGCTCCTTGTGTCTTATCCTGTGGTGTAAAGGACTCAGATGAATTCCCCCTTTCCATGGACACTATCTGGGAAGAACAGGAAAAAAGTACAGAGATTCAAAATATCCATAAAATGATTATGGGATGGAGAGAAAACCACACTGGAGAACTTTGGTATTTTGGAAGACAAAGTATATCGCAAAACTCACCCGACTGATGGACAGGTCCATTACCGTCTCTATATTCCCTTTTCACTGAAGGAGCAGCTCTTACGTGCTTATCATGAACATCCAATGGCAGGCCACCGAGGGGTGTTCAAGACCTATAAGCGCCTTCAAGACGTGGTTTTCTGGCCTCGGATGTGGAACGAGGTGAAAGAGTTTGTACGAAACTGCAAAACCTGTCAAAGTTTTAAAAATACCACACAGAAGCCTGCTGGCTTGATGCAGCCAACCATTGTGAAAGGGCCCAATCAAATGATTGGTGTTGATTTAATGGGACCTTTCCCACGTAGCTCAGACAGGAATGAGCACTTGCTGGTCTTTGTTGACTACTTCACCCGCTGGGTGGAGCTGTTTCCTCTCCGGTCTGCTACTGCACCTGTGATTGGAAAGATCTTTCATAAAGAGATAATTACCCGTTGGGGTGTACCTGACTGTATTCTGTCTGACAGAGGTTCTCAGTTTGTCTCTTCCATGTTTCGGGAACTCTGTGAGAAATGGGCAGTCAAGCCCCAAACAACCACTGCTTATCATCCACAGACAAACATGACGGAAAGGGTTAACAGAAACCTGAAAACCATGATCGCCTCATATGTCACAGGAAATCACCGTCACTGGGACCGGTACTTACCTGAATTTCGCTTTGCCTTGAATTCCGCAGTCCATGAAACGACTGGCTATTCCCCGGCGGAATTGCAGTTGGGACGAAAGCTTAAAAGCCCTTTAGACCAAGTACTGCAGGTGAATGAGCTTTACCGGACACTTCTCCTTATGAGGTAGTGCATTTCATTGAGAGTTTGAAGTCCAAAGCCCAGGAGAACAGCAGACAAGCTAAAGTCGCCAGTTC
>NC_063195.1:20633539-20682730 GCF_017589495.1 Alosa alosa | reverse complement strand
CATTGGTGATTACTGTGGCTGAAGGAGAGGTGTATAGAAGTTTAATCCAGTTTATGAACGACTCCCCGAAGCCAAACCTCCCTAAAGTGGAAAACAGGAAACTCCAGTTCACCCTATCAAATGCTTTTTCTGCGTCCAGAGTTGCTATGATGGTATTATCTTGAAAATTTGTGGAGTGATACATTATATTAAACAGTCTGCGGGTGTTGGTGGATGAAATTCTGCCTTTAATAAAGCCTGTTTGGTCTGGGTGGATAATGGATGGGGTGACCTCTGCTAATCTGTGTGCTAGCATTTTTGTGATTATTTTATTGTCCACATTGAGGAGAGAGATTGGCCTGTAGCTGGATGGCAATGTTGGGTCCTTACTGGGCTTGAGGAGCAGTGAAATTGAGGCTGTGGTGGAACTGAGTTGGAAGACGTCCTTTCTGTTTTGATTCATTAATCATTCTGGTGAAAAGTGGAGCTAAGATGGTCCAAAATTGTTTGTAGAACTCAGCAGGGAAGCCATCCGGACCTGGTGCTTTATTATCGGGCATCTGTTTCAGGGCATCAAACATTTCTTAGAGTTATAGGTGATTCCAGGTTATTTATTTGGGTCTCATTGAGTTGTGGTAATTTGATGCTGTTTAGGAAAGAGTCTATGAATTCCTGGTTGGGGTTTATTTCTGAAGAATATTATTTTTAATTAATTAATTAATTTGTAATAGATTTTTCTTAGTTACGTTGGATTTGATTTGCTAAGTATTTACCTGATTTATTTTTCATCCACTATTGTAATTCCTTTGGCATTGCATTTCTAGTTTGATACATGATCGCATCAAAATAACTAGAGTTATAAAATAACTAAAGTTCTGGTTTTGTATAAGTTAGTCACAAGTTCTTATGATCGGTGCAGCTACTTTCATCCAAACTCTCCTGACCTCTTCAGAAAAACTGTGTGATGTACTGACACAGTTACAGAGTCTAGCATATTGTTTTCAAGATTGTTTTCAGCATATTGTTTCTCATTCTGCCGGATAACAAGCATCTCTGAACTGACCACATTTCAGCCCTCTAGGTCACTTGATATGACTTAGAAACACACCTATGGAAACTCCCCGTAGGACTTTTGGTTATACAAGTGTGTCTGTGTTCATTAGTTCTGTATTGTGGTCTAATATTAACCCCCTTCTTTGTCTATCTTTCTCACAGTAAATGTGGCAGTGCAAGGCATGTCCAGCAGCTGTTGAAAGCAGGTCTGACCTGCTTGCCCATTATAAACTCCATCATCCCCACTTTGGCCACATCATTAGCTACCCCTGCACCTATTTAGATTATCCGTGTACATTTAAAATGTGGAACGCTCTGATTGTTCATCAAAGTAGATTGCATTCCACACAAGTTGGTCAGACTCTGAATGAGTTGGCCACTTTCTCTTGTCACATATGTACTGTAACTGTTGCAATTTGCCCAATGAAAGGGAGTACTTCATTCACATCAACACACACCTGAGGAAAAATAAAATTGTATCTTGCATGTTCACTGACTGTAATTTTCAAACAAGTGTTTGTGGCACCTTTAAGTCTCACAAGAGTCGCCAACATAATCCACACACCTTAGCTGATTTTAGACCTGAAGTTGTGAAGAAAACTATTGTACCTTCACCTTCATCATCTGATTTGTTTGATTGTCAGGTGGAGGAGAGTGTGGAAGAGGGTGTTCCACCTGTAGATCGCACAGCCACACACAGTGAAGTGCCAAATACTCTTCAGAAGCAGCTTGCTGCAGCTTTATTGAAGTTGGAGCATTTGGTGCATGTACCAGGGACAGCTATTGATGATTTTTTACAGGAACTTCACTTCTTATTAAGCACTGTATCAGCCTCACTCTTTCGGGGATTGTTAAGTACAATCTTTGAACGTCACAACCTCCAAGTTGATGACTCCGTGGTAACTGAAATAGTCACAGCAGCGGTATCTAACCCAGTTCATCAAGCAATTGAAAAGGGTGGCACACTCAGTACTGCGTACCAACATAAAAAATACTATAAGGAAGAATTTGGCGCTGTTGAACCAGTTACCTTCACTCTAGATCACAAGAAAAAACACACTTTCCAGTATGTCCCACTTTTGAAGTCTTTGCAGAACACACTGAATTGCAGAGTCATGCAATCCGTTGGGGACCTCTCGAAACAAGCATAAGCTTTGTGGTGTTTATTGGGTTTTAGGCAACCTACCGCCTGGCGTTTTGACAAAAACCCTGTCTCATTTTCATGTTGTCTCTGGGTTTCCTCCAGATGTTGCACATGATCTTCTTTGAAGGGATTGTTCCAGTGGAGCTTGCATACTGCTTGAGGTCAATGATATGAAAGAAACTCTTTACACGGCATGATTTGAATAAAGCCATCTGGTCTTTCCCTTCCCCTGAGAAGTGGTCAGATAAAACAAACAAGCCCCATGTGCTGCCACAGAATATAGTCGGACTAGTATAGGTGGAAATGCTCACGAGAACTGGTGCCTTTTATGGCTCCTGCATGGCTTGTGTTAATGGATTTAAAAGATATCGTTGAGCTTCTTGTTGGCCCAGTACACACTGACGAATCAATTTCGTACCTTCGTAGCAAAATAATTGAGCACAGGACGGACCAGATACAAGGAGTCTCAAAGCACCATTTCATTGAGCATTATCCCATCATGATGAGGAGTTTCGGCCCTCTAGTCGCGCTCTGGCACTTAAGCGAAACATGGCTACTTTAAGCAGGCTGTAAAGCACACAAGTTGCTTTAAGAATGTACCACTGACTTTGGCTTCGAAACACCAGTTTATGCTTGCTTTTCACATGAATTCACCTTCATATGGTAAACCTACACTTGATGTATCTCATGTGTAGACTGTACCAGTCAGTGTCCTGAGGGAGGAAGTGGTACAGGCTTTTAGGTCAAAATTTCCCAGTACATCTGTGGTGCATCTTGCCAATAAGGCATCCAGAAGTGGCATACACTATAACAAAGGGATGATCGTAACTTATGGATCAGTAAGTGGATTGACAGAGTTTGCTGAAATCACTCAGATGTGTGTTGAAAATGAAGAGCTGTTCCTCTTTCTGAAATTGCTTTGTGGGTGGTATAATGAGCACTACAGAGCTTTTGAACTGAGTGTGTCACCAGCTAGAGAATTAAAGCTTGTGGCCATCACTGAACTCTGTGACCCTTATCCAATGGCTGATTACTTTGTTGGATCAAGTCGCATGGTTACTTTAAAAAGACATATTTACATTAAAGGTTAGTTAACTTTCTTAACAATCTGTTTGGTTATATAAATGTCCTTTTTTCTTTATCTTTTGTGTTGTAACTCCTCTTCACATTCTTGTTGATTTTCTGTGCAATAATGATTGTGTTAACACTTACCTTATAAAAAAGCACAATGTCATTCTATTCAACTGTATTAATGCCTTCTTCTTTATCCTCTTTATAGACTGACCCTATTAAAAATCATTCTGGCAGACAACACGTGTCAAAGATTGACGTTCCCAAGAGGACTACCTACAGCCGTTGATGACCTGGTTTGTGAAGTACAGAGACAGTGTGGCTTAACGTCAAATTTTAGACTGCAGTTCATGGACTCACTGTTTGGAAATGACCTGATTTCCATGGACAAATTACAGGATAGAGGGACAGTTAGAGTAATTCCAGATGCCTTAACTCTCATGAATGCTGGAAGCCCCTCCACCTCAACTGCTGCTCCTTCCACCAGTCCTAATTTTGAAGGACCTTCATCGCCATCTGCTAACAGTGTTGACACCGACATCATCTCTTCCCCAGAGTCTGAGCCATCTGGGTCAAGGTCACTTTGGCCTCCCACCTTCCAGTGCCCTATTTTTTTTTATGATGCAGAATTGAAACTTCAGAGGGCAAATGCAGCTTACAAGGAGAAGGGTACCTTGCGTTTTGCAGATGCAGACCCTAAACTGAAATCAGACATTCTCCATGGACAAACTCAAGAAATAGTCAAGTATGGTGTTTATGTCACTGACAAGCAGTTTAGCAAGGTTGGGAAGGCTCTCATTTCCAAGCACAACAAACAAACAAACAAAGAGATCCGAAGTCAACTACTGCCCTGGTTATCCCACAGGGGAAAATGATATGTCCCTAGAGAAGATTAGAGTGGAACTTACTTCTGATATTAAGAGGAGGAATAACAGGGAGGTGATAAGGATGAAAATGGAGAAGACATTTGCTTACAGGAGACAAGAAGTTGTTCGTAACACACCCATGATCCATGAGGTCCAGGAGAGATGGCCAGCCCTCTTTGAAGTACAAGAGGTGAGGCAGTATGAAACTGACATGATTCTGAAGATGATTTTGATTGGCTCAAGCATGCAGCATGTGGTTCATAGAGATACATTGTTTTTTGTGCCTATTTGTGTGTTTTGTTAGTATGTTGATGGTTTATATTTCAGGTTTCTGTCCAAATCACTGAACATTAAAGGTTAGGTGAGAGATACTGGAAAAAGGTTTGAGCAAGCAAAACATGAAAGTACATTAGACTTTCCCTCAAGGCCCACCTCAAGAGTACAGGACAAGCAATGTCTATGGCACAGACGGGGGAGGAGAGGGACATCTGGCAGTTAAAGGAAAAGTTTGGTGTGAATTGATCCATAGCCCTGTTGTTCAAGGTCACTGAATGCTGTTTATGGACCATTTCAGGTTCTAGTTCCACTGCTGTTCCCACAGGACTTCCTGTTTAACATTCCGTTATCTTAATGTCGAGAAAGTTGTCTGAGAACGAAAAAGAATGTTCAAGCATTGTTTTTGTTTACATCACTGAGCCCCTCCATTGGAAAAAGAGTGAAGAAATTTGGTACAACATAGGCCAAATGGTGAATCAGTCACTAACACTTAAGTAAATGGGGCAAAGTGACTTACTTTCAGTTTCATTTTGTTATGCCCCATTCACTTAATAGTAGTTATTGGTTTATTACTCAGTCTATGTTGCATCACATTTTCTGGTTCTTTTTCCTACAAACAGCACTTTGTGACCTCTAACAACAGGGCTATGGATAGACCTGTCACCATTCAAATAATTTTGAACAGGACACTCAAACCTATTGGGTGGTGTTTTCTGTCCTGTTCATTCTACAGGGGGCTAACATTTTTGTATTTTTGTGTTCGAACATTTAATTAATCGGTTGAAATCAGAGTGTGAAGGGGATTTTAAGCAATAAGTATGTCTCTCTCTTTGTCGTCGTCTTCTTCAGATCAATGCAGAATTCAAGCGGATCACAACCATCCCCTTACAGTCCAGATTTCTTTCCCAGCTAGACATTCTCTCCGACAAGCTTGTGAAGCTTTTCAAACACCGAGCAGGCCAGATTGGCACACATCTACAGTCCATTCTGACACCCATTACTCAGCTAAGAATTGCCTTACTGCTGTGGGATGATGATTGATGTGTGTCGTAAAGTAAAAGGTTTGTCTAATTAAATGTAATTTTCTCCTTATCCCTGTTGACTTAGACTGGTGATGGGGATCGTGATGAAGACGTTGATGTTGGGCGGGAGTGCCTTCTTAAAGGGTTATGCATCTACCTCAATGAGGACCCGAGCAACCTTGTTCGAGAAATTGTGGTAAGTGTAAATTGTTGACACAAGAACTATAGAATTACACAAAAGTTGGAATTTCACAAAATGCTTGCAAATCTCTAAACCAATATCCCTATTGTTTTATTTCACTATATGGTATGTATAGGAAAAAGAATGTGGGCATTTGGCACAATATGCAGTACACCTCACATTTTTGCAAATATTGTCATCTTTTTTTATGCTTTTTTTTTATCCCCCCTCCCACACATACACGCACACACACACATCATTCACCCCTGGGAGCAGCTTTTACCCCTCCCCCCAATTCACTTTATGCAATTTGCATTCATCCTGCCCCTTCCTACCACTACTACTGCATTCTGTACATTAGTAATGATAAATAAACTTCCATGTATCCTTGTTTCATTTCTATAATGTCCCATGAAAAGGTGACTGTACTCACTTTTGAGATACTGCAGACTGAGTCGGGGAGGTAAAGCTGATCTAATGGGTCATAGAAACTAAAGGCTCTATGCACACTCAATGTATGGATGTTTTTAATGGATTTGTTTGTAATATATTTTTCCCTGTATTGTTTTATCTTACTCTGCAGGAAGAAGATGAAAGTCAGATTCAGAGGGCAGTGGAAGAAACAATAGTGGGGATTCTTGTTGTGAAGCGCCACATCTTAGACCATCCTGACATTGTGATCGTCTTAGAGGGGCAGCAGGTGTCGCTGGAACTAGACAATGTGGCTTTAGCAGCAGCTCTGCTATTTGGGCTCATATATGCCCTAAATCTGGATTACCCTAAAGAACTGAAATATACATTTGAAGTTCTCCAAAAGATAATCATTGAGCTGGAAGGCACCACCATGTCCAAAAAATGCCAGGCCCTGAAAAACAGACTCCATGACTAAGTTTGATTTGTTTTTTTCTGCCAATTGCTAAAACACAATTTTGTGAGTTTTGCTATTGTGTGATCATTTCTGTTTTACTGTGCAAGCAGTCAGAAAGAAATACTAATTTAGAGTGCCTGCAAAAGTTGAAAGTTTTTTTTTCAAGGTGCAAGGTGTTTTGATTTCTAGTTGAATTGGTAGATTGTAAGATGCTACCAGTGCTGTTAGGCCTTTGCTAAGATGGTTACAGCGGTTGCTATAATGGCTGATAGGTTAGTCATAATGGTTGCGAGGTCAAACAACTAATAATTGATAAACTTCAGTTTCAGTTTACTTGGGTTAGATAACTGGGCGCAACCCGTGTGCATTTTTTTTCAGCAGTGACAGTTTGTTTGTTTTTTCAGAATATGTTGTTGCCCACAAACATACTGATTTATTTTTATTAATTTTGTTTATTTTTCACATGGCTAGGGTCATGTCAGTTTGGCCTCTCAGTTGTTTGCCTGCAGATGGGTGAATAAATGTTGGAAATTTATTGTGGTTATTGTGGAAATTTATTGTGGTTGATTGTATTGCCCAAAATAGAATGATGTATTTATGTATCCACAAAACATGTAATGGCATGACCTTATTTAGAAAGGTTTAGGTATTACAGAACAACAAAAAATTGCCTTGTACAAGATAAGAAAGGCTGTATGCAAATAATCTGTCAGCTTGACATGAGATAATTTTAAAAAGATAACATGAAAAAATCTTGTACATCGGTTGCACATATTAAAATGATGTACACTAAAACAAAAAAAAACATGTTTGACTGATAAAAACAAATTCTTCATATAAACATTAAAAAATCATACTTATCTAACAGAATATAATTTGCTATATTTAACATTACTTCTTTTATTTTAGGCCAGTGGTTCTCAAATGGGGGTACACGGGGTGGTACGTGAAGGCACTCCAGGGAGTACGTGAGATTTTAAAATATACATATATTTAAAAAGTAGAATCCATGCAAAAATACTTTAAAAACAATTATTTAATAAATATTTCAGGAAAATATAAGTTCGTAAAATGAATTTTATATTTCAGTAGGCTATTCAGTTTCATTATCCTAAAAACCCAGAGTCCCTGGGTACACTACATTAGTTTGAATCATTTGCAATAAATGTAGTCATGGATTATTAAAAATGTAAAATGTTGAATTTTGTATGTGTTAATCAGTTCTAATGTTTAATAAATTAGACACTGATGGCACAGTGCTCTGTTTTAGGTCTTCTCAACTAAAAATGCTTTGCACTGGTTAAGGGCCGGGGGTACTTGGCTGAAAAAATATTTCACAGGGGGTACATCACTGAAAAAAGGTTGAGAACCACTGGCCTAGGCTATCCTTTGTAGACACAATGCTTTCTTATTAACTAAACACTGAAATTTGCACTGTAGGCTATATGCTTCAACAAAGAGTTGTTGCTCTAGGCTTGGCTCGCTAGATTAATTGAATCCTACTAAATAAATAAACAAACTGAAAGATTCTTAATTCTTTATTGATGTAAAGGTAAAACACAAGTAATAGGCTACATCATGTAGCCTAACATGAACTCTCTCTCTCTCTCTGTGGGCGCGCGTGCAAACACACTAACATTAACACAGACGTGTTCAATCGGTTTAAACGAGTGTTTCTCAAAGTTTTTTCAGATACGGGGACAAGTAGAGAGGATAAATTAAAGTTATTTAATGTAAGAAAGAACAATTACCCTACATGAAGAACCTATATGCCTTGTTTGCTCAGAAGAGGGTGTAAGGAGTAGGCTAAATCACCAAACAACAATATAGCCTACCCATGCAAAAAACATGTAACCTGAACATTAGTTCAATATGCCTCTTTGTGGAAGCCTGGGATTGGCTACATTTCAAAGGCTTTCTTTCTTTCTTTCTTTCTTTCTTTCTGTTTTTGTTAACTTTTGGAATAGTGGAACATTTAACATGTTAACTTCTCAGTTGAAGTGAATTATTATATAACCTTTACACATTTGTTGAACCATGGTACTAATAAAAACTATAGGATAGTAAGAGCTAAAATGTTGCTTCATTTATCCAATTTCCACCACTATGGGCCGGTCTTGGGCCTGAAACTCCCGGGCACTGAATTCTGGCAACTTTGAAAACCAGCTTCTTTTGAAGATGAACAGACACCTTTTCAGTTTCAACTAATGACTGACATATGGTTGCTGGACATAGGTGGCCTGTGTGTGTGTGTGTGTGAGAGTGAGATGGTGACCTGGGGAGTAAGCCCTAGAAATGCTCATACCACATGACCAAAATGGTCTTCCTACCAGCAGGTCATTTTTTTTTTAAAGAAATAAGTTATTTAGTTTTCATTTTTACCTGAAGTTCATACAAAAGTGAAATTTCTGTTTGTTTTTTTCTTTGACGTCAGCTCTAAAAATATGCTGTTTGTTCTTTGAACTTAAGAGAATTGTGCCTGAAAAGTCCTAGAAAAGATGTGATTTTGGTTTGATGAGTGAGATTAAGAAGATATATATATATATATATATATATATGAATATGCTTTATGCTTTAATATAAGAAAGCCAAAATAAAGTTCACAATAAAAGTTCAAAACAAAACCACTTGCTTTGTACTTTTTCCTCCTCTTGGTGTAGATGGTCTGTTCAACACATGTTTAGGTCCTTTGAAGCTAACATTAGGAGCCTTTTAATGTTAACCAAACAACATATTTAGTTTGAGCATGAAGTAGCCTAGGCCTATATTTTGTGGAGTTCACCAAGTTTTTCAGTGTTCTGGGAATCGGCAGTCATAATTATAATAGTAGTCGAATAGTAATAATAATAATAATAATAATAACAAAAACAACAACAATAATAATAATGAACACAAGGTGATTTGCGAATTGGTGTATATGAGTGGGTACATTCATGGGCCATACACACGATGAATCAAGAAGCCTGAGCCGTTGCTCAAAAGCTTCCACCCAAAAACGTTGTCCGTCTCCGAGTGCACGATCATTTGAGCGCACAGGCGGCTGTCTCTCTTCACGTTCCGAACGGCCCAGCACGTTTTTGTCACGGGCATCATCAATTGGCCGACAGCCGGTAATTCCACCTCGCACGAGAGCAGCACGAGGGTAGCGGATTCCAACGTCACGTTCACCCTGCTGCTGACAGTATCCAACGCCGTAGAAGTAAAATGGAGCGTCAGGTGAAAAAAGTAGCTTCCTCCCTGTTTCACTGCCAGCGTTCCTTGATCCGAATCGTACTTCAAATTCCTTCCGATTAAGGAGATGTTACCAAATTCAATCGCCTCCCATTGCATAGTATAATTTCGCAATATTTCTATGGGAATGCAAAATAATGAGTCAAATTTCATGAATAGGCTACAGTAGCCTATATAGGCTGAGAGAAAAAAAAAACATTGAAGCCAACAAAACCTACCAGTTACGCACAACTGCATCCTCACACTTTTCACTAAACAATGGAGTGAGCTACATTTCAAGTAAGTAATCTATACATGCTCTAAATAATATGCAAGTACTTACCAGGAATAGGTCTCAGATAGCCGAAGTTTCTCGACTGGAGTGACAGACAGAGAAAGATTGTCAGGTTAATGTGCAACTTTAACATGAGGAATTAATCGACTTGTCATCGACCCTGTTATTACAATTTTAGAATTTAGTTTAGTAAGTTTGTTAAAAAATAAGATTACCAATTAAAACTGGAAGCTAGCTAGGTCTTAAAGTTATAGTACATTGCATCTACTGTGCTTGGACTGACAGTCAAGTAGGCATACCTTACATTTGCCACCTTCAGAGAGAAGAACAAACATCAGGCACATGAAGTAGATGAACTTGTGGCGGTGAAGTATCACAAATACAGCTCCCTCCATGTCCTCCTTGCCCATGCTGTTAATGTCTGCTCCTTAAGATGATTAGGTCAGGTAAAACTACTACAAGAATCACTCTCAATCTGCAGTTATCTTTGTGGATGTACCGTTCAGACCAACCTAGAGACAATGAGAGGGTAGAATGGCCTTTTGGCAATGAGTGTAGGCCTAGTTTATTGCACTTTAGAGCAGAGTGGGCTGGCCACACCCACTGGGCGTAATAGGCCTGAGGCCTCTCACACGCAATTCAAAAAGAGGCGCAAGGATACCAGAGGATTTCTCACAGGGTTCAGAACAAGCACACCACTCACCAGCCAAATAAAAAAAAAATAGCCACGTCCAATCAAAAAATAGTGTTCGTTGTATTCAGGTAAAATTCCAAAATAGGACATCCCAGAGCCAACAGCGACAACTCCATTGACGCTAATGTTCCATTTTTTTTCCAACAATGGCAGCTAATGGAAGCCTCAAATAGTTCCCGGAAGTTAACAATTAATAATAGCAGCAGTGCAGTTACAGCAGTATAGACTGTTTGTAGCCAACATTTCAGACTCAGATTTACATTCCTTTGGCTCATCCGAATAATAATAATAATAACAGTAATAGTAGTAAACTAATAGTAGGCTATCAATAGCCTAATTATAATAATAAACTATTTATGTATTTACTATGGCTTTTCTGCTGCTCAGTCTTTATCAGTTCCTCATCAAATAAATTAAAAGAGGCTAAAAGCCCAATAAATGTGCCACACGTAATAGCCGAATATAAGATAACCCTTGCCTATCTCATTTCAATTAGGCAGCACTACACCACCACGAACAAGCTGTCATTAAGTTTTTGCGTTTAGTAGGCCTACAACTTTTATGACGTGCGTTTTGCGTAACGTATGCGCATTTCTCATCTAGGCTATGGATTTAAGTGGCTTAAAGGCAGCAAAAGTGGGATATAGTGCAACTGCTTCCCCAAAACAATTCCTTCATAACTGTGTATTTAATCGTTTGATATGTGGATAACTTTCAGTGGACTAAACAAAAGGTAAAGATTTTGTTATCACAAGGCTAGCTGGTTCGTTATATGGCGAAGCATATAGCCAACTTTGTTTGCAGCAGTGAAGTTGAGTTTGTTGTTAACATTGTTGGTAACTGTCAGGGAATTTAACCCCAACATATAGATACAAGAACCACAACACGTAGTATGGCTTTGCCCACAAACTCTGGTACCAAGAAGAGAACCTGCTAATGTAAGGAAGAATTCCTCACACCATCAGTCTCTGACTCTGCAGCCCAAAAGCTGTGTCTTTTATTGTACAGATGCACACAGAAAATAGGAAGCAAGACATAGCGACTTCATTGTGACATACTCTTATCCCACCCACACAGACAGGGTGCAGTTCCTGTCTGTCTGGGTGCACAACTTGTACTCTCTGTTCTTAGAACTCAGCACAACAACATTTAACTTGAACTCTCTGTTCTTAGAACTCAGCACAACAATATTTCTGCTTACACAAATGTTTATACTGTGGAAATTGCAGTAAATCGCAATTCTCAAAAAGACAATTTCTCACGTTGAGCACACAAATGCGTGTGTCGTTTATTTAGATAGGGAAAACACTGAAAACAAAAATGGCGCTGTCCAGCAACAAAACAGGCATGGGGCTACACGTCATCACACATTTGTAACATTTAAAGGGACCGCGATCCCTGAACAGTTATACTTACATGAAGTAACTACAGACAGAACAAAGTGCTGTGTTTAATATGAACGGTGTGTAGAACCACACTTAATAACAAAGGTGAATTATGCTGGTCACATTCACTACACACGTCCCCCCAGAATTCACCATATCAGAAGTAAAATCAACAGTCGGGGGTGGGCGTATTAATCTTCCACAAGGGCTGTGCTGTACCGGAGGTCGATGAGACCCAACTGCGGCAGGTGTCCCGTCATGACACGGGTGTGGGGCATGGTGTGTGGGAGGCTTGGGAGAGAGGGGAGTAGGGGGTGGGGGCAGAGCTGGAGGCTGTCCGCGTCGTGGGGGCTGGGCCAGGTCAACGGGCCTGGCCACATCCAAGTGAGCCGGTTTGAGGCGGTCAATGGAGAGTCGCTCCGGTTTGCCGCCCATGTCCACCACAAAATGTTTGTCTCCTGCCTCCAAAACACGGAATGGGCCCTCGTAGGGTGGGTGTAGCGGTCCTCTGTGGGCATCGTGGCGAATGAAAACATAGTCAGCCGTCTGAAGCCCAGTGGGAATGTGCGACTGAGGGAGGCCGTGACGGGAAGTAGGGACAGGTGCGAAAAGCCTCGCATTATCCAATAGAGTTGACCGCTGGAGAGTAGCAGACCAAGGAACCGTGGTGCTAGGGACAAAATCCCCTGGGACCCGCAGCGGCTGTCCATAAACAAGTTTGGCAGATGAGGACTGTAAGTCCTCCTTTGGCGCGGTCCTGATGCCCAGCATCACCCACGGGAGTTTGTCGGCCCAGTTGTTTGTCTTTGAGGCTGGCACGCAGGGCCGCCTTCATTGACCTATGAAAACGTTCACAGAGTCCGTTAGCCTGCGGGTGATATGCAGTCGTGCGGTGGAGTTTCACCCCGAGGCTCTGTGCGACAGCTTTCCACAGCTCAGACGTGAACTGCGCGCCTCGGTCAGAGGATATATCCGAAGGGGTGCCGAAACGAGCAACCCAGGTTCCAATAAATGCCCGTGTCATCTCAACAGTCGCCACAGACGTCAGTGGCACAGCCTCAGGCCAGCGGGTGGTCCTGTCAACCATGGTTAACAGGTATGTGAAACCGTGAGAAGATGGCAGAGGGCCGACCAGATCTACATTCACATGGTCAAAACGTCTCTCTGGAACCGGGAACAACTCTAGCGGGGCTTTAGTGTGACGGTGTACTTTGGCCCGTTGGCACTCAACACAGGTGTTAGTTCAGTCCCTAACGTCCTTCTTGAGGCCGTGCCAGACAAACTTTGCTGCAACCAGTCTCTGTGACGCTTTCGAACCTGGGTGGGAGAGACCATGGATGGCATCAAAAACTTGTCGTCTCCATCCTGTGGGAACAATTGGCTGAGGACTGCCTGTGGAGACGTCACACAGGAGCGTGGTGCCAGCATCTCCAAAAACCACGTCCTCGATCTGCAGCCCTGTAGTTGAGGTCCTCAGGAGTTGCATGTCCGGGTCTATGGTCTGATCTGCCGACATGCGGTGGTAATCAAAGCAAAGATGGACTGCCCCCACCACAGCCCGTGAAAGGCAGTCCGCCACGTAGTTGTTTCTTACCAGCAACATGTTGCAAGTCCGTAGTGAACTCTGAAATGTAGGACAGATGGCGTTGCTGGCGGGCAGACCACGGCTCAGCCACCTTGGCCATGGCAAAAGTCAGTGGCTTGTGGTCCACAAAAGCAGTGAAGTGTCGACCTTCCAGCTGGGAACGAAAATGTCTGATGGCAAGGTAGAGACCAAGCAGCTCCCGGTCGAAAGTGCTGTACTTAACGCTCGCTGGGACGCAGCTGACGGCTAAAGAAAGCCAGCGGCTGCCAGGCCCCACCTACCCACTGCTCGTAGACAGCACCGACAGCGTAGTCCGAGGCGTCCGAGGTGATGGCGATGGAGGCTGTTGAAGAAGGATGCGCCAGCATGGTGGCACTCGCCAGGGCTGCCATAGTGGCAGCAAAAGCCTTGTCCCTGCTCTCTGACCAGTCCACAAGGTGCTTGGGCTTACCTTTCAAGGCCTCGTGCAAGGGCCGCATAAGCTGAGCAGCTCGAGGGATGAAGCGGTGGTAAAAATTCACCATGCCGAGGAACTCCTGCAGGGATTTGACAGTGAGCGGGTGTGGGAACTTTGTTACTGCCTCTAGGGCTGAAACGATTCATCGAGTTACTCGAATAACTCGATTACAAAAATTACTCGAGGCAAAAACCCTGCCTCAAAGACTCGTTAAATTTCTATGACGCGCACTATACGCGCAGGGATCTGATTGTTCCACACGTTGTTCAGGAAGCACACCACTAGCGCGTGAATCGTACATTCTGAAATTTCTGGCGCGATGGCGGAGTCAAGATATCCATAAATGGCAGAGAATGTCTAAAGTTTTCAAGTAAAGTTTTGGGATCATTACATACTCAAAAAGGAAAAGAACAAGCATCAGAACCTAAATATCCACTCCATGCTGTTTCACCAAGCGTCAATAAAGTAGGCTAGGCTATTTATCAATCTATCTAGCCTATCTATCATCTATCTACGTAGCCTATAGCCTACATTGATGTTGGCTGATTTTAATCACATACTGTATTTGTAGCTATGTCATGATAGCTTGTTTAGCTTTGATATTTTTAAGTAAGTAAACTTGTTCACGTTCAATTGCAAGACAGTATGCCTAAAAAAGAACCCCTCACACACATGCATGCACCCTCATCTTTCCTCACGCACCACACGCGTGCACACACACACACACACACAGGTTGCTAGGTTACCATAGCAAATAGGCTCACCCCAGAAATGATTTGTTAGTAGCCTAATGGTAAAATTATTTGTTAGTAGCCTAATGGTAGGCTATTTTTTAGTAGCCTAATGGTAAAAATATTTGTTAGTAGCCTAATGGTAAATGCTGCAGGTGTAGAAATCTACATAAAACAGATATTTATGTTGATGTCAGGTCTAGATTACAGCATGAAACTTGTTGTAGGCTACACATTAATACATTAAATTGCTTTCCCTCTTCTCCCTCCCAGCACTTCACAACATAGTATGGGCAGCTTTGTTCGCCCAGCTAAGTCATGCACAAGAGGCTGCAATTTTACAGAGAGCATTTTGAACATTATTTAATTGATGGCACTGACACTTAAAAACACTAAATGGGTAAATTGCAATAAATGGGCTTAGTTTTGTAGCCTAATGTTGGAGTTAGAATAAATACCTCTGTGCCAATTGCTTGATCATTTTACAGCCATGTCATTTTCGTTATGCATTATGTGTTTTGGTTGTTTAAAATTGCAAAAAAAAATGTATCCGATTAATCGATTGATAAAGTGCTAGATTAATCGATTACAAAAAGAATCGATAGCTGCAGCCCTAACTGCCTCCACCTTTGATGGGAGAGGGACTGCACCGTCCTTAGTGACTCTGTGTCCCAGGAAGTCAACGGTGGAGAGACCAAACTGGCACTTGGCGGGGTTGACTCAAAAAGTGTTCGAGGTGCCCAGGTGCTGAGACTTGGGGTACGAAAAGGTAGGTCGCTACAGAGTCCAGGATGTCATCCAGGTACACAAAAAAAGAAAAGGTAGTCCATGAGGATATCCCCGGACGTCCACCTGAAAAGATTGGGTGGCGAAAAATTTTTTAAGGCCGGTCATGGCATTGCGCAGGAACTCAAAAGACCAAACGGGCGTCGATCACGGCTGTTTTGGGAATGTCCAGTGGGTGCACCGGCACCTGATCATATCCCCGGACGAGGTCCACCTTGGAAAAAAGTCACCTTACCTGCCAGGGTTTAGGCTGAAAAAAAATCCTGTATAAAATAAACTGGCTTGATATTGACAGACACAGACACACCAGCATAACCTGAATTTCCATTCAAGGAATAAAGGAGGTAGTCTGTAGCCTACAATAATAATGATCACAATCTCCATTTTCTGTCCTGTGCACGCAGCCAAGCCTTGTCAATGACTGTGATGAAAAGATCTGCACGTAACCTACTTTCTACATTTTGAAGGTTAGCGTAAAAGGTCCCCGGTAACCTGTCACTGTTTATCCCCGTAAGAAAATGACACTAGAATTAGTTACCCAACTGTGCCTGTTCCCTTTGTGTTTGACTGTAATCATGTTATACATTAATTAGTGATTAAAAATGACCTTTCTGCGCTCCATATCTGTAACACGAACTGATCTGACCTGACTTGACCCGAGTTTACGTGTAAGCCTGTGTTTGCATGATTCTCTACAACGTTTTACTGCAAACAAAGTAAAGGCAAAAAAGGTGTTTCTTTGTCGAACAAATTGGGATGCAATGTGAGCCTTGAATTGAATGCCATGTAGGAATTTGCTAGGATCTCAAAACCGGATTATGAACATTCTTTGCCATAGAGAAACACACAATAGCGTTGGATTATAAACATGCTTTGCCACAAAAACAGAGAAAAAGGTGAGGTAAGTCGAGCTATATGAAGTTATTATTTTGCTGTCACTTCGTCTGTTTTATAACACAGAAGGATGTAGGCTACTTGGTATCAAATGATAGCTCTGTGTCTCCTCTTTCATCCGACATGCGGGCATATCTATCCGATGACAGGTCCATGCGATTCAAACGAGTAATGGGTGTGCAGTTGGTTTTGTACATGACGTTATTATTTTGCAGTCAGTTCGTCTGTTTTCATAAGCCAGAAGGATCGACATACTTGGTACCAATGGGTAGCCCTGTGTCTCCTCTTTCATCTGATATGCTTGCCATATCTATGCGATCACAGGTTTGCAAGTAATTCAAACGAGAGTAATGGGTGCGCGAAGGTGAACGCAGAGACTGTAAATATGATGCAATTTGATTTAATTTCATGATTTTTTTAATCTTCATACTTTAACGCACAGACAAGTCGCGGATCTCGTTGGAAAGCCCCACTTCTGCTCTGTCACGCAATTAAGGCTTCGCTGCTAGGAACAGTTGCGGAGCAATGTAACAGAGTAGAAAGGGTGTGTTTTTGGCGACTTTGCATCAATCGGCTTCAAATGGTTAAAATCTCACGTGATCCCCTGAAGTGCCTTCCGCATTCCCCCATTTGGGAACCACTGGCGATGCCGTGTCGGTGTTGTGGTCAACAACTGCCCTTTTTTTTTTTACCCCCGGGGGGTGCGTTCGCACCCCTGCACCGGTGCTTCCGCACGCTTGGCTGAGAGCATGCTAGACAGTCGTATGGAGTCAGTCCCGCTGAAGCGTGCATATAAGAACAAAATGTGGCGGCGTCAATCAAACGGCGGTTCTTAACATCTACCAACAGTCCATGTGCACACAGAAAATCGGCTCCGAGGAGGCGGCAACCTTTGCTGTAAGAAAGTCCCAGCCAAACCGCTGTCCTCCAAACACAATTCAACGTACCTCGCTCCATAATGTGCGGATGGGGCTACCATTGGCAGCTTCCATAAGGGGCCGTGGCTGTCAGTCACCATGTCCAAATGGGATGCAGGCAGGGCGCTCCTCTGTGCTCCCCGTGTCGCTGGGAAACGCCGCCTGGAGATGCTGTCACGGATGAAAAGCAGCCTGCCCTACGCGGCCGGCGCTCATGGCCACTACTGAGCCCCCCCTGGCATTTCCCGACCACCAAAACTGCACCGCCGAATCGACATTTGTTAGCCTTGGGTCCAAACTTGGCATGATAAAACACAAGCCTGAAGACTGTTGGGGCCAGAAGACTGCTGCCGACGAGAAGTGGTTGCAGCGATGAGTGTGGAGTCGTCCAGCGTCACAGGAGCGATGTGTCGCGGGGAAAAAGCGTGGCCACACAATGTCCCTGACTTGCCATTGAGGGTAACAGCGCTTTGCGGTCATGGTCGTGCTGTGTCTCTGGATACGCCCAGCAGACTAACGCCGGGGTCACCAGTGTGGAAATTGCAGTAAATCGCAAGAGACAATTTCTCACGTTGAGCACACAAATGCGTGTGTCGTTTATTTAGATAGGAAAAACACTGAAAACAAAAATGGCGCTGTCCAGCAAACAAAACAGGCATGGGGCTACACGTCATCACACATTCATAACATTTAAAGGGACCGCGATTCCTGAACAGTTATACTTACATGAAGCTACAGAAAGAACAAAGTGCTGTGTTTAATATGAACGGTGTGTAGAACCACACTTAATAACAAAGGTGAATTATGCCGGTCACATTCACTACAAGACAATGATAATAATAATTTCCTTACAGTAACGTAAACGTTTCTTCAGTTAGGAGCAGTAGCCTACTGGTTTTTTTTTTATGTTGCATTCATTTTCATTGGCAAAAGCTAGCCTAATATGCATTAGAACCTATATAGATTTGAGGGAGCTGCAGCTGTTAGCATCAGCACGGTCATATTAAAGGCACACTATGCAGGTTTTTTAGCTTAATATGCAAGTTTTTTAACTTAATTTACCTTCATTTAAAGGCACACTATGCAGGTTTTTTAGCTTAATATGCAAGTTTATTAGCTTAATTTACCTTTATTTAACAGCTTCAGAGTCATTGGAATGGTTATATGACTTTTTTTCGGGTTGAATGGTGGCAGTCTCGCTTCCCCCTAGCGCCTGTGAGCGGAAAAACCACTCTTGCAACTGTGGGCCGGCGGCCTCAGTGTCAGGAAGTATAACGAGTGTAACAAATTGCTTTACTGAATTCAAATACACATACACGCCAGGCACCGGCGTGGTTATTTATAGACTGGTTATTTATCAAGGACTAAATCACGATTATGATCACAAATGCTGCGGTTAACTTAACATGCCCACCACTGGATCTCAAACAAGTTAATGTTAGACTTAGACTAGCTGTGTAACAGTCTCATTGAAAAGTAAAATTCCATTTAAAGGACTACAGTATGTTTACAGGAAATAATGGTCAAAACAATAATTTAGATAGGCCATTCCAAAATGATCACCATAAAGTTGACAGGTTTTGTACAGAAATTAGTAAGGACACATACGGGGATAAAAAAAAATGTCTTATTTTACAACAATTTAATTTCATATTGTTGTAATGGTAGGAAACCCATGAGTTTAAAAAATTAAACCGAGTTATAAATATTGTATATCAATGCATTTATTGTCTGTCAATTTCCAAAATTGTGGCTCTGTTTTTGAACAGTATTATTTAAAATACCAGTATGTAGGAAATAATGGAAAATAAATTGTAACCATTCCAAAGATGATCACCATATGTTGACAGAGAGTAAGGAAACACGGTTTTGTGTTGGCTTATTTGACAAATTACTATAACCCGTAAAACCCAAAAAAAAAAAAAAGAGTTACCAACTGTCAATTTTCGCTTATGTTTTGAATGATTAATTGTAGCATATTAATGATGGGCTGGCGTGTCCTCCCATTTGTGTTGCCAAATTAGGGCCAACTGTCAACTTGGTCAAGCCTTTCAAATTTCAAATTTCAAAATTTAAACAAGAAACACATTAAGTGGACATCGGAGGAGCTTCCTGAGATGGCGACATCTTCGTCAAACGAAGAATATCAAGTCTGACGCAGAGTTGGCCATATTTCTCCACGACAGGTAGCCTAGGCTAAACTTCATCTGCATTGCTAACTTCAGCTAAATATGTTACGTTGGTTAGAGAGGTATTTTTTGTTTTCACTGTTTCCGTAATGTGTAGCTGGGTCATGGTTGGAGAAACGTTAAAGCAGCTGCAGGTCAACTAACGTTAGCTAAGTCTTCATTAGGCTACATCTGGCAACCCAGAAGAGGCTCTCGTCTGGTAGTCTTGAGAACGTTCACCAGTGTTTTGATTTTGGCCTACAGAACGTTCGGTAACAATCCTACAAATCGCTCCTTTAATGCATTCTAATCCATTGTCAATCACTTCCGGGAACTTTTTGAAGTTTACATGAACCACGTGACCTTAACAAATTTTGAACACCCATTGTCGCAACTCTACCTAAATATGGCTCTGGGACACCCCCTCCCTGCAACCACATTATGCTTGTGTGCGTATGTGGGGTCACACGTTTAAGATTTCAAAACTGCACAAAAATTATTTTTATTCAGAAATTCAACTGTCTTTCATTTAGTAAACCCTACTTATGGCACTTTAACAGTGTGTTTTATTTATAAACTAAACTAAACTGTCGGTCATTAAGAAAACATAATGATTGTGTCGTTGTAGCTTTGTGTAACCCAGACATCAGCAACGCTCATTTTATACGACCAATCACTCTGGTGGCTGCCTGCACTTTCCCCGTCGTCACGGCTGCAACTTTCGCACTCGTTTGTGCTTTTAAGCGGCGTGTTCATTAGACACCCGTCTGAGCCTCCATGAACCATGTCAACAATGAATGAAAATTAGCTTATTATCAATGAGTGTTATCAATTTTAGCGAGTATGCTACACATACATTTTTTTCTAAAGATACAGGACTGCTGCAGACAATGAGCTGCCAACCATCATAATGTAATAGCAACCCAAAATAATGAACTTGCTGTCCTTATAAAAAAAGAAAATAAAAAGTTGGTCACTTGGTTACAATAGGCTACTCCAGGGAATAAAGCAATTAGCCTAATAAATAAAATATTTGTCTCACTCAGTACATATATCTCGTAAATTGGTGAGCCATAGAATATCCCACCTTCAAGATTATTATTATTATAGTTCAAGATTCCAATCTATCCCACCTGAATATGAAAAGTTATTTCTACTGACATGCTTCCTGGTGACATAAAAACACACATGGTTTCCCTTTGATATAAAGGCTGACATAAGAGACATAGCTATGCAAGATGGGTACAAATCCCAGACTTTCCTGAAAAAGGTCTCTAAGGGTTAATGCTTCTTTCTACAAAACTCACCAGAAGTTTATATTTAAGGGGTTAATTTTAAAAAATGTCTTCTGGGAAGCATTCCTCCCAGACCACACTAACTAAGCTGAGTTACCAACCTTTTGAAGTGGCCAGGGGGCCCTTTTCACATCTGTCTCTAGTAGTACGGGGGGCCTATGTGTCTAATTTGGGGGCTTGTGGGATTCGCATGTTAATTTTTGGAGAGTATTATATCTTTGTTCTAGGGGTTCTTAAGAGTAAAAAAAAAAACATGTCTCCATTTTTTTGAAGGTTTTGAAGGACCCAAATCAAAGGTGAAATTCAGAAAAGGTAAAATTTTGTGTTTTGTCCATACACCTCACATTGCCGGTATTATAGCATAGGGTTTGGTGCCGAAAAGCAAAGATATTCTACAAGATAGTGTGCAAAAGTGGACCACATAAACAATACAACTTTATAAAACATTTTAGGCTGATGATTGATCTCTTTAACAAGAAATTGTGCCGCTTAAAAAAATAATACTTCAATATCAATACTATCAATTCATGCCTATTAGTGTGCTTGAGTGTAGGCCTAGCCTGCTCTGCCAGTTCTTGTCTACACCCATTCAGAGCACAAAGTGCAGAGATCTCTGTTAAATCAAGTTTAATAGACTTTTACATAGCTAGTACCAGCTGAAGTCTGTAAGGCCTTCCGTAGCCTTCCGTATATGTAAGTGTGAAGAAAAGAAAGGGTAAAAGGATCAGATAGACAAACAGACAGGTGAGTGTGTGGTGTATGTGTGTGTGTGTGTGTGTGTGAGAGAGAGAAAGAGAGACACTACCAGTGACAGTTGGCTGTTGATAGCTGGCAGTTATAGAATTTAGAATATCGAATAGCCTGAAGCACATAGTGCTCTGTTATTCATGGTTGGTGATATTATATTATATATTAGTGACCTTCTAGCCTTCTACATTTGAGCAAGCACATTTTCATAGTTCATGGTGGCACAGTCTAGTTAGGTTATATTCTGAGGTGTGTCTTTCTGTTAGTCAGGTGATGGCACACATATTCTAAAAGAAACAGATTTTGGGCTATATCCAGTGGCAGATATGTGTGGACTGGTGAATGACCCATCACTAGAGACATATGCCAAATTTCTTGTTTTTGTCCATGAGAGAGTATGGAGATGGTGATCACAGATCAGCCAACGATTACATTGTTACAGTACAGTTATTTTACAACAGAACAAAGCAGTTTGGCACAGGAACTGCTACAAATCCACCTGTAACAGTGAGCATCTGCAGCATGCTAAGATTCGCTACTAGAAATCATGTGAAGCAGGCAGGACTCAGTGTCTTCAGAAAAGACGTGGTAGACCATCTTCTGAACCTGCAGCAACACCTGAAACTGCATCAAGTCCATCTAGAGGGACTTTGTACACTTGTTCAGCAGCTGCTGCCAGCATGGATAAGTGCTTCTTCTGTCAGAAGCAGACAAAAGACCGTCTTCATGAGGTGTCCTCTTTCAATGCAGGCAACCAACCAAAAGATATAAGTAATATTTTGAAGTTATTGACTTTTAACAGGTAGCCAGTGTAAAGATGCTAGGATGGGGGAAATATGTTCATATTTTTTTTGTGTGTGAGTAGCTCCATTTTGTATAAGCTGTAAGCTCAGGTATTATTACAGCCAGCATAATAGCATTGCAATAGCATTGCAATTATCTATCCTTGAGGTGACAAAAGCATAGATTAATTTCTCGGCATCTGGTAAGAATAAGGACTTCCTTATCTTTGAAAAGTTCCTTAAATGGTAAAATTAAGTTTTGGTGATCTGTTTTATGTGATTATTTAGTGCTAGGTCCTGGTCAATTATAACTCCTAGGTTTTTAACACTTGTAGATGAGGTCAGTGGAAGATCACTATATGTAGCCTGTGATGTGGATAGGATATCCCTCATCTTTTTAGAGCCTAAAACCGTGACTTCTGTTTTATCTGAGTTCAAAAGCAGGACATTATTCAGCATCCATGTCTTTATATCTCTTATACATGTGTCAAGTTTGGCTAACAGAGTTAATTCATCAGGTATTATGGAGAGGTATAGTTATGTATCATCTGCTAAACAACAGGGGCCTCAGTACTCAGCCTTGAGGCACTCCATATTTTACCATAATCTGGGTGGTTTATTATGGACCTGTACAAATTGTTGACGGTTAGGAAGGTATGATCTAAACCAAGCAAGTGCTGAGTCTTTGATGCCTATCAAATTTTCAAGCCAAGTATGTCATGGTCTATGGTGTCAAAGGCAGCACTGAGGTCCAGGAGGACCAGTATTGATACAATACTGGGAAATATGGGAAATACATGTAGGCTACTTTCAATATGATCAGCTTCAGACATGAATGGGTTTACCTTAGCCTGTGCTACACCTTTCCACCAAGTTGTGCGAAAGTTTTGGGCAGCCGTGGCCCACTGGTTAGCACTCTGGACTTGTAACTGAAGGGTTGCCGGTTCGAGCCCCGACCAGTGGGCCGCGGCTGAAGTGCCCTTGAGCAAGGCACCTAACCCCTCACTGCTCCCCGAGCGCCGCCATTGTAGCAGGCAGCTCACTGTGCCGGGATTAGTGTGTGCTTCACCTCACTGTGTGTTCACTGTGTGCTGTTTATGTTTCACTAATTCACCGATTGGGTTAAATGCAGAGACCAAATTTCCCTCACGGGATCAAAAATGTATAAATACTTATACTTGCCGTTTTCAAAAAAGAAATGTTTTTCATGTCAACCTTTCATCTTTTTTTTGAGGACTTCTTTATAGTTCTGTTTGGTTTTAACAAGTCAACAACAAAATACAACAACAACAGCAACATATAATAATAATAATAATAATAAATAATAATAATAATAATAATAATAATAATCCCTCTCTCCCACCCACAGCTTCCTAAAACTTTAATTTAACCTTTAGTCATCCCATTCTTCTGTTTCTTTGAGTTTCACCCATCTTTCAGCATAAGCTGATTCTCCAGTTTCCTTTGCCATTAAACATTCTATTTTACAATAATACCTTACATACATTTTGAATCCCTCTATATTTAATTGGTTAATTGACATCAGTCTTAAAATAAAATCTTTCTCCAGCAGAATAATAATGTTTTGAAGAGCATGACCATGTTCAAATCTATATTACCCATCAGTACTATTAACAGCTCTAACTGAAATTTGACATCATGTACAGCTAACCATCTTTTAATTTGTTTCCAAAATAAGGACACTGGGGAACAATACCAAAACAAATGGCAAATCGGCAATTTGAGGTTGAGTCTATTCCCCAAATATTTAACATTGTTTTAGTTCCTTAGTATTTATATATTCATTTATACTGAAAATATGTATTTTTTGTATCAAGTGTTGTTTTGTATAAATGTGACTTGATAAAAAAGACTTGCTTCCATGATATTTGTACATCTAACATTTGTTCCCAACTATCAAATATCTTATATGGTACTGCAACTAAATTGTTCTGTTCTTATATAAAAACTCTACATTTCTTTATTGATCGAGCCAATTAGCCCATTTCATCTGTGGTCTGCACACTAAAAAGGATCAGGAACTATTTGCCATTTTCTTTTTTCCCATTGTTGTGGTAAAGATCCAATTAGTTCATTATATTGTTGCAGTGTACATACTACTCCATGTGTTTGTATTAACTGTGTATTATGTCATAATTTTCGCATTTTTAATCAGTTATATAATTCACAAATATAATCTCTCTATCCAACATTTGTTCCCAGAAATGTAAAATCCATCCAGCAAAATGTTTTTTTTAACCACAGTAGTAGTGTTCTCTGGTGGGTGGAATTGGAATTGCAACCAACGCTGTAAAGCCTCTGTCAAAAACATGTGACTTTGGAGAAGATACATAGTTACAGGGAAATGCATAGACTTTATTTGTAAGAAAGGAAAGAAACCTTTCCCCAACATTGTGAACCTTTTTCAAAAGTCTACTTGAAAAACATTCTGTATTAAAGTAAAACTTGGGGATAAGGGATGCTTTTAATGATAGGATTAAAGGCTTTGAAGTTTATCAATTTTACACCTCCAGAGTTATAATCATTGTAAAGATATGTTTGTTTAACTTGATCTTTTTTATTATTCCATATGAATGTAAAGATTTTTCACCTTCAATGTAGCCTATTTTTGAGGCTATATCAGCTATGAAGTCACAGAGTTCCGGACCTATTTATTATAATAATATAATATGTATAATATTTATATATTGTATCTCTCCAATATTTATATATTTTATCCCCCACACACACACACAAGCACCATTTCATCATATCCCCTTCCCCCTTCCACACACCCCATTACCCCCCCATACACACACACACACACACACCATACCCCCAATACACACACACACAATTTACCTTTTTAATTACTATACTTTTAATTTATTCTTTAAAGTTGAGCTGACTCTTGTGTACAAGGAATTCTCCTTACGTATCATTCATTTTATGAGCACATGACAATAAACTACTAAACTACTGTATTTGAGGGGCCATACGTATGTAACAGGATGATTGTTTGTGTTTATGTTTGTTGTACTTGTGTCCTAGTAATTAAAGTGTCCTGATCCCCTCGAATGTGGCGCGATGAAGACGATGATTCTAGAAACATTTTGATGGGGTGGCCAAGCTGGTGGTACATAAACATAAGATGTGATTCAGTGGCAGACTCAGACTTTCTAAAGGGCAGGGGTGGAAAAAACTAAAAGGGCATATACCTCATGACCAACCCACAAGAAAGCTATGGGGTATGAACCATGGACAGAGTGTGAGCTACTGGGCCCCTTATCACAGACATGAAAAGTCAGGAAGTTGGTGACTCAGCTAAGCTCAGGGGGGTCCCGGAAAATTTGAATAATATCCCTTAAATGATGGTCACTGAACTGGACTAAAGCCGTTTTCAAAAAAGGTTTTGTCCCCACCGCCATCACAGTGCTAAACAAACTGTAATGCTGCCACTACCCCCTCAGTTTTGCTTTGTAGACCAATGTTTTCACATTGATGATGTGTCTATGTGGGTGTCTTAATGTGATGTTGAGATGAGATGTAATGTTTTTTTTCCACATACGTTGACACTTCTTTATGCTTTCTCATATGTAGTACAATATGGAGGGCTGCATTCCACTGCATTCTGTACTGGAAATGACACCCTTTGGGTTGCGTTTTGTGACTAGTGACCTTGGGGCACTCCCGTGGCACAGTTGAGATCACTTCTGTGTATGTCTGGTGCGAGGGCCCCTTTTCGACGGGTTTGGGATCAACGCATGTGTCAATTCGCCTGAGAGTCACTCTCTCTAGCAGAATCAAGTTCCAATCTAAAGCTCTGTTTACAGATGTTTGTCTGCCAACAGAGTTAAAGAAAAATCTAAAGCTCCATTTACAGTTGTATGTCTGCCAACAGAGTTGAGAAGAAATGTGAAACTACGTTTTTACAGATGTGTGTCTGCCAACAGAGTTAAAGCTCAGTTTACAGACGTAAACACAATAAAACAAGAAAAGAACCCTGGCTCGTCTTTTAACAAGCCCCTAAACAATGTGTTTTGTCTCTATTAAGCACAAGTAGTTTACAAATAAAAACAACTGTTAACACTTTCTTTGGTCCCTTGCAAGTTAAAAAGGTGTTTTTTGGGGAAAAGCTAAATACCTCTTAGTTTAAGCTTTACAGCAGTTAGGGCATATTTTGAGGACATTTAGTTCTTGTGCTGCAACACAAGTACTTACCCCACATCATGGCTGCATTTGGAGGTTGGCATCATAGCTGCATATACCATTTCACCATTGTTTTTTTTCACCATGCAATAGAAATCATTATAAGGGCATCAAAATGCGTTGTTTGAGGTGAAAGGATGGCACCCAGCTACCTTCCATCTTAGCCTATATGGATGACGTGTCGCCCCCGGCAACAACGACACCATGTATCCGTCAGCTGTTAGCCAATTTGGATGACGGTCTGAAATGACTGAGGAAGATGTAGAAGTGTCTGTTAGGAAGTGGTGGAAAAAAAAAAAGTTTTATATTGATGGCAAGCTGATTTCATTTTAGGAGAATACTATTTTGGAAAACACAGTGTTTAGACAGGTGGTAGCCTACACACTAAGTGTAGGTTAAGTAAGTGACTGAGGACAGGTCTTAGAGCTTAGAGAATTAATTGTTGGGCTATATCTACTTTATCAATATAACATTGCCTTACAAGCTGAAGTTGTGGTGCTTGCTTTTCGGGGTTTAGCCAATAGCCACGCATCAGGTGGCCTTCGTCTGTATTTGAAATGGCTTTATCAGAGGTGGAGAAATATGAGCATTGAGCATGGAGAATTCTTAAAATGATAGTTGGTAACCTAAATGGCTTGGGGTGCCACACTTGGCTAGTTACCAATGGCCAGCTTGGCGGAGGAGTTCATCATAAGTGCTAAGACCAGTCTGAAGCTGACTGTCCCAGTCCAAGGATCCAGTCATCAAGAACGCTGCGCCAACAGTGAAAACAGGGATGAAAGTGGAATCCAAGGCAAGCAGGTAAGCATGTAAGCAGGTAAGCAGGTAAGCATGCTCAAGGCACACTGCAACATAGGGATGATGTTGGGCAGGAGCAGAATGGAAGAGCAGGGTTTGGTCTTCCCAGCTAGGTGTACAGAGGCAAAATAACAAAAAATAGTTTCACTGTTCAAATGCGTATGGACCTGTAAGCTAACTGTGAGCCACATAATTTGTGCAAGCACAAACACATTGTCAAGCAGCAGGTCATGTACGAATGTGACTTTAGTTAATGAAAGTACTGGGGTTTAAAGCGGCTCATTTCATGGCTCAAAAGGGAACATAAAATCAGTACATAAACAGGTATTGAGTTGAGACATTAAAATGTGCATCCTGTTTTCAACATATAATTGACTGACTCTTTACCTCGAGTGAGGACTTATGCCTGTATGTATACATATATAACTCACTCTACACATGTGGAAGTTAACTTGATTTAAAACTAAAACTCATGTGCCTCTCTCTAGCATCGATGACTATTTTCATTTGATGGTGTCACTGTGTTACTCATGGCAGTAGGTAGGCTAAAGCACCTAAATGGTTAAAAAGAGTGCACCTGTTGGGTGTAGTGGCAGTAGCATTCCTGTTGATGGCGGTCATTCTCTTTTAAATGGTACAAACAAATGCACAGATGCAGTATTACAGACGGGCGGATCTAGAGATTTTTTTCCTGGGGTGGCATGAGGTTCCAGGAGGGGGGCCATGGACATTATTCAAAACTTAAAATTCTACGGATTTCATTGAATATGTTTTGTTCTCTACACTACATTACACGAGGTGGGAGGCAAATGGGAGATGTAGCTGGCGTTTTGGATGGTGTGGGTCTTAATGTGTGAATTTCTTTCTCTGTGTAATTACTATAGGCTACAGTCTGTAGTCTGTACTTAAATTATACAGTGTCAAAAAGCAATTCTAGGGGGGTTTGGAGGTATGTTCCCCCAGAGAATAAAAAAAAATGACCCCTCAAATGATTTCTTCTAGTTAGTTTTGAGGGAATATGCACACATTTATAAAATAAGCCATCAATAGATTTACAGTAGGTTATCTGGACAAGATTCTAATGCAGGATTGTTGCAATGATAACCATGACTGTGACTGTCAAAACATTTCCATCTGATTCAATAAAGACTCAGTCAAGTAAGTACCTTCTTAGTCAAAACATTGCTTTTGGATTTATTATGATACAACAATTTAAATGTACATAAGAATGTAATTGTTAATCTACCACCTCACTAATAAACATGCAAACACACTGGTGGACAGTAACTACGTACTGGGTATGGCTATCTAATTCAATTACTTAATTCTTTGGAAGGTTTTTACTTCAACCCCCACTACAATTAAAGGCCAAATATCTTTAGCAGGGATTAGAAAAGGTTCAAAGAATGAAAATCAAAACCGGAAACGAATACAGTTTTTGGATGGACGTAACCAAAAACGGGAGCAAAACCAATTTCACTTAGCCTAGAAATCTAGACGCACCCTAGCGGCGGCAAATTAATTTGCTCAGCCTGTACGTCTAGTATCAAACCATAGGGATTTCTATTGGTTGACGCCGTGGACTTCATCCAATCACAGCGCTCTATTTTGTTAGAGAGTCTTAAGGCGGGCTTAACAGGATAACGACAGTCCTGTGACGGTGAACAACAAGGAAGGTGGCTATGGCTAACGAAGAGCGGTTGTTTGAATCGGCGTTGGCGTCAACTTTGGAGGAGAAGGATGTATTTGCCGTTTTGCCGACCGGATACGGATATGGTCGTAGCGCTGGCCTATTGCATGCCTAGGCAGTTTGAAAGACAATTCTCTGCCCGCCCCTTGGATTAAGCGAGGTAAATGGTTCGATTCCAGACTATGATATAGGATGGCCCGCCAGGCTAAATTTCACTTGTTCCGGAGTGAAAACGTCATTTTCAATTTTAGATAACCGGTTAATAACGGTATTTATCATTCCGATTACCTTTGTTTGAATATTATTCAAAACTCCATAGGCTTGGAAAGTCACCTGCCCACACAGTGTTCCCCAGACCCCTTATAAGATGAATTTAGTCAGATGTTATGAATCGGTATCTCCCCTGTATAATTGGCTAGAACTAGAGTACTAGTTGATAAAAAAGAATATTAATATCCAACACTATCTAACTGCCTTTTCTAAGTATGTAATCTAAATTACTGAAGCCATTTGTGAAATAGGATAGGCTACCAGAGACACTAGGCAAATATTTAGGCCTGTCATGCAGTTGGTAGCACCATACATAGGTTAGACCAGTGGTTTTCAAAGTGGGGGGGCCTCGAGGGGGTGCCAGGGGGGCCTCAGCAAGTTGGAAGGAAAAATAAAAGCAACAAATAAATACATTTGAAAAATGTAAAATATACCTATTACTATGAGGGTTGTTATACAATGCCATTATAATAATTTGTTGCATATCTGAACATTATATTTTCCATGATAATGACTGGGAATAATAGTAGAATGATAGCTCTCATATAGCAGAAAGCCCCAAATGCAATTTTTACACACTGTATGCTCCATCGCAAAGTGCTTGCGGCCAAAATAATTATTATGACCGCCGCGCAGCGAAGCGGCGGTCATATAGATTTAGTCAGATTTTTTTTTTGTAGCCCCCCGCTGGATTGCACCCCCCGAAAGGAGGGTAGGGCAGACACAGTTTTCTGTGAATATCTCGAGAACCGTAAGGTTTAGGAGGACCATTTTTTTTTGTATGTTGATCTCAATAGGCCATGTCAACCCATTCCATATCCACTCATTTCATGTATAGCGCCACCTAGTTAAACACAAATAAGTAAAAATGAGGTGTTGTAATCGCAGGTATCTGTGACCTAACATAGTCAAAACTGCACAAAATTGGAAGTGTAGGATCATTATGACACCCTCTGAATGCACGCCAAGTTTCGTCGAATTCACATGAAGTGTAATTCCCATTTCTTCTTGAAGCCGAAATAAATCTGAGGATGTTTATCGGACATGCTTGGTTTTTACTGCAGGTACGTTAATCTTATAATATCAATAAGGACCTAGGCCAATTTGATTGATTGCATTTGTAGAAAACTATAAATGCGGTTATACCAAGCAAATTGATAGCAGCACTGTTTGTATCTTTCGACTGTCATTGATTGCACGTGCTACAAAATCATTCTGTGCAATGGAAGATTTACCAACGTTACACCGGTCTGATACAGTTTTGCCTATACAGTACATGCGTGAGACTGAGACGCCTGTTTATTTTGTTTTAAGTGCGTGCAGGGTGTGAGAGGGGAATCGATGTGCTTTGATTCCAGCTTGGTAGCTGTAGTCTGTGAAATTAAAAAGCATGTGTGTGTGAAGTATCCAAACAATGACACCTTCATTTCATTATGGCTGCTTTAGCAACACACCTTAAGCTACTGTGTAGTGGGTCCCATTTAGAAGTGGCTACTTTATTCGCGCTTTCCTTGACTCATGGAGCTGCGTGAATGTTATTACAACTTTTCGCCACGATATGGCAGTTTAAGTCCGCTTGATACTGTAAGGCGTAAGCCATTGGTTTCCAAAGGAGATTTTATTTGTGTCGCCAGCATAGCCTATTGACAATTTATGTTGTAAATAGGCCTACCTTATAATCCTACCTGTAGCTTAGGGAAGCTAACAGCTTTCTATTAGGATCTAGTTTGTTAGTTACAGTTTTGTCATAACTCCCTGATGCATTTTTGCATTTAGAATAGCCAGAGCGTGTATATCTCAATCGGAAAATTAAACAATATCGGGTGCCTATGGACCAGACTAGCCATGGACCTCAGTTACACAATGCAAGGGAACATGAATCAGCCTATATTTGCACGAACAATAACGGACAAAAGTTCTTCAACTTTGGCCCGTTAAAATGTATGAACAGTCTAGCTTAATTGCATTTCATCAAGGCCCATTTGGACATGTCAGTTATTTGCACCACTGGTTAGATGTAAAACAGCATTTCGTTTCAGACTACTGTTACTTAATTTGTGCATTGACAATAACGTTTCAGACTACTGTTACTTAATTTGTGCATTGACAATAAAGTATTACATGAACTAAAGATGACTAAAATCTTATGTAGAAGAAGAAACATTCACAAAAAATCCATCCATCCAAAAATGACCTTTGTTTTTGATAGCTGTTGAAAACGGCATGGAACTGACAGAGATGTTTTTGTTTATAAATACATAAATAAATAACATTATGCTGATACCTTTTGCTTTTCCCAAATACAATGTAGCCTACAGGTGTAAGTGACCTTTCATCCAGTTGCAATGGATGAACTGTGATGAACTGCCCTACTTGTGATTGTTTAGAGATTTTAAAGGTTTTATAACAATGCTACATCTTCTTTGGCTATTCTACAATCTATTCACCTTTTCAGCACCAGTAGGCTACTTTCTGTGCAGCCGCACACACACACTCAGGCATGCCAAACAAGCATACACAAAAGTTTCAAGAGTGGGGGATGGAGTAAAATATGGAGACAAATTGAAGTGTGATTTATTTTCGCGGAACGGATGTACAGGACTGAGCGGCGGTCATATTTTGTACCGCTATGCGGTACATCTAGTTAGGATTAGCTTAATGTATTTTTACATTTGCCGTAGTATTGTCGATGGGTTTAATAACACATCAAGGGGGTCCTTGGCCAGAACCTAGTGGTATTTGGGGGGCCTTGTCGTGGAAAAGTTTGGGAACCCCTGGGTTAGGCTATTGCAAGGCTTAAAGCAAGGACATTTTCTGTGCCTGAAGTTCGGCTATCAAGCATTTTTAAGACCTAATATTATACAGGTATAATATTATGACATCAAATAATGTTTTTGCTCATAACAAACCTAAATGAAAATCATTCTGTTTTCAGTCCCTGATCTTTAGTGGCAAATTATGTTTCGCCATTCACAATATAGGCTACTCACTCACTCACAAAGTGGTGGATAATGAAGTACTGTATTATTAAAGTACCTTTATAAATCTCCTATTAGAAACAACCTCAAAAATGAGTGAACAAGCAACATGTTAATTTCTTGAGGGCACAAATTCCTGTGCTGGCCTCAGCTTGTTGGTTGATCTACCAACAAATGATTGAAATCTACCACCCAATGAAACTGGAAGATTTAACTGGAATCTAAGCAATTAGCCTACATCTCATGCACTAAGCTTCATGTGATGTGCTTTGACATCATCAAACGTCTAGTCTAGTAGCCTACTCTGAGTAGGGTTTGTTTGAAAATAGTACTTTTACTTATTGTGATTGAGTAGAATTTCAGTCATGTAACTGTACTTTTACTTGTGTAGATTGATTCACACCATATATAAAAAGAAAAGAAAAAGAAAAACGCAACCCCCATCACCAGCTTGACACTGATTAGATATCCTAGTGTGATTTGACCGAAATGTCGACCAAAATTGGATAGTCATAGATGCTGGGAAAGTGGATGCATGACAATTTTGAGAACCCATGTTGATTCATCACGTGCATTAACGGGTTGACATCGACAGCGATTGGCTATTTACAATCAAAGGTTATAAACTAGCGACACACACAAATAGACTAACGTTAAGCTACGCACGAGCATGCCCTTATTATCTGACCTGACCATCATCGAAAAATTCAATGAGACAAAGTCTTGGGGATGTAAATGACGTAGACTTACAGTGAGGTTGTTGCCGGGTTAACCGACTATGGGTCTGATTATGACTTTTTCGACTTGGTGGTCAAACTTACCACTTCGTTGTACAGACAGTTGACACCTAGTTGCATGCACTGTACAACCTGAACCTGCTGCCAATGGTGAAATTTTGCGGGGGTCACTGCGCTGATGGTGATGGGTGAAGCCATTGTGAGGGGGCGGGGGATCACACCTTCTCACAGTTCTCAGACCAACATGTATGAACATAAAACATACTTATTTTATAAAAATGTATAAAAATAAAATATTATCTGATTTATAAATGGGGTGGCAACAGGGGTGGCAGCTGCCACCCTTTGCCACCCCGTAGAACCGCGCATGGCTATTAGGCCTATACCTAAAGTGTAATGCCCATTTTCCATTTAATTTTCACTTCCACCCATAATTTCTTTATCTATCTATCTATCTATCTATCTATCTATCTATCTATCTATCTATCTCTTTGCATCATCATCTGATTGTGTCTGCATAATGTAAATGTCCTATAACATTGATTGTGACATACCATAGATAACATGTAAACAACATGTTTGCTATTTTTTAAATAAAGTGTTTAGATTCACATACTGCCATGTGTATGGCTAATTTTTGGAGGCTTAGCCAATTAACCACATTACATTAGAACACATAGACTAAAGCATTTAATTCATAAGGAACCATTCACACAATATACCACTCCACCATGTCAGTGAAAACCAGGTCTCATACTGTGAAACTCTCAATTTACACGGTAAGCTACGTCGATTCATAAAGGATATTTAAGAAGTAGCCCAACTAGTTTCTCCTTAACTCTACAACTATGTTGACAGTCATGGTACTGTTTAGCTGTCGCTAGTCTATGTTTTTTCAAAACAGTAACCTTTTAAAGACCATTCAAAGAGCACTCCATGGGAATTGTTCCTGCTTTTTGGGGTAAAATGTGTAATCTGTAATGTATTTCAGTGGCCCATTTCCTTATTCTTTGTTTGAAAAGTTGAACACAATGTAGGCCTATATCTCAATAAGCTACAATGTGGTTTCACATTTCCCTTTCATAGCCTCCTGAGGTGTTGATCCTCTCCAGACACAGAAACATGACCTGTGCCTTCTTTTCTCCCTTTGACTGAGACAATAGGTCAGAAATAATCCAGAAAAGTCAGCTTTAGTTTTACATTTAAGAATGAGCAAACAGGGTATCTCTCTCTCTCTACCTTTCTCTCTCCCTCTCTCTGTGTGTGTGTGTGTGTGTGTGAAAAAGAGAGACAGGGAGAGGAAGAGAGTGATTTTTATGAAGCGACCAGTTGAATGAATTGAGATTGTTACAGTACAAAGGGACGCCTCTATAACACCTTTCATCTGACCTGGGGGCAGTAGTCAGAAACGTCTCTCAACCAACCCCTCTGTGCTATCTCCATCTCAACAATTTGTCTATTTGAATTGGACAAACTCCAAAAAAAATCAAAAAATTAATTTTGCAGAAATCTATGCGTTTTATTTTATTTATTTTGAGAAGGCGTGATTGCGTAGAACTGTTGCAATTTTACTACTCTACAAAATGCAAATAGGGAATGATTGCATTTATCCTACTCTTACAACATGGCCTTGAGTCGCTCACTGGCAGGCGGCAAAGAACTCCTTGTACTTTACAGCGCTGCATTCCGGCTGGAACAACAGCGGCATCCTGCGACAAGAGAGAAAAGCTAAACAGATGTTGGCATAGCTACAAACTGGCAGCTTGTGGGGCAGGCAAAGAAAACACGGCGCTAGATAGGCTAGGTTTGGTTATTCATGGCAATCACCATTAAATACGTTTAAAACAAAAAATGTACATAATAACATACAAAAATATCGTGTTTATTTTAGGAAATAACCCCGATTATATAACTAAGCGATGTTGCAGACAATAAGCCGCATTTATTTATAGGCGAAGCGATTCAGGCTACTGCAATGTCCTTTCCTCAAACAAGATGACAGGCCGACTTGAACACTTGCCGTTAGTACTGTAAGCTATAGCCTTATTTCTGCTATACTCACATTTTCTTTAAGAGAGCCTTGGCCTCTGTTTGTTCATCAGGGTTGGACATCCTGTTTATGAGATATAAATGAGAAGAACATGTGTTGTGATAATTCCTTCTTTGCAAACAACCACAGTGGCCTATGTTATGTTCATCCCACTTACATTTTGTGTATAATTTTTACAGCGCAGGCGATATCATCAGCAATGTCATCATCCAGAAAGGCTTAGGGGGAAAAATAAAATACTGTAAGAATTGAGCTGACAATGACATTATTGCATCCTAAATGGCAACGTAATATTAGGCTATGACTTTTTTAAGTTACCTTGGCAGTCCATCTGACAGATGTTCAGTGATGGCACGGAACTAGAATTACACATGACGCGGTCGCTCAGCTGGAAAATGCCGTAGAGGGTCCACAGTTCTCCGCGCTGCTCAGCCGACTCCTCGCTGCTGCTGCTGCTGCTGCTGCTGCTGCTATCACCAGATCCCTCCTCGGAATTTGAGCCCATGAACTTGGAAATTGCAAACCGCGAGCCTCCAGCACCGGCTGACCGTCTACCCCGGCGGCGCCCTCCTTGGCTTCCAGAACCTTTGGAGTCTTGGGTAAACGTCAGCTGGTTCTCAACGCTGGTGTTGAACCCAGAGGTGAGTTCAACGTGGCAAACGACTTGAAGGCAAACAAATAAATAAAATAAAATGGGGGAAAACACATGCTCAATATTAAAAAGAAAATATGTGCTTTTAGGAATCGACCAACACCTATCTTCAGATAGCCTAGCCTACTATGGCCTGTGGCATGCTATTGCAAAGTGTGATTAGGCTACTGAGTGCAGTCGATTGTTAAATTATTTATCATGTCATTGATTTGTCCATTATGAGGTGCCTTGATCACCGCATCTACCACAAAATCAACATCTTGTCATGTCATGAGCTAAGGCCTACAACCTTTACAAGGGTGCTATTTATATAAAGGTGTGCGTTGGACGACGCAGGCATTTTCAGGCAGTATAGGTAACTCACTCTTCGCCATCAGGTCTTCTGTGTCGATCATGAGTAGCCTCGTCCTGTTGAAGACCTCTTGCATGTGGTTCTTCACCTCGCATTTGGACAGCACCACTGCTTCGCTGTTGCCGACAACCATCGCCAACACAGCCAGCGCGGCCAACATTCCAGCACGTAGAGTTGTCCGCATGATTTCACCTGTAGATCTCTTTCTGCAATGCTCTTGTTCACTACCAGAATGTTGCCTGAAATCAAGTGACTTTATAGGCCTAGATCCTTCCTCTCTGCTTTCCCACGCACCGCTTAGCCTACTATGCCTCTTTGTCAGATGTCCTGTCCTCAAGTGTCAATTGACGTCCGAATAACATAGTCCACAATTTGTGACCCAGTGTAACGTTTCAAGGGTGGTGCTGATTCACGGAACAGAACAGAAGACAGTAACAAAAACAGTAAGCTAAACTCTGTGTTATGTCGGCCCAGACATAATAAAACCCGCCCATGCAGAGATTGTATCTCTGCAGGATTCATGTAAGGTCTAGTCAGTGTTGCGGCACCTGTCACTGGATACAGGCATTATCTTCCTGTGGCGACTGTAATCAACCAAATAAAATCCCAACAACAACGCTTGCATTCTTTCATAGTCCACACTGCAGGGATCTCATAGCCCTGAAGATAACATTGTCTTTGTGTTGTGTGGCGACAGGGTCAGACATAGACCAGGAGAGAAGGAAGATCAGCCAAATTTGAAGAAAACAAATCATACAAGTTGACATCTAATTGTTGCAATATCCAAAACCTTGTGCCTGCAATGGCAATAACAGGGGCATCACCAGAAATGTTGAGCCCCATGAAAGGAAAAAAAAAAAACAAGGTTTCACATTATTTTGTTATACTTTTCATATAAAATGCAAAAGATTCATGGGCAATGACAAGCTAATTCTTTCAGTTGTTCAAACAGTTTTTTATTTTAGAATGACAGAAGCTGATGGAAGCCACATTACACATGGTCCAGGTACAGACACCAGAACAGACTGTGTAACGGACATTGTATTTGTGAGCAGGATATCACAAGGAAAGGACAAGAGATCGCCCTGCGTCTCATCAGTCCGTTGGGCACTCGGCAAAGTAGTCAGCGGCAACAACAGAACGGCATTCCATGGGGAACATCATAGCCATCCTGCAACAACACATGTCTCTATTAGACTCAGGGGAAGATTGGTTTTGTGATCTTAGCAGGCCTACTTAAGTTTATTGTATTGTATTCAAATTAATTTGAGATCAAACTCTAGGATTTTATTTTTTTGGTTGTTCAGATCATTTACACCATTGTCCAGGCTTCAATCAAACAATCAATCAATCAATCTTTTTTAATAGCATATTTTTTTTTATAGAAAAACAATGTCATTGTCATCAAGTGCTTTCATTGACTCAATTGTGTTGAAGGCCTCAATAATGGAAGCATCAGTTATGGTTGAACAAAGACTGTTAAATTAACAAGGAGCCACTGAGACTGGTACACTGTCACACACACACACACACACACACACACTCACACACACACAATCAACAGAAATCGGGGGAAAAAATACCCTTTTCAACAATTGATATAAGAGATTGCGATATGCGAGTCCTTGTCTCTACTTACATTTTGGCTCTCATGGCGAGGGCCATGAATTTCTGCTCTGGGTCCAATTTCCTGAAAGAGAAGAAGGGGAACACTTTAGTGGTCTGCACAAAATGTTCTAAACAATGATCTGTGAAAGATAGGCTACTGATGTGAAGTCTGTATTATTATTATTATTATTATTATTATTATTATAATAGTAGTAGTTGTAGTAATGATATCAGATTCCTCACATTTTCTCGTGGGTTCTCTTCAAATCCTTCACACAGTCGATGTCATCACTGATATCATCATCAATCAAATCTATAGGGGGAAAAAAATCAACAATTACTATTATGTAACAATTAAGGCATCCACTCGCCCATTAGTAATGGATAAAGTACATCCTATCCTGCCCTTGTCTCTGACAGAACAGCATTACAAGGCAAGGACCCCCGCTCAGGGGTGACACTAGACCCAAAACTACTGGGGCATAGTCCAGTCTGCTAATAAAAGAGGCAACAGGAGCTAGTTAAAAACCGTAACTTATTTACTGGGGCACAGCACTTCAATACTGGGTCATTAAGGACCTCCACCCCCCCACCTCCTTTGTCCAGCCCAGACTCACCGCTGCAGGGCATCTGGCAGATGTTCAGTGAGGGGGTGTCCTCAGACTCGCACACACCACTCGGTCAGCCAGCTGGAAAAATGCCGTAGAGCAGGGGTCTCAAACTCAAATGAGCTGGGGGCCAATTCTGCCAACGTCATCTGATTGGAGGGCCGGCTATTTCTGAAAATGCAATGTTCTTTTTTTCAAATACCACACAAAACTGCAAACAGAAAGTGCAAGTGTTTTTATCTAGTTTTAGACACCTGTGCTAGTAGCAACCTTAGCTTATAAATAAAATAATGATAAAATAAATATTAATACAAATTATAAAATAAATGAAAAACATAAAAACAGGTATGTGTGTGTGTTTCACACCAAATAAAAATATTTCCTCTCATAACTTTTTTAAACCTGGCAAACTAGGCATCAGGGTTAAGAAAGCAACACCATTGGATTTTTATATCAAAATGTCAAAAGGCCATGGCTTGAAAGTGGTCAGAGATGAAGTCCTACTGTAAATGTAAAAATCTTTGAGTAAAACAAAAGTTTATGAAGGGGGTACATTTACCCATGTCATTTGTCACTGGATGGCAAGCACCTCAAATTATGCACCTTTCAGTAAATACTGGATGAACATATTTAAGCAGGTTTACTTTCCTTTTTTCATATTACCCACATAACAAATTAACAGGAAAACACCTAAGATGTATACTACCACCTAATATGTTGTGGTTTAGTAATAGATTACTACAATATAGGCCTACAATAAATTATTCTGGTCAAACAGTTCCTATCGCGGGTAATCTGCAGTACCCAGAAGTTCGCATCATATTGCGGGTGACTTTGTAGTTCTTTAGAGCCCTATTTCTACTAGCCCTGCTGTCTGCACCACATCCATTACGGACACTATCATCACGATTACCACTGCAACCTCCAAGCTATGTTGGGCAGAGGGTCGAAACAAGCATGGTATGCTTAGTGGACACTGTTGTATACACGCACCTCCATTCACAGACGCACCGTGACTATCACTGTCATAGACGATCGATCATAATCTCCAAAAGGATATTCTCCTTCAGAATTAGAATAGGTGAATAACATAGCTTAGCTAAGACTTCATCGCACGTGAACGTTTTTCAACATTTGGTGTAGGCCTATTTCTGCTTAATTTCTGCTTCAATTTCTGCAAAACTATGGCCTGCATCGCTTCCGCGTCATTACATATGCACGTCTTTGTTTCTCGCGTGTAATACAAGTATTTCCTGAAAACTTTGCGCAGCGATTTTGGGTTTGAATCAAGCTATGGATGTCTTGCACATAGTGGAGCAGAGAAGGCCTACAAATGAGATTTGTCACCGTACCTGGATCTATCGTCTATTTTAATCAGTATCGTTGTTTGTCGCAATTAATAGCCTCAAGGGCCGGATTACATTATTATTTTGTCATACGTCACGGGCCGGAATTGGGCAGGACGCGGGCCGGGTGTTTGAGACCCCTGCCGTAGAGCGTCCAGGTCGAGGAGTCCTCCTCCACCTCCTCGGGCTCCTCCTGGCTGTCCTCCTGCTGGGGTCGCCCCCACGGCCGACCCCCCCATGGGGCGGAACCTGGGCATCACTGCCCGCTTGCCCCATCGGAGAGGCGACCAGGGACGCCCGAAGGGCCTGCCCCAAGGACGACGCACCGGTCTCTCTGGCTTGTCCGCGGGAGCCTCAGGGTTCTCGGGCTTGGGAACCGGCTCACCCTCGCCCTGGCCTGCGGAGCCGGAGCCCTCAACACCGACGCTGGGTCTCCTGGGAGGCCAGGGCTTGCGGCCGGGGAAGAGGGGCTTGGGGGGGTCCATTACGGTCACCTGGCTCGTGTTGAACTGGGTGGTGAACTCAATTTTACAGATGACTGAGGGAGAGAGAGAGGGGATGAGGAGGGGCAAAAGAATGGTCAGGGTTTTCTCAGCCTCTTCTCAACAGGGTTTTTCATTCTATTCTGTGAGAGTAGGGCTTAATGCGCTAGCATGTCTTAGTCCAATCGTACATTACAGATGACTGGGGGGAGGAGAAGTGGAGGAGGAGGAGAGGAGGAGTAGGAGGTGGAGGAGGAGGAGGTGGAGGAAGAGAAGGAGAGTGTAGGCGAGAGAATGTTAGAGGAGCAAAAGAATGGTCAGGGTTTTCTCAGTCTCTTCTTGACAGGGTTCTCTCGCTCTCTGACTGTTTACATTTGGGTTCACAATGGTGTCGGTCAGAGGTGAATACCACTAGATACAAAAATTCACTCAATATTCACTACATTAAGTGAGGGAAATTAAGGATCATTAGTCACCCTTTACTGTTATAAACCACCAATAGTCTCTATTTTCAATTAAAAAAGAAACATTATTCATTAAACAATTAAAAACGTGTCTTTAGTACAACAGGAAACACTCACTCTTAGCCAGAATGTCCTCCATCTTGAAGGGCCCCTTCATGCCGTCGTCGTCCTCGTCCATATCGGGCAGCATGGCCTCCAGTTCCGCCTTCATCTCGCACTTGGTCAGCACCAGTCCTTCAGCCGGACCAGCGACCAGCGCCACCGCCAGCAGCCCCAGCACCTCACCCAGCGCCAACGCCTTCATGGCAGGTACGCAAGTGGAGCGTCACTTAAACACCTTGCCTGTCAATCTGCAGAGTTGTCGAGAAGAGGTTGTTGTGTCGTGTCTAAAGGTCTGAGGCAGGCGAACTAGCTTTTATGTACAGTTCGAGAAGCAAGGTGGGTGGAAATGGTTGGTGTCGTGTTAAACTCCCGACTGTAATTTCCAGCTCTGTTGGGTACACATAATTAGGGTCCCTGAAGAGTTGAGGGTGACAAAAGGTTGCTGTGATTATGATTAACTCGACTCATGTTAGCGTATAAGACCTTTTGGCCCCTCTGTCACGTTTTTCCTGAGCCGTGGGGTAAACATCCAACAGCCGTACATTGTCCACAGTGCCATTTAAAAAGAAAGAAAAAAAACACATGAGGAAACTTGAGCGACTCAAGGGATTAGTTCAACATGTGGTGAAGCGAAGATTGCGTAATCATCGTTGAAGATAAGAACAAGCTCAGAGGTGACCCTTTTTAAACGAACAATGGAACAAAACTCTCATGTTGATCGAATGACAACTTTATGATGGGCCTTTGTGCCCGAAGTTATGGTCACACAAAGAGTTATAAGGTGATGTAAAGAAGGAAGCATTCAAATCAAGACTTTCATCAAAATCATTGACATGTTATGTGTCTACAAATACCAGTAATACCAGTGGCCATCTATGTTTCTGTAGTACTATATTATACATTTGATACAATCTGAATTTATAAACTCTATGAATATAATCAAACAACATCATATTAGCAATGACAGTTATAACTAGATTCGGTATGCATCAAATGGAGAAAATTAATTGTTTTTCTCAATCAGTAGACTTACTTGTAGCCAAAGCAGGACCTTCCTGGACTCTGAAAGGAGTCTTTTTGTGCCTGTTGTGATGGTGCTGGCATGCTCTAGCCTTTATAGAAGGAGAGGCTGACAGACATAACCCTTGGCTTACCGACTCTTGTTCAACTTTGACATGGACAATGACACAAGTGACCAAGTGACCAAAGGATTGGAGGATAAACACACAGCCGCTCATTTCCTTCTTTGTGGATGGCAGATTGTTAGCAGAATGTTGGATGACAGATTAGCCACATAATATTCTTTTGCAATGAAGCCTTGGTTACATTGTGGTCTATTGTTGAATGCATAGCGTCTATTTGCATGTGAGACCCATATATTAACCCCCTGGTTCTCTCGGAGTACGTGTTTGCCAATTCATCTGTTTGATCTGAGTGGTGAATATGTCAAAAGTAGAACACTTGCTGTATTGTTATGACTCATTGATCCAAATGGTTTGCTGTTTATTTTGTGTGCGGTGTATATTTAATGATTCGTTGGGTTTGGGTGTATACTGTGTGCAGTGAAGTTTGCTGCGTTTATGTCAATACTATTTGCTGTGGATTGTTGTGACACTGTGTGCTTGAACTATGGGTCCGTGATTGCATAGCAATCAGCTGATTATTACAGCCAGCTGACTACCCCCTCTGCATAGCGCTTACTGCACGTGAGACTTGTTTGACTGCTAATTGATGACCAGGTGGGCACGCGACACGAGAGTTTGATCAGTCACACGGAGGCAGGAGAGAGAGAAGGAAACACACAGGCAGCACGCCACCGGGAAAAGAGGGCTGGAGTGGGGTGCCGCGTCTGGAGAACGGGACCTGAAGCCTGATTCCACGCATTTTAAAGCTAAGTAAAGGAAAGTCCATCTGCCGATAGCGAAGTGAGAGTGGGATATGAGTGTTATCTGCTTGCAACTTAGGAGCTCTCCCTCTCTAGTGTGTGGCTGTAACCTACGCAGTGAGCCTGCCTGCAACCGCAAGACAACGTGATGCCAACGGCTGGATGAGTTTGGTTCAACACTCACTAAAGCTAGGAAAGTTGGTTTACCTGCGTTCGTGTGTGTAGCCTACATAATAATTGTCTACTGGGGTGTGACGGAGACTGAAAGCCTCTTTTTGTTGTCCTTAGAGTGTCAGAGTGACTGAGGCCTGCCTGTAAAAGTAAGACGACGTGGCGCCGGCTGCCATATGTGGAGTTTCACCCTACGTTCGCTATTGACTGTGTGTTTCGGAATGACTGGAGCCTGCCTGCAATAACCTAACCTGACTCTAGCCAGATGAATTTCGCTCCGCCTAGCTCCACTCATCCATCTGGAACCGATCCATTGAAGTGTTGCTTCAGAAGGCTGGGCCTAATCAAAAAATGCTTGCTTATGATTGAATAAGCCACTTGTCCGTCATCTATTGACGTGCTACTTCAACCACTCACATCGAAGCCAACCCATGAAGCTAATAACAGTGTCACAGTCGCTTCTACGCTATGTCACATCTATGAAACTCCCCCCCCTGCGTCCCTGATTGGCTGAACCATAAAGTCAGTTGCAGAAATCACTCTCAATGGAAGAGGTCCCAGATGGATGTGAGTGAAGCTAGGCGGAGCTAAGCGGAACGAAATTCATCTGGCTAGGGTCAGGTTAGCAATAACCTGCCTGCCGAACTAAACGGACTTGACACCATATGCCTAATTTCCCTATTGAACTCTGGGAGTTTTATCTTTAGCCCTGTGTCATTGGACTGAATGGTTTATGGACTTTTTGTGATATAATGTGCATATTTTATGGGGGGTGTGGTGTAAATTTAATAAATTGTTAAACGGTCTTTCCATTCTCCAACAGTGGAATCTCTTTTTATGCTGGTAGCACGAACCTCACCGTTTGTGTGACAAATATAAAGATTCAGTGTTTGGAGAGACTTTGAGGAGCTAGTTCACCTGCCATAGAAGTGATGTGTTAAAATGACACATTGCTGTGTGTGCTCAGGGACAACACATTTTGTGTAAATTTCAACACAGCAATTATGTGGCTGGGTGAAAGGTTAAAGACAAGTTTCAGCTATCTAACAAAAAAAATCTTTTCCCCCAGCCAGCCACACAATTCAGCTATCTACACATAATTGCTGTGTTGAAATTGACACAGAATGTGTTGTCCCTGAGCACACACAGCAATGTGTCATTATTTTTAACACATCACTTTTTAGAGTGACACAGGGCTCGAATTATCTTTTTGTCTTTAAGGGCGTCTCTCTATCTCATAAAAAGTTGGCACACCCCGCGCATAGCCTAACAAGGCGATACAATGAAATAGCCTAGGCGCAAGTGGCGCTTTTGAGCAGTACAGTATATGCGCATGGTAGGTCTAGGCTTTACCTTGACACACGCAGACAACAGACATAGATTTTTCATAGAAATTGATTACTTTTAATTAATTTCAACATATTATTGATTGTAATAGTCCATATCTCATTTCAATTTCACAATACATAAGAAATAGACTAAACGATTTAGTCTGTGCCATTCTCAATTTCACAACATAACTCATAGACCTCTCCAGAATAAGTCCCGCCTCCTAACTTCCGTATCCATCCAACCGTCGGTCGTCAAATGTCTATGGGAAATAACATGGCGTTTTGAAAGATCGGACCTGTCAAAGTCTGCAGGTGACAAAGTAGAAAAAGCTGCTGGGCAGATTGGCCTACATACTAATAGTTCAGTCTGTTGTTAATATCTTAAACCATTTCACATGGTAAAACACAATTTGCAGACCTCACTTTCAATTTTTAGCAAAACTTTAAACACATTCTTGTTCTCATAACACATTCTGCACTCTAATGCACATGTCATTTGGGGCAGCCGTGCATGGCCTACTGGTTAGCGCCTCGGACCTGTAACCGGACGGTTGCCGGTTCGAGCCCCGACCAGTAGGCACGGCTCAAGTGCGCTTGAGCAAGGCACCTAACCCCTCACTGCTCCCCGAGCGCCGCTGTCATTGCAGGCAGCTCACTGCGCCGGGATTAGTGTGTGCTTCACCTCACTGTGTGTTTCACTAATTCACGGATTGGGATAAATGCAGGGATCAAAAGAGTATATATACTTATACGTCATTCATACTGGTAAGCACAAGTGGCAACAATACAAATCGAGCAGACATGTCATTGATTGAACACAACCACTCAAAATTGATTTAACTTGTTTCAAATGATGTGACACAACCAATATAAGCCAGTTCAGAGAGCAAACCAGTTGTTGAAGGTGGGAATCATCATTGAACATTGTGCTTTCTATTTGTTTACAGTACTGATTGCTCAATAGATTTTGACTGGGTGCAGGTTCATAATTGATTTTTCTGGACCTAGCCTAATTAACCTACCCTGGAAATCCAGAGTTCTCCCAAGAGCACAATGGAATTGTCTCTGCGAGACACTCTGGCAACGAGCAATAGAATGTGTTTTTTTGGTGTATTGTTTACTGACAGCTTGATAGTGTTTATCCTTTTGATCGCTTTGTTTATGATTTGAGAGCAGTATTGGATTTTGAGCACTGGTATCTCTGTTTTAAAGGCGAATGTTTGATTTTGAGCACAGGTAAAACTGTTTTGAGGTGAAAGTTTGATATTGCAAGAGGAGTCAGATGTTTTGTGAATAGTGCTTGAAGCTGAGGTTTTATGTTTAATGTTTTAAGAAAATGGAGCAAGGTTTCAGAAATTGTGTTTTAGCAATTGAGAAAAACTGTAATCAACCACACATTTCCATCCCTGTTAGAATAACACATTGCCCTCTAGTCACCTTGAGCAAGTTATCTACTTGAAATTACATCAGTTACATTGGCCTCCAACTCATCTTAATGTGCATCAACAACTCCACTTTGATGCTTGTGTCAACTCTGACATCACATTCTCAAAACGGTTAACACCCGTGTCTGAACAAAAGCATTCTGGCCAAAATGACACATTTTGCTTGCAAAAGGCTGTTACTCTTTCAAAACACTTAAAACATGCAGCAAAAGCAAATCTTGCCTTCAAACAACACATGTTGTCAAATCACTTTGATTTCAATCAATCATTACACAAAATGCAAAATCTAGTTCTCAAAAAGAGCATTTTTGCTATGTCTGTTCCATTTTTTTCTCATTTTTCTGGTATCAGAAAAAACATGTGAAAAGACCAAATGTATTGAATAAAAAATATTTATTCATTCCTCCCAAGATGTAACTGTCATTGACATGTAAGACCTACAGTAAACACCTTTTCATCGAAATAGACCTACAGTAAACACCTTTTGTACTGTGTTCTCCACCAAATAGGCAATACAGTACTTTGTCTAAATGTGCATTAGATCCATACTTGCAAATAGCAACACAGAACAGAAATCTCTTATGTATAATGAATGATTGATGAATTGTGCAAAGGAGTTTCACACAGGTGTATCAGAGATTCAGTCTTATGCAAGGTATCTATACCACTCTTGAAAAGATGTTTTCCTTTTGTTTAGCATGGGAAACCCAATAGAGTTTGGGGCTTTTGAATGACACCTGTGTTAACAGTTTTGCAAAAGGGTGTGAGAGATGTTTGAACCCAATGAAACACATTCACAAGAGATGACTTCTGCTGTGCAAAGAAAGTATAACATGAAGACCAAGTGGATTCCAGTTTACTTACAGTAAGCAGGTAAAAGCAATCGAGAAAAACTGTAAGTGACATTCGTTTTTTGTCATAACAAGTTAGGATTAGGATTATGGTTAGGTTTAGAGTTAGGATTAGGGTTAGAGGTTAGGGTTAGGTTTCATGTGTCATGACAGTGTCATGTCACTCTTATGTCGATACTGTCAAGTAAAGTGTTACCTATAATCAATCCGGGAGTCTTTTCGCTGTCACACACACAGAGACGGATCAGGGAGGACCAGTTCTGAAAACTAATTAGAGTTTAGAGTCTCAGAGGAAGACAGGGAGAGAAGAGAGGGAGTGAACAAAGTTAGGGGAGCAAAGGGAGAGAGAACATATCCTAAGGCATAGAGGACAGCTGCAAACAAAACATAATCATAGTTTACAGTTTAGTCATGTTGTCAATTACAGTTTTTTTCAGTCGCTAACAAGCGTTTGTCCAACCAGTTGTCACATTTTCAAAACTCTACAATTCACACATTTCATGTCGTTTTCACACGATATGCAGTCAGTGAACACATTTCCACAATGCTTACATTTTCTTAAAACAAGCTATACCTCCCAACAAAATTATGGATTGTTTTTGCAGTATTTACAAATGTTAACACACAACATCCCACAATAGCAAAGACAATATTCCAAACCTTAGATACAGTATATAAAAACCTCTGCTTCTGCAATGATATCAGTTCAAAAACAATATATCTCAGCTGATAATACAGTAAACAAACAATTGAATAATTGACACACAACTGATTTATGTTGGGTAAATTGGGCCAACCACAGCTGATTCCAGTCTGGCTTAGACTCAGTGGCAGGGGTTATTGTTTTCTATTACATTGACACTTATACAGTAAAAAGAGGACTTTGAGGTAGAAACAGAAAAAGAAAAAGACAAACACTGTAATGTCTGGATGAGGAAGAGGAAGAGCAAGGGGCCCAGGGAGAAGAGCAGGCCCAGTGAGAGGTGCAGGAGCAGTGAGAGGAGCAGGGTCAGGGAGAAGAGCAGGCCCAAGGAGAGGGCAAGGTAGAGGTGTAAGAATGCGTGGTGGTGGCATTCCAAAGGCTGCAAGAACAGTTGTCAGTAATGAAATTCGTGCCACTATCATTGACCATGTAATCAATGCGATGTTGATGAAAACACGGTGCCTAACCCTGAAGATCGCAGAGATTAGATACAGTAATTTTGTGCTTTTTTGATGTGTTTTTTTTCAGAATGCTCTTGTGTGTTTCATGGATATTTTGTTCACTGTAAACAATACTGTAAAACCTTTTCTGTTCTATCATACTGTAAACAGTATTTCTACTGTACCTCCTGTAGTAAACAGTATAAAGGGAAAAAACTGATTTGCTTTTTACTGGAATGCTTTTGAATGTGAACATAACATGTAGACATACAGTTCCCAACAAAGAAATTTAGTGTAAAAATGGCATGCAAATACCTGTAAAACTAAAACATAAAAGTCTATGCAGTTTTTGTAACGTCAACAATAGCCAGTATTTTGAAACCTGGTGTATTTTGATTGACTGCATGTACCTTGTGAAGTGAAAACAAGTGTTATTCTTTGACAGAATAATTTCATTTTGAGTCAGATTTTCAGTGTTTTGGTAAAGTTAGTGTGTGCAGAGAAAGATGTGTTAGTAATATATTTACCAAAATGTGTTTGAGAAGAAAATTATCCATTTGGCCCATTGTGTTTTGTAGGTGCGAGTCTGTGTTAAGAGTTTAGAAAAAGTATCTGAAGCATGGGTAAGCGCTTGTTAGCGATTGAAAAAAAACTGTATTGTAGGTTACACCTTAGAGTATATGGGAGTTTAATTGCAAGAGACTGGACGAGATTCACTTTAATGTTTGTACTGTAATTTGTTGACAGACCATGTCATTGCGATACAGAAAGGAAAAGACAGCACTGCTTAGCACAAAGGGGAGAAAACTGTACATGCAGTGCTGTAGGAATTGCAGTGCAATCTTCCTACACCTCCTGACGTTCCTGTCTGTTGGGCCACAAATTCTCATCCACATAACAAATATCATCTTGCTTGACATACAACCCTAAAAAAGAAAAAGTTGGGACGTTGTGTAAAATGCCAATAAAGAATGTGTCTGATTCAATATAAGGACACATTGGATCACTGCCATAGTTGGTCACTTACTGGACACAACCATGCTTATAGATCTTAGCCATTTAGAGCCAAATTGTTTGCCAGCTTTTAATGATCAAAAGTGATTGCCAATTTGAACGCTTTAATGACATTACGAAATAGCCTAGGCTAATTACCACCATATTAGTTCTGATCCCAAATAAAGTAAACTTCATAAATAGGCCTGTATCCATTGCGAACATATTTTATTATTAGTCTTAACATGTCCATAAAATAAAATCATCGTTGAGTCACAACATTGTCAACATACCATAGTTGGACTTGTACTGCGCTGCGTTGATTTCTAAAGATTGCTGCACAGTGGCGGCGACTAGCATCTTGAGCTAAAACAACGCTAACAGAGAGCTTACGAATGGTCCAGACCAACCTCACGACCGTGTGACTTACAAAAGATACACTTGGTGTACGAATGTGTCGGGAATCGTGCCATAACATTAAGAGAGGGGTTAAGGAATAGGTTAAGAACTACTTAGCGATAAGAACGTTTTGGGGAACCGGCCCCTGGTTATTTTGGCAAAAGCCTCCTCCACTTCCTCTAGACTAAGTGAAGGGTGGTGAGTGGGGTGATTCTATAGAA
>NC_063195.1:20500119-20633039 GCF_017589495.1 Alosa alosa | reverse complement strand
GCTTGACTTCATTTATAAAATAGCCTCCTTTGGATGGCACGCCATTGCACCAGAAGACGTCAAACACGCTGAAGGTCTAGCAACAGCCAATAGACTGCGCTAAAATCCACCAAGTGAATAAGTTAATAAATTAATGTGTACGTTATTTTGATTATTGTTATGGTTATTTTATTAGTTAAAAGTAACAACCTGTAACAGTTTTTTTCCTGCACTGCATGGAAAATCTAAATCTAAAATGAAACCAAGACAAATGAACCAAAATAAATTTGTGTAAGATTGTTCAAAAACAAAGTTATCTCGAGAACCATAGGGCCTATGAGGACCAAATTTGTTTTGTATGTTGGTCTCAACAGGCATATTCTAAAATTTGCAGATGACTCTGTAATTGTCAGTCTCTTGAATTCCCACGAGAATGAGCATGGCCCTGTTATTAATGAATTTGTGTCTTGGTGTGAAGATGCTTTTTTGCATCTGAACATCAGCAAAACCAAGGACCTGTCCATAGATTTCAGACGCCTTCCTCCTGCTCCAAAGCAGTGTCATCAATGGCCAAGATGTTGAAATCATCTTACAAGTACCTAGGCACCTTAATTGATGACCGGCTTAAATCCGACCTGAACACCACCTCGGTGTGCAAGAGAGGGCAACAAAGGCTCTCTACACTTAGGAAACTGGCTAAGTTTCAGGTGGACAAAACATTGATGGCATTGTTTTATAAAGCTTTTATTGATTCAATCCTCACATTCTCCATTATCTGCTGGTATGGAAATGTGACCATCAGAGACAAAAATGCACTTTACAAGATTGTAAATGTGGCCAGTAAGATAGTGGGAGTGAAGTTTGTTAGTCTCACCAAATATTTTAATAAACAGGTGTTCAACAAAGCGATACAAATATATCAAGACACAGGCCATCCCCATGTATTCTGAATATGTGCTGCTGCCATCTGGCTTGCGTTTTAAAACTCCTATTGCTTTTAAACAGAGGTACAAAAATTCCTTCATCCCCTTTTCTATCCAAGAATGAATCAATACTGAATGCACACAACAGGGAAAGATAGTTTTGTCCATTTAGTGACCCCCGTATTCACTTCCTCCTCTTATATCTAACTTATTTAATGACGTTATCTTGGTTTTACTGACTCATCCTTTTAGTAAATTAATAAATTATTATTTTGTGCATATCTGTCTGTAGTGTGTTGTGTTTATTGTAACTTAACTTGAACTTGAACTTGAACTCAAGGGGCCATCTCAACCCATCCCATAACCACTCATTTGCGGTACAGCGCCACCTAGTTAAAAATGAAAAAGCAACAATGAGATGGTATCTTTGACTGACTTATTTAGAACTGCACTAAATTTGATGTGTAGGATCAATGACACTCTCTGAATGCATGCAGAGTTTCGTGAAATTTCTCCCATAAGAGGCCATCCAATAAATTAATTGATATGTACATTTATTGACTGTACACCCATTGGCCAGATAGATGGTGGATAGAAGTTGAGTGAAAAGTTGCCGATAGGGGGAAATTAAGATGTGGATGTTGAAATGTACCCCCCCACACACACACACACACACACACATACACCCACTTACTTACATGAGTTGCAAGAGTAGGGGATACAAATTGGCAAGTGTGATTTATTTTTGCGGGGAGAATATGTGCGGCGGTCATATTGTGTACCACAGTGGTCCCCAAACTTTTTCTTCCGAGGGCCAGCTCAAAATGCCTGGCTCTAAGAGAGGGCCAGAGACTCGAGTATATCAGTAATCAAAAATAGCTTAGTGCTGTGAACAGTCTACCTTAGTTGAATATTCCATTACATTTAATCATAGGTTACTGTCATTTAATACCATTGCTAGCTGTGTTTATATTGCCATCATGCCATATCAGTGTAAAATGTAGCTCAAATGAAATATTCAAAATGTGTGAACTCTGAACTCTTTGCATACACAGCTCAAATTGTGAACAAGCAATATCCTACAAATAATTTAAAGTTCTCAAACTATGAGAGTTTTATGAAGTGCTGGCAAAAACATCTGAAATGACCACTTTCACTCACATGATGAGAACTTTGTGAATTGTGAATTTGTATGAACATTTGAACGAGTGGATACAAAATATAAATAATTATCCCAGAAAGTCCCAGAAATATGACTTGAATAGAAGTTAGTTAGTTATTAGCAATTAATTGATAAACTTTTAGAATACTTTGAACACTGATGCAGCAGTCAGCATAGGCCTCTTACATTGTTTGCAAGTAGGCCTACATTTCATTCCGTTTTCGATGGCAAACGCGAAACAGCGCCAAAACAACCACCAGTGGACAAAAAGAGTATTACACGTGTGCTGTTAAGACTCGCTATAGAGAATGAATGGGGGAATTACGGAGATTATAGTTTGACGATGTCATACTCCCATGCAGGGCAGATGCTATGTTTTGGGGGGCCACCCAAAATGAGGTGGCGGGCCGTATCCGGCCGTAGTTTGGGGACCACTGGTGTACCACTATGCGATACATTTGCCTATGAGAAAAGCAACCAAATAAAAAAGAATGAGAGGAATATAAAGGAAAACACACACACACACACACACACACACACACGCCTCTACATTTAGATGCAAAGAATAATCACATGTTGGCTTGAGAGACAGATTGACAGCTTGGGAAGGTAGGAAGCAACCTTGGCATACATTTAGCAGAGTGCTACACTGGCAATGGAGAGTACACATTTAAATGTGATGCCTTATGACAATTCTCTCTCTCTCTCTCTCTCTCTCTCTGTGTGTTTGATTGCGCCAGTTTTCTGTCTAAACTAATGTTCATAGAATCTGTGCTTTTGTGCAGGGCCAACATATGCGAGCACAACCAGTCCAGATGCAAACATCAGAGGCAACTGAATTAATGGGGTGTCAACTTCCAATGCCCCCCTCCTTTCTAAAAATAAGCCTATGTGCTCTGTCCTTGAAGTACTTTAATTAAACATACACACACACACACACACACACACATATACACACACACACACACACACACACACATACACACATACACACATACACACACACACACACACACACACACACACACACACACATACATACACACAGAAAGACAAACACAGCTGCAGCTGAACAGAACTTTATTAATTTAAATTCATTCACACAAACAGCCCATATATGCCAACATATACACAGAAGTCAGAGCCTCATGCTGTTGTTTACCATAGCCATAACAAGCCAATTTTCTATCTGGACTTGCATCCCAACCACAAATGAACACACACCAAACATCCCACGCTACTACTGCCCATATGAAAGTGTGATTCCGATGGGTTTTTGTTTGTGTTTACAGATACTATCCGCATGGGAAGTCATTTCGTTTTCCAAAGTCCAAGTCCCAAAAATATTCCTCAACAGAACAATGAGAATTCAAGTATCAGGCAATAACAAGGACAAGGATATAGAGATGAGACAGGAGACTCCAAGACCAGGCCTTGCTTGTGAGACCCTGGACACATCCCTGTATGCACAGAAATATGGAGTCATGAAGGACAGGCCTATCCAATGAAACCAGAAGTGCACAGAGGGAAAAAAGGAACATCAGTAACGGCTCCCACACACAGTTGCGTTTCGTCAACGCATGCTAGTGGGTGTTCCCGACGGTCGGGGGTGTGTAGCCTACTATGCAAATGCCTTGAAGTAGGCCTATAATCGTAATTTGATTGGCTGGTGCTGTCTGTTGTTGTCCGTCGGTGCAGCAAAAGTTGAACTTCTCAAAGCGAGCGACGGACCCACAATTCAGTTCGGCAACGGATGACGTAAGCCCATGCAAAGTGGACGGGATGCGTCTCCAGCACTGCAACGCACGCATCTGTGTGTGGGAGCCGTAAGCCTTTTTTTTTTTTTTTTTTTTCATAAAACAATGTGGTATCATTTTTATATAGGTTTCTCATTAAATTATTTTTTTTAGTTTAACTAAAGTAATTTCCTGCGTTTTACCCACATTGTGTATAAACCGCAGGACAGTGCCCTGTCTGGACCAATAATGACCGGCATTCTATAGACCCTTTCAACAATAAAAACAAAAACAATGCTTGAACATTCTATTTGGTTCCCAATCTACTTCCTCTGCATTAAGATAACATATGGAATGTTAAAACGGAAGCCTTGTGGGGCCAACTATGATGCTGATAATGGAACTCTCTTGAAAGGGTCCCTTAGGTATAGAGCCATTTAAAGGTAGAGTTGCGACAACTCCATTGACGCTAATGTTCCATTTTTGTTTTCAACAATGGCGGCTAATGGAAGCCTCAAATAGTTCCCGAAAGTTAACAATTTATAATAGCAGCAGTGCAGTTACAGACTGTTTGTAGCCAACATTTCAGACTCAGATTTACATTATTGGCTCATCCGAATAATAATAATAACAGTAACAATAGTAATAGTAGTAAAGTAAAAGTATTAATAACCTTATAATAATAAACTATTTATGTATCGACTTTGACAGCTTTTCTGCTGCTCAGTTTTTATCAGTTCCTTATCAAATAAATTAAAAGAGGCTAAAGCCCAATAAATGTGCCACACATAATAACCTAAGATAAACCTTGTCTATACCATTTCAATTAGGCAGCACTAGGCAACACCACTAACGAGCTGTCATTAAGTTTTTGCGTTTGTAGCCTACAACTTTTATGACGTGATGTGTCTTGGGAATTTAGCTTTAGCTGCTACCATCATGTCAACATAGTTGTAACATTATGCACAATGCTCATCTAGGCTATGGATTTAAGTGGTTTAATTTTTAAAAAGGGCAGCAAAAGTGGAATAAAGTGCAACTGCTTCCCCAAAACAATTCCTCCATAACTGTGGATGTAATCGTTATGTGGATAACTTTCAGTGGACTAAACACATAAAAGGTAAGATTTTGTTATCACAAAGCTAGCTGGTTCGTTAAATATGGCGAAGCATATTTACAGCCAACTTTGTACTTGCAGCAGTGAAACTGAGTTTGTTGTTAACATTGTTGGTAACGTAAACGTTTCTTCAGTTAGGAGCAGGACTGTTTTTTTTTTATTTTGCATTCATTTTCATTGGCAAAAGCTAGGCTAATATGTATGAGAACCTAGATTTGAGGGAGCTGCAGCTGTTAGCATCAGCGCGGTCATATAACACAGCAGGGCACACTAGCCCAGTGATGGCTAGCCCAGTGATGAAGGATCGTGTAAAATCCCCATCCCTAGAAAGTTTCAAACCAAGCTTGCGCTGATGATGCATGATCACTGATCAAATTGCTATTTTCTGACACGATGCACACCATTCTCAGGTGCTCACCTGTCTGAATCTCAAGCTCTTTAGCCTAGCATCTTATGCTGTTCACAGCACGGTGAATGACAAACGATGACAAAATGCTGTTCATGTTTATGAGTTCATAGCCTGGTTATTTATCGAAGGACTTACATGTCACGTTTTATATTTTATTATGATCACTCGCATTACCATGGGGTTACTAAATAGATAGGCCTAATGCTACGGTTAAGAATGCCCACCATTACACTGGAGATGTTTAAAAACGTTAAAACTTTTTTTATTCTCCCGCGACAATAGGCTAGGCTTGGCTAGGTAATTCGCTCATTAGCTCAGATCAGTGACTACCAGAGGAAACGCGGGGTAGAAAACTCAAACAAGTAATGTTAGACTAGCTGTGTTACAGTTTCTCGTTGCAAAATCAAAATTTCACAGGAGCTCCATGCGCTTGTATAGGCTACACGCAGTCTCAAAAACACGGTTTACAGCTTTTATTGTAATTGTTTGTCTATTGTTTATTTTATATAGCGATAATTTAGATACACTTATGGGGTGGGTGCAATTGCGTTTTCTAAAGAATCTCCCGTCTTGATTTTGTACAGAAATTAATATTAAGTGACACGTAAAAGGGCGGAAAAAAGGTCACCTTATAAAGCAGGCTAAGATATAAGGTCTGGAATTTAATTTAATATTGTTGTAATGGTAGGATAACTACATAGTTTACACAATAATTACTCTGTGTTATATTGTATATCAATGCATTTATTGACTGTCAATTACCCAAAATCGTGGCTCTGTCTATCATTGAACAGTTTAATTTAATGCATTCGAATCCATTGTCAATCACTTCCGGGAACTAGTTGAGGTTTACACAAACCACGTGACCAACGAAATTTTGAACACCCATTGTCGCAACTCTACCTTTATATGGCTCTGGGTATAACTGCGAGGTTGTACCAAAACATGGTCAGATAGCCAAAACTACATTGAACAAAGATGTGTTAATAGTTTTTGAAAAAAAATTCTTTCGAAAATTGAAACCTGTTTTGTCCCTAATCTCAAGAATCACTGGCCTGAGAACGTTGGACAACCGATAAGACCGCCATCACATTTTGTTTGTTTTGCTCTGATTTTTGGCGTCAGGTAATAACTATTAAAACTAACTGGTTGGATGGATCACTGGTGAGAGAGGTATCTTGTAATTTTCTTTCTTGTTAAGGTGAGGTATCTTGTGATTTTCCTTCTTGTTTTCTTGTTGTTAAGTGCATAAGAACTGACTTCACCCACAGATATGTGGGATTGTTACTTGACATTTACTGTGGGTAACACTCTATCGGTATCGAGAATAAAGCTGCAGTCTCACACACACATGCGCACACACGCACACACACACAGACCCTCTCCCCCTCCACACACACACATTCTTCATCTTCAGCTGGTGTGGACTGTGGTTACAAATGAGTGATTCTGGTGAATCCAGGCCTGTTACTGGCTTCAACTGGTGTGGATGGCGTTTCAGTTGTTCATGGAGGAAAGCAGTCATCCTCATGATACCCTGCTCTATAACTGTCTCATTGAGAAAACCAAGGGCACACATAATACACGCTCACCCCTCAGTCACACACCAGCAGTCTGTCAAAGTGGCAAAGCACAGAATGAACTAGAATAAAGCCATTCGAGCAGATTCTGATGACAGGCGTACAGATGATGACTCAACATGGCTTATCAGCACCTCCAGGTCTCTGTCTGACTGCCAAACCATCTCAACAAACAAACAAATATTTGACCTGACTTGACTCTCTTGACACAGGCACAAACGAAGGGGTTGTTTACAGTTCAGGACCTGGAGGTGGTTATGTTGTCAAGAAAGACAGGGGGAAAGAGTCTCACAGTTCAGGACCTGGAGGTGGTTATGTTGTCAAGAAAGACAGGGGTAAACAAGAGTCTCACAGTTCAAAGTAGCCTCCGGTGTTTACTTTCCACTGGCTAAGCAATTGCTCTGAGCTAAAGAGGCTCACCACAATGGAATGGACAAGGACACACACACACACACACACACCCACACAAATAAACAAACCGGAGTCTAATGGCCGTTCCCTGCAGGAGGCTCTATCATCGGGTTGCCTATGCCCACCACGCCTGCCTGCTTCGACACCCCCTGGGCATGTTGACATGGTCGTGCCCCTCACCCCCAGGACCTCTCATCACACCACAGGACAGTGGTGTTGGTACGCTGCAGCATGGGCACCCCACGGGCTCGTGCCAGGAAGGCGGTGGTGAGGACGCCCTATAATGAACTGTTGCAACACATGGGTTACTTGCTTATGGAAAATGTCCCCCCAACCATCAATTAAACCAAACACACACTAAACTAAACTGTGTGTCAGTCTAAGACAGGGGTGGGCAAACTACGGCCTGCGGGCCGCATCCGGCCAGCCACTCACTTCAATCCGGCCCGCCGAGCATTTAATTAGGTTTAATTGTGGCCCTTGAAGCAAAACGTTTGCCCACCCCACCATAGCCAATGATGTTAACGAGTAGGGGGAGAGGAAATGCATACCCCAAAGTGACATACACTTTTGTTTGTTTGTGTGTGTGTGTGTGTGTGTATGTGTCTCCCTTGCTTGCAGATGTGTGATTTCCGGATGTGTTTTTCAAGGTGAAATTGAATTGTTAATATCAGCCTATTCATTTAGATGTAGCATTTGATTTATGTCAAAAATGTGGTTACAAGGCTTACAAAGACTCCTCCTCCTCCTTTGTTTTTAACCAGGAATAATCCCATTGAGATTCAGAATCTCTTTTTCAAGGGAGTCCTGGCCAAGACAGCAGCATAATAGTTCCATATTAAAATATACAGTGAAACAGACAACATAAAACAGAAAAAGACAGTTGGCAATTTAACCTACACCTTAAATTTAAACATGCAGCCACTTCTGGCTTGCAAAAAAAAAATATTTAGCATTTCAGATGTCAAAGGGGAAAAGCTATACATAATGGCAAGGTTAAAGAAAACTTTTCACAATCTTTTACAGCTTTTACAAAATGTGAAGAGGAAGGACCCTTGTCAATAAAGGTTTTCGATCACGTTTCTCGGTGTGCCTGTGACACCCTGCAGCTAATGTGTGTCTGAAAAGGCCTGCGGTTTACAAGAACTGAAGGTGACTGTAGACTGAGCTCTCCCCCTTGTGGTCCAGTAAGTCCTTGAAGAAGCCTGTCTCTTGGAAAAGTTCAAAATAAAACTCTGGTGACGACATTTACAGCAACACCCTTCATCCTCAGCAGAGAATTTAACATTGCATCTGAACTGTACGACTATTATTGCACCGTATCATAATAATACCCCTTTATCCAAAACAATTTTCTCCCTTGGGAGAACTAATAAAGTAATCTTGAATCTTGATAATGGATTGTTGCTGTCCTGAATGGTTTAATAATTCACTTGCAAGCGCTTTCTTTGGAATTTAAAACACACTATTTTCTCAAAATGATAAAAGTTTAATTATTTGAGTATAAGTATATATACTCTTTTGATCCCGTGAGGGAAATTTGGTCTCTGCATTTATCCCAATTCGTGAATTAGTGAAACACACTCGGAACACAGTGAGGTGAAGCACACACTAATCCCGATGCCTGCTACAACAGCGGCGCTCGGGGAGCAGTGAGGAGTGAGTTGTGAGTTGCTCAAGGGCACTTCAGCCATTCCTACCGGTCACGGGTTTGAACCAGCAACCCTGCGGTTACAAGTCCGAAGCCCTAACCAGTAGGCCACGGATGCCTCAAATATCATATTGAAATATCATGCACCTTTTCTATTTATGGAAGACTCTTACTGTGCAAAAAATTATATGTTTTTTTTTTTTTTTGCATTGGGGCCGCCTACATCCTAACTTCCTCTAGAGGCCTCAGAGAAATATGCCCTTTACATACTAGCCCTATCCTCCCCTCCTCACAGCACTGAGCACTTTCTCTTTGACAAGGCACTAGGAGTACAAACAGGAGAATACACAGAAAAGGCCTCTAACATAAAAGAGCAGATCACTTAAAACATCAAAATTATATAATGTAAATGTTTTGTTCATAATTAGTTCATTATTAACTAATGTGTTATAAATGCTTTACTACCATTAGTTACTTTAAAGTGTTACCAATATATAGAGGGGCCGCACCTGCCTTACATGGTCCACTGTGGGGATGACCCCAGTGCTGGCAGAACCTTCCGGAGCGTGAACACAAGGCTGCATCACTCCAGAACCACCGAAAGGTAATTATGGGGCGCACTGAACCCTCCACCCCCTCCTCCACCTAGTCCCTCTCTTTCCTACCTTCCTCCCTTCTCTACCTCCCCTTCCCTTCCTCCCTTCTCTTCCTCCCTTCTCTACCTCCCTTCTCTTCCTCCCTTCTCTTCCTCCCTTCTCTTCCTCCCTTCTCTACCTCCCTTCTCTACCTCCCTTCTCTACCTCCCTTCTCTTCCTCCCTTCTCTACCTCCCTTCTCTTCCTCCCTTTTCTCTCTTGTCCTCTCTCACTTTTCCATTCCCACCATCCATCCCTTTTCTCGGTATCCCATTATATACCTCTCTCTTCTCTCTTACTCTGTCTCTCTTCTCCCTCTATCTTCTTATCCTTCCATCCTTCTCCTCTCTTCTCTCTCTCTACCCTTCCATCGTGCTCTCATTTCTCTCAGCCCATTTCTCTTCCTGACCCCCTCACCTCCTCATCTTTTATCCCCCTCTCATCTCAGTTATGACCAGTGAATGCCATGTCATCACACCGATGCTGTTCAGCCCTCCTCTTCCTCTCTCCTCTTCTCTTCCTCTGCTCTCCTCTTCTCTCCATCTCTCCTCTTCTCTTCCTCTCTCCTCTTCTCTTCCTCTCCATCTCTCCTCTTCTCTTCTTCTCTCCTCTTCCTCTGCTCTTCTCTTCCTCTCTCCTCTTCATCCCTCCTTTTCTCTTCATCTTCTCTTCCTCTCCTCTCTCCTCTTCTCTTCCTCTCCTCTTCCTGTCTCCTCTTCATCCCTCCTTTTCTCTTCCTCTCTCCTTTTCTCTTCCTCTTCTCTTCATGTCTCCTTTTCTCTTCATCTTCCTTCGCCTGCACTCCTTCTTCCCCTCCCTCTCCATCCACTCTATCCATTTCTCCCCTCAATACCCTTTTCTGTGCCTTCATCCTCCTCCTCCCCGTGATGACCAGTGCATTTCACATGCCATCACACACCCCAGTGTTATCCCCTCTCCCCCCTCCATCCCTTAAGGGGGAGCTCAGCCTCCATCTCTTGCCCATAAATATTGACTGACTCGATGAGAAACCCCATTGTACTGCTGCTTCTCCCACCCCCTGGCCATCATTCTCACGCTCACACACGCGCTACGTGCCAGATCCACACTGTGCCACTCGGAGAGAGGAGTTCAGGAGCTCCAAAACGTTACAGTGACTCACTGAGAGTTAAATTTACAGTAATAAAAAGCAAAGTGAAATAAACAATAACGTTGAACACTGTTTTTATGAGCAGAATTGATAACCTGCAATAACACTATATTGCATTTATAGGATAGATTTGTATGTGTATGTGTATATCAATCTATGTTATCCTCTAGTAATGGTATTGACTGAATCAGTAGTAATTCATACCTAAAGTCTCCTCTGCACTGTAGCTTGAGTTATTCCCCATTAAGTCGCTTTGGATGAAAGTCTGTCTGCTAAACGAATAAATGCAAATGTATGTGTGTGTGTGTGTGTCTCTATGCATGTAATGGTAGTTCCGGAGCTGGTGTCTCCATGGTAGCTCCCTCCCTGAATTCTCCTCCTTTCCAGCACGCCCACTGGTAGGTGAATCACTGTATGCAATTAAATGCAAGTATGTGTGTATCCAGTGTATGAAATACATAAATGGATGGAGGTCCATAAGGTGTAGTGTTGTGTTGTTGAGTAGATGGAGGTCCGTAGGGTGTAGTGTTGTGTTGTTGAGTGGATGGAGGTCCGTAGGGTGTAGCATTGTGTTGTTGAGTGGATGGAGGTCCGTAGGTTGTAGCGTTGTGTTGTTGAGTGGTTGGAGGTCCGTAGGGTCTAGCGTAGTGTTGTTGAGTGGTTGGAGGTCCGTAGGGTGTAGCGTAGTGTTGTTGAGTGGATGGAGGTCCGTAGGGTGTAGCATTGTGTTGTTGAGTAGATGGAGGTCCGTAGGTGTAGCCAAAGATTCTATAGTTAACTAAGATGAATCATAAGACGATTCACCAATGGAACGAAATGGCACTAGTTCCGGACTCCTAAATAGGCGTGTTCTTTTCTCTGAATAAGCAATAATAACATATAAATATAATTTTGTATACTATTTTACAGTCATTGTTTGAGTGCGATGCCAATGAAACACTCTTTCGGACACGGAATGAATAATTAAATTTTACCCCGCTAACGTTAGCACAGGAAACGGAAGTGAATGGGAATGTTCGCTAGCTAGCTAGCAGCTAAAGACTTTGGTTAAACTTATATATTGTTGTAAACTAAACTGAAATAACATACGTTCAGCAACTTTGTGGTAGTCTACGAGTTCTAGCAAAAAATAAGTTAGGTTAGTTTATCAACCATCTCTGAGTCTAGAGCCTCTGAGAACACGTGGCTGTGCACCAGAGCTTTGAGGAGACAGTGACAGATCATGAACAAAGCTATTTTTGTCTTTATTTGTTTCGTTGGAAAATACAATTTCAATGTTGGAATGTTAGGGAGACATGTGGCTTGTAGAAAATGGGTTCAAAACTTACATCGCTGAATGTAGGGCTAAGGGATTGGTCATATTCCGAGAAAATGTTCATTTCTCCCATAGGAATACATAGACACTGGGACACATAGGACTAGACTCCTAAATGGGCGTGACAGTTTCGAACCCCACGTCACAACGTGCCAGAATTTACCCTCTTATGAATCGTCTCGCTTCATCAACCGTCTCTGGTGTAGCGTTGTGTTGTTGAGTGGATGGAGGTCTGTAGGGTGTAGCGTTGTGTTGTTGAGTGGATGGAGGTCCGTAGGGTGTAGCGTTGTGTTGCTCTGTGATCAGAGAGTGGCGACCTCAGTGCCTCAGTGACCCCAGTGCCATTGGGGAATGAGGTTCCTTCATTTTTCACACAATGGCTCCAACCAAGGACGGCCAGCTGACCTCGCAGTAGCCATTACAGTGGACTCACTCTCTCATTCTGTCACACACACACACACACACTTCAGACACATATACAGACACCCTCACTCACTCATACACCCCAAAGAGCTCTTACACACTCACTCTCTCTCTCTCTGTCTATACCTACATATTGGTTTAATAAAGGAGTGTTAAACCTCTCTCTCTCTCTCTCACTTTCTGTCCTCATGTGTTCTGCCCCCACACACTCTTCATTGTACAGTCTGATTTAGTGGAGCGTGAAGCGCTCCCCTAAAATCACACAAGGACCAGAAACAGAGCTAAAAAGATTAGCCATTGTGTGGTCGACTACGGCGGGCAGTGCCAAGCACACGCGCGCACACACACACACACATACGAGAGCACTCTGAAGCAAAGGGGGCAACCCACACACACACAGACACACAAGTTCGCTTGGAGGCAGAGGGTGCATTAGTCACAAGAGAAATTAGACAAGGGGAGTCCGCTGAGGAAGCCCCAGGGTTCAGGGAGCACTGCTCAGCACAGAGGCTAATCACAGCGTGAATAAATAGCACTAAATATAACCACCTACCATACACAGATCAATGCACTGTGCAGCCGGGCCAGAGAGAGAGAGGGAGAGGGAGAGAGGGAGAGAGAGAGAGAGGTAATTGCCCATGTGTGAGAGAGACAAAACAGAGATGAAATAGAGAGATGAAGAGAGAGAGCAATTGAAAATTGAGGAAAGAGTTTAGGGGTGTGTATGTATGTGTCTGTGTGGCAGAGAGAATGAGAGAGAAGTAGGAAAAGCTTGCATTAAGTTAGTTAGTTTTTTCTCAGTCAGTGATGCATGAAAACATAGGACATGTTGTTATCTGCCTTTGTTTTGATATAACCAGACAAGGTGACAAGAAACACTCACAAAATAACACTCACAAAAAAATCATAAATGCTGTAATCTTTTATTAGTGAAAATTTGTATAGCTTCCCTAAACACAGGTTAGGGGCATGTGATGAATTTTAAGTGTATGTATGTGTGTGTGTTTATGTGTGTGTATGTGTGTGTGTGTGCAGGCCCTACATTTCAGCTTGGGATTGCGGGTATAGCGCATCATTTATTCAAGTCCCGCAACTCTAGCCATCATAATATTCCGAGATATTCCCACACACATTTTACAGCGCTGTCCCGCCTGTAAAATGTGTGTGGGAATATCTCGGCAAAGTGGTCCCGCATTCACACTGCTCCATCATTAGATTAAAGTTGATAACTTTAATCTAATGATGGAGCAGTGTGAATGCGGACCACTTTGCAGTTGCTCGCTCTCTCTCTCTCTCTCTCTCTCTCTCTCTCTCTCTCGCAACAGGACTTGTTACCGCTGAAGTCGAATTATGTTACAGTAGGTGATTCTACATCAACTGCTTCATACCAAAACAGAAAACAGCGATCAAACATTATCAAATTCATCATGAAGTGTTGTCACAATGTATGCCCCCTCCCCCCAAACTGTCAAGTCAAGTTTATTTATATAGCACATTTCATACACAGAGGTCATTTAACTCATTGAGTGCCAAAAACGTAATATTAAGTTTTTCCTTCCCATGCGTTGAGTGCCAAAAACGTAATATTACGTTTTTAGCTTTTTTTAAAAATTACGAAACTAGACACTCTAACACACCTTATATGTGATTTTGAGAACTCTGTGATGAATGGAAATGAAATATATGACGATCGAAAACTCATGAAAATGCAAGATCTGGACATTTTATCTGGACGTTTGATCTTAACTCGGCTTTTGATGGTTGCCGCTTTGTTTCGAATCAGTCACTGATTAGCCTATCAGTGACATGCACGCCAGGTCAAAATCAGGTCATTTATTTTCGTGGGTTTATCACTAGGTGGCAGGTCTCGTTAGATCTCTTCCCAGAAACTTTGCAGGCAACACTTCTCAGGTGCTGAAGGGAGGAATGAAAAAGTCGAAGAAAAAGATATTGCAGCAGGTGCGTTTTCGCCAGACAACGCTGGATGAGTCCACCCTTCTACTAAGACAAGATGACTCTGACCACGACAGGTCAAAAACATTACAAGGAGTGACTGAACACCGTGCTGAGGAGGGAGTTCCATCTCCACCACGAGCCGGGCCTAGCGGAGTAGGTGGTAGGCCGAGTCGCGCTTGCAAGAGGGCACGCCCTTGCCAGAGTGCCGAATATGTCGGTGATAGTGACTCATAAAAGATGCAATATCTCCATTTCTAGAAAAAAAAACAGGGATTTTGATGAAAACTAGCCACTGTTTAGTTTGGGATTTCTCAGGAACAGAGGCGTGTAGAAATACACGGTTTGCACCCACTGAGAGCTTGAAGTCTCACCTTTCAAACGAGCCATTGTATGTGTTCATAGCTATAACACAGAATATGCTGTGGCTGTACAAAAATCATCAACAATGGTTTAGATCAGGGGTGGGCAACTAATTTCCCCAAGGGGCCACATGACAAACTGGGACTGTTGAGGAGGGCCGGACCCAAAATACCGAACTCAAATCTGAACTCAATTCTGTCCAATTCTATTCTGTTCTTGTATAACATTAAGTAAATCATATGGTTTTGTTTACTACTCGTAAGAACAGATGAAAATGTGAGGGAGACAAAGGAAAAACAGCAAAACGGCTATTTAATCTATGTCCAGTATTTAATCCTCATTCTCGAAAGTGATTTTGGGACATTGACATTTTTTTTTTCAGTTTTCAAAGACTGATATAAAAAAGTACTACAATATCTATATAATTAGGCTAGGCCATGAAAATGTGAAGGAGTCAGTACAACCATAGGCCTGTGCCACCATTTCATCAACACTCAGCAATATTTTATCATTAAATCATTACCATCATTAAATTAACTCTATGCAGAAGTAGACTATGAAAATGTGGAGCAGACAATAGTAGGCTGTCATTAGTTAATCAACATACACAAAGAAAACTATTTTAAAAATGTAGGCTATGTTTTTGCTTTAACTTTATGCACAAAACTGTGATTGGTCAACTCGCCCTGTGTGTTGAGCCGGCTGCTTCAAGCAACCTGTGGGTAGTAGCAACATACTAGTTCGCTAACATAAGCTTTGCAAATAAACTCAGACATATTTTGGTTACAATGACGGGGTTATCCGAATGTAAACTATCTATCTGCCAGTAACGTTTTGAAATTAACACTTCGTATCGCCAACAAATAGCAGGAGTTCGGGTAACACTCCATAATAAGGTGCCATAATAAATAGCAAACTAGTAATTACCTAACCCTTTGTTAATATTTGTTAAGTGTTACTAAAATATATATTTGGCACAATTTAATAGTTTTTTCATCATTAATTAAATATTAGTTGTTTGCATAAAATCTGTATGTTAATGTTTTAACAAATCTATTAATTAATATTGTATTAATATATGTTAATAGTTAACTAAATATTTTTTTTGGCACTAATTAACAGTTATTTCTTACATCATTTAAATGTTAAATGTTTATTTACAAACTATATGCTTATACAAAAGTGAATGACATATTATTATTTATCTAGCTTTTCTGATTAGCTTTGCGGAGAATTTATGGAATTTATGGTTTATGGCTTTATGGTCTTGTGGGGTGTATAAGGCACCCTACTGCCAGTGGTTGGTTGTGAGAGTTTGCGCTCCTCTTCTTCCACTTCACCCTTATTGGATACCTTGGTTGGCTGTCCTGTAATTGGTGACTCTCTGTCTAGTCTTTGAAAGTAGTGTACTCTTTGCCTTTGGAAGTACTATTTGGTTGCTGCTTGAATTTGGTGAAATTCAGGGGAGGGGGGTGTAACAGAGTTAGAAATGCAGTTTAGTGTTTGTATGTGATTTTCACCGTAATTAAGCAGCTTTATTGAGATTGGTGTTTTGGAGCCCCCTTTGGAGAAACGCTATACTGCAGCTCTGCTGCGTTTTGTCCTTGTATTGTTGCCATAGCTGATCAGAAGCGGTATGCTTTGCATTGCGTAGGTTGACTGTATGAAGCACTCCCCACTAGGGATGGGAAGTCTGACACCGAGGCACCGAAGCTCGTATCACTTCCGCGAAGCAATCTGCTTCGGAGCGCGTATCAAAGTTGTAAGGTCACGTGACTGATGACGTACGAAGCTTCGGACGTCACTGAAAAGTTTAAATGGGACATTTGACACAGGGGCACCGGTGCTTGTATCAAATCCCTAAAGCGTTACAGGTTCGATAAACCTTTAAAGTCCCCAACATATGTTTTGTTGCACAAGCACCCTTCTAAAATTGTAGCCCTACACAAGCACTTCACAATCCCCACTGTACACAATGCCCCATGTTTTCACAATCCCCACTGTTCACAATGCCCTTTATATGTTTTTTGTTATCTGACACTGCTGTGGTCATCTGCAGCAATTAGCCTACGTTATTTTGCAAAACATCAAATGAAATCTTAAACACAACCACTATAGAGAAGCATGCAATATCAAATAATGCTAACGCATGGCAATTATGAACATGGTGGGATTTGAACCCGGGCGCCAAGGCGTGCGGTATACGTAACACGCTACCACCCTCCCATGGCCATTTTGAGATTTTCACGGAAACATAGCATTATTTAAAACCAAGCACATTACATTTTCAAGTCGAATCATTAGAAGCATATCAAAACTATAATGTTTATTCCAATGACTGTAGGCCTAATAGTTTTTACTCAAAAGGGAACAGAACACAATGTCTCTCCGCTCTGTTTTACTAGTGTCAGAGAAGGGCCATTTGGTCGGCATGTGGCTTCGTCTGTGATTGTTTAATCGCTAATGAGAGCCAATATGTCTGCTAACCACCAGATGTCACTGTTTTGTATTCGATGCTTTGACACTTCGAAACACTTACGATACAATCAGAAAGAACCTTCCAAAGCCTCGTGGGGCTTCATTCGCCCAACCCTACTCCCCACTTTGTTTTAATTTTGTAACTGTAAAATGTTGTTTAAGTTGAAAACTTTGATATACCACCTGTATTATGTTACTTTACATGTATTGTTAAGATTTGGGTGCAATTCTAGCAACTTAGAGAACGTTTATTAATGTTTTCATTATGACCACGAGTTCATACACACTGAGTCTAACGTGACTAGCTGTAAATACCGCTAGCAACTTTCCATGCATTCAGTGTAGTTTAGCTTAATGTGCAATTCAGTCTAGCAGGAAATGAATGTTCATTTAGTTTAGCATTATGTTTATGCATTACCTCCGTATGGTCTACGTCTGTGAGTGTTTAGTGAGTCTCACTAAACTGTCGTTCTGTGCACCTGAATATTCCATGTCGCATGTCTCCCTTGCTAGTAGGGCTGACAGTGATGGTATAGGAATGATGCATGTAATATAGCCCATTCAACTTGTTGTTTTGTTTTAACTTTTCCTAAAGGAATAAATGTGATAAGCCAGTTTTGGTCTCAGTCCCTTCACCGTCTGACTAGTTATATATTACTAATATATTAATAAAGCTTAACCAACTTTATTATAAGGGTCCCCCATACTAATAGTTATATATTACTAATATATTAATTAAGCTTAACCAACTTTATTATAAGGGGCTCCACACTGATAGCTGTATACTACTAATATATTAATTAAGCTTAACCAACTTTATTATAAGGGTCCCCCATACTGATAGTTATTTATTTCTAATATATTAATTAAGCTTAACCAACTTTATTATAAGGGGTTCCGGTGCCGACAAGAGTGGAAACATGTCAAGGTAGCTCTGTGTTTTTTTCTTGAATTTCCCCTTGGGGATCAATAAAGTATCTATCTATCCATCTATTGTAAGGGTCCTATGGAGAGCGGTTCATATTGGGGATAGGCAGAAGCACAGTTTAATAACAATTAGTTAAATAATAATAAGTCATTAACTTTTCTATTAACATATAGTTTGCAAATAAACATTTAACATTTAAATGATGTAAGAAATAACTGTTAATTAGTGCCAAAAAGACATTTAGTTAACTATTAACACATATTAATTTAATATTAGTTAATATATTTGCTAAAACATTAACATACAGATTTTATGCAGACAACTAATATTTAATTAATGATGAAAAAACTATTAACTTGTGCCAAATAGATATGTTAGTAACATTAACAAATATGAACAAAGGGTTAGGTAATTACTAGTTTGCTATTTATTGTGGCACCTTATTATGGAGTGTTACCGGAGTTCGTTCTGACAACCTTTGCGGTGGTGACCGACGCAGACATAAGAGACACAAAACTTTGAAAGGTTTACGCCGACTTAAAGACAACTGCATTGTGTCGACGCAGAAGCATAAATTCTATTCACCAGCACATCAGTGAGGGTGTTTACATCGTATAGTATATGTGTGTATGTGTGTGTGTGTGTATGCAAAAGAAACTTCTACTAAAAAAAGTAAAACTCAACCATTCTCCACTCGTTTTCTAGTTGCCAGCCCTCTCTGCTACTTAACTGTAGCCTGGCCTGAGTGACCAAGACAGGGACAGCTGCTCGGACCCTCAGCCCACCTGTGCCATGCCCATCAGAGCCAGCGTTGGCATATTTACCTGTCGGCTCCACCAAAACAAAAACGACATTAACAGAGCAGAAATCCTGTTAGGCCCAGGATGCAGTTCATCACCTTCAAGCCACCCAAAGGGCTGGGTTTGATGACACCATAGGCAGGCAACCAGCCAGCCCTGATTAGAGTTCAGAGTAGATTAGAGTAGAGGTCATAGGTTAGGGGTTAGAGGCCAGGAGTTAGTTAGGGGTTAAAATACACTCATTGCATACGAGGAGATCAGCATAAAGTTGTCAAGGTTACAGTACATGCAAATACTGATACAATGCTTTTGGGTGATACCTGTTGCTACAACAAAATGTTGATATAAGTTGTGTTCATTTTAATATGTGTTTGAAAAGAAGTGGTCAAAACGCAGACTCTATATACCACTTCCTTTTTCATCATATTCATCATCATTGCTTCTTGATGCAACATGAACCAGATCAATACAAAGTATGGAAAATACACATTCACTATACTACACATGCATACGACTCGGGTGACACCAGATGACTGGGGGCATGTTGATTGTGCTAATCCCTGTTTATCGTGCACACCGTTTTTACAACACTGCTTTTTTTATGTGCATCATTTGTTCCATCTGAGAAAGAGAAATAAAACAATGAACCCCCAATCCAAGCCCTTATCCACAACCAATATCAACCCAGATTCCCTGAGGTGTCTGTATCGCACACTCACACACTTACACACACTCACACTCGCACCTCTCCTGGTTAAAGTAATTTAAGCTGACAGCTGGAGTTTGCTGTGCACCGGCTATCATGCAAATGTATGCAAATGACCAAGGCCCTCTCTGAACCCAAACAGCTCTAGAGGAGTGGAGATCACCCCGAGGGGGGAGAGACACACAGAAAAAGAGACAGAGAGAGAGAGAGAGAGAAGAGGAAAGTATGTGTAATAAACTTGACACAACACTTTGACATAACTTAGCCATCTGGATCCTAAACACACAAACTACTACTACTAAATAAATACATAAATAAATAACCCCCACACACACACCCTACACACACACAAACTACTTATTGAATCTTTCTAAACTTTATTAGATTTCTAAATAGTTGGTGATGATGCCTCAGGATAACACTGCTCAGAACGAAGTTGTGCAACTAATGTAATTTCACTACATGTCTCACAAGTACAAGTATCCCCATATATGTGACAAATAAAACTCCTTGAATCCTTTATGTTGAATGTTACTGTGTGAACATGAACATGAGAGTCAGGGCCAGATGTCCGTACATTTAACGTAACGTAGCGTTATCAGCGTCATGGACACACCGCCGATTGCGAACGCTGTCAGACCCAAGTTTCCGTCGTATTTATCAATCGTTCAATACTCAGTGTAAACTGCGCCTTTCTCTGCCTTTCTCCGCCCATAAACGCAATTTACGAACGTCCACAACTGAATAGCAGCGCTTATTAGTTAACTGATGTCAATATTAAAAAGAATCAAACGTTTAGGGATCATGAAATAATACCATACATGATAAGATGTAAACAAGCAGGGAGATAATGAAGATCAGCTATAGAAGATTGGTCAAATCTAGCAAGTAGGAAAGTTTAAGTGAATGACGTGAAAGTGAAAGTAAGACATTCGGAAAATAACGAAAGTTGAGGTTGCTTTTGGTAGTACACATACTTTCACCACAAAAACTGGTGCTCTAAATAGCGATTCTGTTGTCTTTGAAAGGTTCTCTTATTGACGCATTGAACTGCAATTTGGATTAACACCTGCTTTTACAAGGCAGAAGTATTTAGGCGCAGAATAGACATGCACTTTCAGGAGCAGTCTTTGTACATACCGCTGAATACATAATTAGGCTTTTTTCCCCTCTCATCTTTTACGCTTAAACTCCCACTTTCCCCTGATCCTCCCATGAATGCATATGCATGACGACAAACGCAATCTGCCACTTTCAGCCCCGCGACAGGCAGTTTGCGCTTTACATCATTATGCCTGTTTGTACATACCTGCAATGATTTTACACACACATTCGAAACAAATACGCCTGAAGTGGGCGCAAAAGCGTTAGTACATCTGGCCCTCAGTGTTTCTACGACTGTGTGTCCTTGAGTTTTTATTCAGTACATGGCTTCTTTGAAAGTAAGGATATGTGTACAGTATATGAAAGAATATGCTTTTGTGGGAAATGTACTGTATGTTGTATGTGTGAATATGTCTGTGTGTGTGTGTGTGTGTGTGTGTGGGTTGTGTGTGTGTGTGTGTGTGTGTGTGTGTGTGTGTGTGTGTGAGTGTGTATGAGTGTGTGTATGCGTGTGTGTCTGTGTCTGTGTGTGTGTGTGTGTGGCGTGTGTGTGTGTGTGTGTGTGTGTGTGTGGGGTTGTGTGTGTGTGTGTGTGTGTGTGTGTGTGTGTGTGTGTGTGTGAGTGTGTATGAGTGTGTGTATGCGTGTGTGTCTGTGTCTGTGTCTGTGTGTGCGTGTGAGCGTGTGTGTACGTGTGAGCGTGTGTGTGTGTGTGTGTGTGTGTGAGCGTGTGTGTGAGCCTGTCTTGTCTGCTTGTCCTCTGGACGTGAGGCCTCTTGGCGTGTCTGAAGTGGTGCCTGGGACACTCCGAGCGCAGCGTCACACCAGTCTTGTGCTTACTGTTTTTTTTTTTTTTGCATTTCCGCCAGATTTCTCAAAAGATTTGCAGGGTCTCGACTATAAGAAAACAACTTCAGAAAATCTGAAGTGGATGATGAAGGATTCCTACCAATTACATTTTTAGAGTTACTTTGTGTACATGAAGTCTTTTTCATGAACTATTCGATATGTGTGTCCTGTGAGTCTTCACCGTAGGGTAATTGAATCTATGTGAAGAGGGAAGCAGATCTTCCTCAAGGGACATGGGACAGAATGACCCTGGAACACACCACAGCCTGGTGGGCAAATGGAATATGGTGCCCTTGGTGTTTGTGTTTGTGTTTGTGTTTGTGTTTGTGTTTATGTGTGTGTGTGTGTGTGTGTGTGTGTGTGTGTGTGTGTGTGTGTGTGTGTGTGTGTGTGTGTGTGTGTGTGTGTGTGTTTGAGCTTGAGGCTCAGGGACAGGGTGTTGAAGAAAAGAAGGGAGGGAGAGAGACAGCGAGGAGAGTGAGAAAGAAAGAAAAAAGGTTGCATCCATGGGGGCTTTGCATCCTCACCCACACAGAAATGCACACAGATATTCATAGACATTTAGACAAACACACACACACACACACACACACACACACACACACACACACACACACACACACACACACACACACACAGACACACACACAGACACAGAGAAACACACACACACACAGAGAAACACACACACACACAGAGAAACACACACACACACACACACACAGAGAAACACACACACACACACACACACACACACACACTGGATGACCCAGTCTCCTGATCCCGTGCTCTCATGACGCCTCGGCATAATCAAAGCCAAGCAAGCCAAATACGTGGGAGCAGAAATCCCCGCAGAGCCAGACAGTCACGATAAACTCCCACCACCACCAATACATATGGTGATATAAATGCTGCATCACATTAACCCAGTTAAACTAGCTGTAAGCCATACTTTTTTGGGAATTTTTTATTAAACCAGAGCTAGATGCTCTTAAGAGGGAAGCATTTTCAACATGTTTTTTCTGCAGTACCATACATATCTAACGGTTTGAGCTCAATACTACAGCACATGATTTGGACAGCATGACAGAAGTTTGCTAGAAATGCTAATGTGTTAAAAGCTGTTTACATTTGGAACTACTGTCTGAAACTCGTCTGTCTACAGACAGAGTGTGTGTGTCCCCTGTCATCTCCTCTCTCCCTAGCAGTGGTGTCTCACCTGAGTGTACCTGCGTTCACCTGAGTTTACCCGAGTTCACCTGACCTCTCATCTAGACCACCATAAGCCTTTGACATCATCACAACATCTCAACATCTTTTCATGGGACAGCAATGAAGCAAGTTGACAGCATATACCAGCACCCCCCATGTATGAAATAATCCATATCAATTATCACCTGTGAGTGTGAACTCTCCTGTTTCCACATCTCTCTACTCAACCATACACCTGGCCATGCTCTCTCTCTCTCTCTCTCTCTCTCTTTCTCGTTATTAGTGATGAAGAACAGCCCATCCAAAGTCCGAGGCCCTGCGCCCACACCACAGCACAGCATCACTGTTATCAGCAATATGCTGGGAATATATTTCACTTTAATGCAGGTACCACCACAGCCTCAACACCCCAAGGGCCTTGTAAGTCCACGAAGTAGCAGCCCCATAAAAACACTGGGCAGGACAAACCGGGCATTTATTACTTGTGAAATATTTTGTGGTGTATGCCTGTCTGTTGTGCAAGATTTTTTATGTAATGTTTTATGCATGGTCTATCTATCCTTTTGTTTGTTATTATAATTGACTAATTAAAGTCGAATTACTGGGTCTTTTTTATGCACTACATGGGTGATTGTGTTATGGATGGGGCATCGGTAAACTGTGAATTGAGATATTCTGAATTGTATTGACTTTACAGCTGGGCATCGCTGGTTATATGTCTAAAATGTCTCCCAAGGTCAGTGAACGATTCCACACACACACACACACACACACACACCACCTACGGCTGAGCCAGACATAGCAGAAGATACCACAGCGAGCGTCCGCTCTCTGTATGGGGTCACTACAGACAAGAACTCAAGGCTCAGGGCAGAAGTGAAAAAAGTTGAGGCGTGTGTGTGTGAGTGAGAGAGAGAGAGAGAGAGAGAGAGTGTGTGTGAAAGAGAGAGAGAGAGAGAGGTGTTGTAAGTTTTTAGACGTTCTTTCTGGACAGCAGCGTGACTCGAGAGGGAAGCCTTGGCTTTAAGTGGGCTAATAAGATGCAGCCGCATGCCATTTTGCGTCTTCTCATGACTTTTTAATGTCGGCCGTGAGAGGAGGAGGATCGAAATAAAATATGTGTGTGTGTGTGTGTGTGTGTGTTTGTGATTCTGAGGGAAAAAGAGACAAAATAAGAGATTGTGTTTGTATGTGTGTGTATGCGTGAGAGAGTGTATTTGTGTCAGTGGGTGTGAGAGAGAGTGTGGGGGAGAGAGAGAGAGAGAGAGAGAGTGTGTGTGTGAGAGAGTGTGTGTGAGAGAGAGAGAGAGAGAGAAAGGGAAAGCAGGAAATCCCAAGAGAGCTATTGTCAGAGATCAGATGAAACAAGAAAAGTGTGTGACTGTGTGTGTAGAAATCTGCACCCCCTCTAAACGAGGTCCTGTTTGATTAAGCAAGCTCATTAAAAAATCAACTGGCTGCAGTTCTGCAGTATCTTTTAACCCCCACCCCCACCCACACACGACCGCATGTGCACGCACACGCACGCGCACGCACACACACACACACACACACACACACACACACGAGCGCATGTGCACGCGTGCACACACACACACAAACACACATACACACACACACGCGACGCACACACGCAGGGCTATACACTTACTCCATATTTAATCACACAGAAATAATTATGAGATGCAGGAGAGAGACTTGTGATGTCCATGGATTCGTGATGATTTAGTGGACAGTGATGGGCTGCTCTCTGGCCAGTGAGCCTGTCAAACAAACAACACGGTTGTACACACTAACACATACCTACGTACTTACACATTCCCTCTGATCCACGTGTGGGGGCGGGGGGTGCCGTGGCAGCTGGACGCGTTCTGTCGCGTTAGCCAAGAACAATACTCCAGCTCGGGCTCCGTTTATGTGTGTGTGTGTGTGTGTGTGTTGTGTGTGTGTGTGTGTGTGTGCTCCGATGATAATGCATGCTAATTTATGAGCGGCATCCAGATTGTTGGGGGCTGAAGCTGTCCCTCGTCGACGCGAGCGCTAGACAAACACGGGACGCAAGAAGAGTTTTTAAAAGAGTATTAAGAAGCGCAAACCAATCGGTAAGTTTGTTTCTAGATGATTCTTTAGCAGAATGGAGAATCCTGTTAAGAAGCACTGTATGAAAATCATCTTTGCTGAAAAAGCGCAGCTTGTTTCTCTTTTCAGTATTATGTTCCATATTATTGGACATAGTTTATTCAGTGTTAGGGGTTTAGGCCATATTATTATGACCGCCGCACAGCGAAGCGGCGGTCATATAGAACCACATTCTACCGAGGCACCATTGAGAGCATCCTCTCCAGCTGTATCGCTGTGTGGGGCGGAAGCTGCACTGAATACAACAGGAAAGCCCTGCAGCGCATAGTGAACACAGCTGGAAGGATCATTGGTGCTTCACTCCCTCCCTGAAGGACATTTACACCACCCACCTCACCCGCAAGCATGACCAAAATTGTGAGTGATGCAAGTCACCCCGCTCACAATCTGTTTGATCTACTGCCCTCTGGGAAGAGGTACAGAAGCCTGCGCCCCAAGACTACCAGACTCACCAACAGCTTCATACACCAAGCTGTAAGGATGCTGAACTCTCTCCCTCCTCTCCCCTCCACCCTCAGCTACATAACATCCTGGACATTGGACCCACAATGGCCGCCTGCACTACTCCACTTGCACACTTGAACACTTGCACACTTGTACACTTTACAACTTGGTGTTGTTGTCCTGAAAACACAACACTTCTGCTGCTCTTACATAACTTGCACCACTATGCCACTTTCTTCATTACTCAGGTCAAACAGAACTACCCAAGCCTCTTATTGGCCTGACTTTGCACTAGTTTTTATTGACTGTCTATGCACAATTTCAACAAAAATTTTGCTGCTCTTATTTTTTCATTATTATATGTGCCCTCTTATTTACTTATTTACTTACTTTTTTGTTTACTTGAATGTTATGTTTGTCTGTGGACTTAAAATTGGTAAAATATGTCTTGTCTTCACCGTGGGATAGTGAGAAACGTAATTTCGATCTCTTTGTATGTCTGGAACATGTGAAGAAATTGACAATAAAGCTGACTTTGACTTTGACTTTGACTTTGATAGGTTTAGTCAGATTTTTTTTTTTTTTTCTTTTTTTTCTTTTTCGCATGCCCAAATTTCCGTCAATGATTCCCCGGACACTGAAAGACCGGGTACACGAAACTTGGTGGACATGTAACCCCACATGGATAGCATGGAACCATCGTTTTTCGTTTTGATCTGTAGCCCCTCCGCTGAATTGGACCCCGAAAAGGAGGGTAGGGCAGACACAGTTTTCTGTGAATATCTCGAAAACCGTAGGGTTTAGGAGGACCATTTTTTTGTATGTTGATCTCAAGGGGCCATGTCAACCCATTCCATAACCACTCATTTCATGTATAGCGCCACCTAGTTAAACACAAAAAGTAAAAATGAGGTGGTGTAATTGAAGGTATCTGTGACCTAACATAGTCAAAACTGCACAAAATTGGAAGTGTAGGATCATTATGACACCCTATGTATGCACGCCAAGTTTTGTGGAATTCCGTTCATGGGGGCCACACAATAAATTAATTTATGTTACTATACACCAACTGGCCTGTAGGTGGCCGGAGACAGTTTTCTGTGAATATCTCGAGAACCGTAGGGCCTAGGAGGTCCACCTTTTTTGTATGTTGGTCTTAAGGGGGCATGTCAACCCATCCCATTACCACTTATTTCATGTATAGCGCCACCTAGTTAAAAATTAAAAAGCAAAAAATGAGGTGTTTTCATCTCAATATCTCTGGCTGACAAGGTCAAAACTGCACGAAATTAAAAGAGTAGGATCATTATGACACCCTCTGAATGCAAGCCAAGTTTTGTGTACTTTCGTTCATGGGGGGCCTTACAATAAAATAATTTATGTGTACATTTAGTGACGCACACCAACAAGGATTCCCTGACACTGAAAGACCGGGTACACAAAACTTGGTGAGCATGTACCCCCACACATGGATAGCATGGAACCGCCATTTTTTCGTTTTCATCTGCAGCCCCCCCGCTGGACTGGACCCCCCGAAAGGAGGGTAGGGCAGACACAGTTCTCTGTGAATCTTTTATGGTATGTTGGTCTCAAGGGCCCACATCAACCTGGCTCATAATCACTCATTTGTGATTTGCCCCCCCCCCGGTAAAAAATGAAAATCAGTAGGATTAAAAGAAAGCCAAAATAAATATTCATCATCATCATCATGGCTGCATTTTCAGTATTGGCGGCAGAAGTAGTCGTTTGTCCACTAGATGGCGATCGTTGCAGTGAGACGTAATTTTGTTGGAAGTTAAAAGTGGGTTGGAAAAACAATGGACGCTTCATATACAAGGACTGTAATTTACCGCAGCGAACATCTAATAAGGATAGGGCCGATGTTCACATGAAGTGTAATTCCCATTTCTTCTTGAAGCCGAAATAAATCTAAGGATGTTTCTCGGACATGCTTGGTTTTTACTGCAGGTAATGCGTTAATCTTGTAATATCAATAAGGACCTAGGTAATGTTACCGTTAAGCGTTGGTTGAGTGATGGAGGCATTTGATTGATTGCATTTGTAGAAAACTATAAATGCGGTTATACCAAGCAAATTGATAGCAGCACTGTTTGTATCTTTCGACTGTCATTTATTGCACGTGCTACAAAATCATTCTGTGCAATGGAAGATTTACCAACGCTATACACCGGGTCTGATACAGTTTTGCCTATACATGCGTGAGACTGAGACGCCTGTTTATTTTGTTTTAAGTGCGTGCAGGGTGTGAGAGGGGAATCGATGTGCTTTGATTACAGCTTGGTAGTTGTAGTCTGTGAAATTGAAAAGCACGTGTGAAGTGTGTGAAGTATCCAAACAATGACACCTTCATTTCATTATGGCTGCTTTAGCAAAACACCTTAAGCTACTGTGTAGTGGGTCCCATTTAGAAGTGGCTACTTCATTCAAGGCTTTCCTTGACTCATGGAGCTGCGTGAATGTTATTACAACTTTTCGCCACGATATGACAGTTTAAGTCCGGCTTTGATACTGTAAGGCGAAGCCATTGGTTTCAAAAGGAGATTTTATTTGTGTCGCCAGCATAGCCTATTGACAATTTATGTTGTCAATAGGCCTACCTTATAATCCTACCTGTAGCTTAGGGAAGCTAACAACTTTCTATTAGGATCTAGTTTGTTAGTTACCGTTTTGTCATAACTCCCCTGATGCATTTTTGCATTTAGAATAGCCAGAGCGTGTATATCTCAATCGGAAAATTAAACAATATCGGGTGCCTATGGACTAGGCTGGGTGAACCCAGCCTGATCTGCCCGCTATTTATTTTTGATTTCTTAAAAGATTGAGCTTGGTCTGATGAAAGCCAGACTAGCCATGGACCTCAGTTAAACAATGCAAGGGAACATGAATCAGCCTATATTTGCACTAACAATAACGGACAAAAGCTTTTTCAAATTTGGGTCTGCTAAAATGTGTATGAACAGTCTAGCGACGCATTTCATCAAGGCCCATTTGGACATGTCAGTTATTTGCACCACTGGTTAGATGTAAAACAGCATTTCGTTTCAGACTAGGCTACTGTTACTTAATTTGTGCATTAACAATAACGTTTCAGACTACTGTTACTTAATTTGTGCATTGACAATAAAGTATTACATGAACTAAAGATGACTAAAATCTTATGTAGAAGAAGAAACATTCACAAAAAATCCATCCATCCAAAATGACCTTTGTTTTGATAGCTGTTGAAAACGGCATGGAACTGACAGAGATGTTTTTGTTTATAAATACATAAAAAATAAATAAATAAATAACATTATGCTGATACCTTTTGCTTTTCCCAAATACAATGTAGCCTACAGGTGTAAGTGACCTTTCATCAATCCAGTTGCAATGGATGAACTGTGATGAACTGCCCTACTTGTGATTGTTTAGAGATTTTAAAGGTTTTATAACAATTCTACATCTTCTTTGGCTATTCTACAATCTATTCACCTTTTCAGCACCAGTAGGGTACTTTCTGTGCAGCCGCACACACACACTCAGGCATGCCAAACAAGCATACACAAAAGTTTCAAGAGTGGGGGATGGAGTAAAATATGGAGACAAATTGAAGTGTGATTTATTTTCGCGGAACGGATGTACAGGACTGAGCGGCGGTCATATTTTGTACCGCTATGCGGTACATCTAGTTGGACATAGTTTATTCAGTATTAGGGGTTTTGGCCATTGCACTTAATTCCATACAGAATGTATTCATATCAGGTTCGCCAGACAAATAATAAGATTTACCCAAGTGCTGATTCATGTAGCATATAGCGTTTGTACATATTGCCTTTTAAAGTGGTGGAAACTTATAAAGTGAGCACACATTGGTGCCAAGAGCTGTACTAAATTATGCAGTGTTTAAATATCATCTGGCACAGGTGTAGAAGAAGAATATCCTATGCTAGCAGTTTCAGGAAAGATGCTGAAAATGTAAAAGTGCACATACTATGCTGTTCTTTGAGATGGAACTCTCTATAGCATTATAGTCTAATATAGTTATAGTTATAACTATAGTATAATAGTGTAGGATCACACGCACACAGTGTACACCAACACTCACACTGAAAGAAAAAAAAAACGTCAATGCAACATATTGCACATCATTAGGAATGCACATGTTGCACAATTCATAAAGAAAATCAATCCATGCTTTGGACAATGGAAACCATATGGTTATGTCAAAGAAGTAAACACACACACACATGCAAAAAAAACACACACACTCTCTCTCTCTCACACACACACACACACACACACACACACACACACACACACACTACACACACACATACAGACACACACACACACCACACCCCTTCCCTGTCACACAGACTCAGTGTGACATTCATGAGGCCCTGCACCCACTCTCTCTCCTTCTGCCAACAGATGGCGAATGTTGCCCACAACTTACGCAACCGCAGCAACAGCCCTTACCCAGAATGCAGTGCAGTGTGCAGTGCCGCTCGGCAGCAGAGGGTGGTGGTGGTGGTGGTGGTTTTGGGGGGGATGAGGGGGTGTCTTACAACAGCTGGAGAATGTGTCGTGCACGGATGGAGACCGGGGCAAAAGCCAGGAGGGGTGGGGGAGCTGGGTAGAGGGGTGGGGGCAAAAGCCAGGAGGGGTGGGGGAGCTGGGTAGAGGGGTGGGGGGTGGCAGGGTAGAGGGGTGGGGGAGCTGGGTAGAGGGGTGGGGGCAAAAGCCAGGAGGGGTGGGGGAGCTGGGTAGAGGGGTGGGGGGTGGCAGGGTAGAGGGGTGGGGGGTGACAGGGTAGAGGGGTGGGGGAGCTGGGTAGAGGGGTGGGGGGTGGCAGGGTAGAGGGGTGGGGAGCTGGGTAGAGGAGGGTCATCAGGAGCGGTGCCAGGGCAGAGCAGAGAGGGCCATTCATCACTCGCTGTACAGGAGAAGTGGGCCACAGCCACAGGAATTAGGACAGGGGGAGAGTGGGTCACAGACACAGCCAAAGATGTTCACACACACACACACACACACACACACACACACACACACACACACACACACACACACACACACACACACACACACACACACACACTCACACAGACAAATGCACAGATACACACATAGAAACACACAAGGATAAAAATACAGATGTGGACCCATTGACAAAGATACGCACATCAGTGTATACTTGTACGCAAACACACACACACACACACACACACACACACACACACACACCCTACCCCCTCCATAGTTGTTGACAGATTTCTTATAAAACACCATTAGAAAGCTCCTCCGCCACCACACATATTAGCCCAAGACTTCTAATAAGCAATATTGAGTATAGTTGTCAATAAAGAGAAAAGTCTCTCCCATATGGCTCACCTATGGACCCTTTCAAGAGAGTTCCATTATCAGCATCATAGTTAGCCCCACAAGGCTTCCGTTTTAACATTCCATATGTTATCTTAATGCAGAGGAAGTAGATTGGGAACCAAATAGAACGTTCAAGCATTGTTTTTGTTTTTATTGTTGAAAGGGTCTATACTTCTTTACCAACGCCCACTTTGAACTGCCCAGGCTCCGTGTAATAACCTATACTCTCTCTGATGTGTGCGTTTCTGGCCGAGGTGAACCTAGAGCTCCAGCTGTTCATTTTATAGCCAAGTTGATCTAATAGGATTTGAAGACTTGCCACAATTTGCATTCAGTGCTTAGCCTTCCAGTGCGCTAATGGAATTAGCAGTATGGTGCACCGAATGAAATCAGGACCACAATGCCAGTCATGCTTATACTCACACTGATCAAATTATTGGAAATCTTTACAGGCATTTTTTTAAACTCTTTTTTTTTTAACTATCATTAGTACATCAAGCCACTGAGAAGGCTGGGAAGTCTAAAAGCTGGCATGATAATTCATTGCAATGAATTGAAAGCTACATTGTTGTCAGAAGACATAGCCCATGTTTCAACTGTGCTGTCTGTCAGATGTTGTTCTGACAGGTTAAAAGAAAGTGGATGATGAGAGTTCCTCTCACACACAAATGGAATGACCAGAAGTGAAGAAATGTAATATAAGTAACAGTATAGGCATATATACATGACCGCCCCAGTCCATGCGACTACATACAGGATGGAGTCAATGTAGTTAATGATGTTTTCTAAACAAAGTTTGGGAGGAGCCCTTAGGGATGATTGACAGCAATTAACTCACCTGTCTTCCGCCGCCAGGGTATTTAAGCCAGCCTCCTTATCCATATCGCCACACAACAAGGGCCAGAAAAATTATTGAGTCGCAAAGCCCTCGGTAGGCAGACGTAATGGAGCTGGGTCTTTTCACTACTAACCATCCAAAAGCTACATCCAGTCCATGGGCCACAGCCACCTGGTTCACCAGCATTTTCAGGTCACTGCACAGAGCAAGGGTAAGCTACAACTATCAATTATGCTATAGCCTACTCACCCCAGCCTACTTCAAGGCTCTAACATCAGGCTGCTCCAAGCTCACAAGGCCACGGCCGCAAGATTATCCAGGTAACTCGTAATGCTCTACATTCTAACATGGCTCGCCACGCCAAGCGTCTGAAGTTTGTAGGCTATCCACTAACGTTATCTAGCGGAGGCCTATCTTCCGAAGATCACTCAATCCGTAATCCGTGTTGGCATCGGAAACGAACAGGTCTTGTTCATTCACTTCCTATAGTTGTCCAGTGACTTCTCATAAACTGATACTAGCGTTGTTGGATATTTAAGCTACTTATAACGAACTGATAAGCCTCAACATTAAGTGCCCAGTATTTCCGCTGGCTTGTTCCGCAGTCTGTTTAAACCATGGCGCTGCATCGCAGACCGCAGCAATTATTAAAGCGATAGTACACATTTGTTATTCGCGTCAGGCGACGCAGACAGCAAGGACCGTAATTGGTCAACTCGTCCTGTATCGATGGCCGACGTTTCATGTAGCTTCTACGGGGTATAGCAACAAGCTAGTTCACTGATATAAGCTTTGCAATAAACTCAAGTCATATTTGGTTACAATGACTGGTTATTCGTATGTTTTAAAATTAGCACTTCGCCAGCAAGCAGTGCTTTGTGGACAGTTGTGCTAAGTTCGCTCTCAGCAGGCCCTCAAACCCCAGTCTACAGCCAGAACATATTAATGACACTCCTTGAACACCGGTTTATTGTTTCATTCCATGCCAACACCGACAGGAGGGAACTCCTCTGAGTTCTCCTCTCTTCTGAGCCCCAAGACCCATGCAGCAAAAGCTACACCGTGCTCCAGGACCCACACAACGACTGCTTCGCCGAGCCTCAAGAACCATGCAGCAACAACTACTCCTGAGCCCCAAGACCCATGCAACGACGGCTTCGCTGAAGCCCCAAGAACCACGCAGCAACAACTACGTCGAGCTCCAGGACCCATGCAACGATGGCTTCACTGAGCCCCAAGAACCATGCAGCAACAACTACGCCGAGCTCCTGGACCCATGCAACGTCGGCTTCACCAAGCCCCGAGAACCATGCAGCAACAGCTACGCTGAGCTCCAGGACCCATGCAACGATGGCTTCGCTGAGCCCCAGAACTATGAAACGATGGCTTCGCTGAGCCCCAGAACCATGCAGCAAATACAGAGCTCCACGACCCATACAGCAGCAGCTACACCGAGGCCCAAGATCCGTGCAATGACTGTTCTGCCGAGCCCAAAGCCCCATGCAGCAACAGCTCCACCGAGCCCCAGGACCCAGGCAACGACGGCTCCACCGAGCCCCCGGGACCCATGCAACGACGGCTCCACCGAGCCCCAGGACCCAGGCAACGACGGCTCCACCGAGCCCCAGGACCCAGGCATCGACGGCTCCAACGAGCCCCAGGACCCATGCAGGACCCTCGCGGCAGCAGCTCTGCTGAACCCTGACACCCATCGTTCCCACGGTTATGCAATACACGAATGTCCGCCGCTGAGCAAGAGCAACGAAGATCCACTCTTGTGTACTTGCCGCTTGCCTTGCTATACTTCGCAAGGGGTTCATGTCACAGCACTCTGATTCACCCTCCATCATGTTTACCGGCCTCCTTTGGGCTGCTGAGATGTAGTGAGTCTACATGCCCCTCGTCTCATTTCATTCCCGATGGCAGATCTTGAGTTAGACCAGGACACAATACGTTTACTACCAATCAGATTAAACCGATCAGTTCCGAAAAGGACACTCCTTTTCATATCCAACTCTGCTTAAGATCCTCAGCTTTCCATCACACTACATCTCATATCGGTCAGCTCAAGCATCGCCTACTAGCCCGCTCTCTTCATCTCAGATGAAGGGTACCCATCACTCGTCACAGGTTCCAGACTCTAATATATATCCTTGTCAAATCCGGTTCCCGCTGGCCGCTACTCTGTGCATTCAGGATAGATACGCTACTACAGCTGCATGCTTGTCCTATCAGAGCAGCAATCAAATACTGAGCCATTGGTCCACAGATGCCTATCAGTCCTACTGTACATCCACTCCATCTAGTGGATCTATGACTTGCTAAGCAAGCGCAAATGTTATTTCGGTAGTGGCCTTCCTTTCTGCTCTTTTGGGGTGCAAGCGGCCATCGCTCTATCGCGATCTCCGCTTCAGGCATTCCATGACCACGGCCAGCTACCATGCCAACCACGCGCTTAGCTTATTCACTCGGTATAGCAATCATGCTGACGGGCGAACTAGTGAATGGACTACTAGGTGGTCGTGGAAGAGATCGTTAAAACATTATTTTTCTTGTAAGCGGAACCAAAGTTTCACAGGCACCGTTGTGGTAGAACAAAGGACCTACAACCTCGTCCTTTCATTGGAGAGTCGCCTCGCGTGTAAATGACTGCAGCTGCAGGACCCTTGTTCTATCATGGTAACCACATGGGGGTGAGAGAAGTAAACAGCCTGGAGTATGTGAATAAATGAATATCAATATGATAAAAAAAGAACATGGGTACAACACGGCACATCATGCTTTGTGTAATATCTGTTCCTCCATGGGACCGCACACGCAGTCCAGCACTGCAGTCACTTTCATTATTCATCACCTGCAGATCAGCCGGTTATGTGATTCTGTGATGCAGATCAGCCGGTTATGTGATGCTGATCAGCTGGTTATGTGATGCAGATCAGCCGGTTATGTGATGTTGTGATGCAGATCAGCCGGTTATGTGATGCTGATCAGCTACTGTAGTTATGTGATGCTGTGATGTGATTTAGCACCCTACAAGAGTTCAATCCTATTCAAGTTATTAAAATGATGTGACAGCACAGATAAAAACACTATCTTTTGAGGAAACTGGGGATTCCCCACGGACACCTCTGTTTACTGTAGAGATAGCTTACTCACCTGGGAATGTGGAGCGTCTATCTGTGCCAGTGTAGAGATCGCTTGGTCACCTGGGAATGTGGAGCGTCTATCTGTGCCAGTGTAGAGATCGCTTGGTCACCTGGGAATGTGGAGCGTCTATCTGTGCCAGTGTAGAGATCGCTTGGTCTGTCTGTGCCAGTGTAGAGATTGATGCTAAGTGCTTCTTGAAGTGAGGGAGCTCTCTGCAGCGATCAAGCACATGTAATTATCGGCACTGGCCAGAGAGATGTGCGTTTCTGCAAGTGTGTGTGTGTGTGTGTGTGTGTGTGTGTGTGTGTGTGTGTGTGTGTGGGTGTGTGTGATGTGTGTGCATGCGAGAGAGAGAAAGAGAGAGAGACTGCATGTATAGGCAGTTAACTGTCTGTGTTGCATGCAGTGACACAGTGTTCCGTCATTAAGTATTCATGTGTGCTATAGCCCCCCCCAACCCCCCCCCACACACACCTCTCCACCCACTTGATTAACTCCTACGAGAGCAGTGGTCAGTTTTAAATGATGACCAGGACGGTGGTGCGGGCAGAGGGGATCCAGGTGATGGAGTGTCACCCATCATTAGGGCCATCACCATGCACAAGGGTTTCAGCCCTGTGAACGTAATAAATGATACAGGCAGACAGTTATAGCACTTGGAACGTGGAAAATGAGTGTGTGTGTGTGTGTGTGTGTGTGTGTATGTGCGTTCATGCGAGAGAGAGACAGAGAGAGAGAGAGAGAGTCTGTGTGTGTGAGTGTATGTATGTGTGTGAGAGAGGGAGAGGGAGTATGTGTGTGTGTGTGTATGTGTGACAGAGAGGGGATGTGTTTATGTGTGTCGTGTTTATTTGTGTGAATGCGTGACCTTCAGTAACACACAGAACACTATAAACATGTAAGTAAACATGTTTCAGGGGATGTTCTTCTGCTGTGTTCTTCTCTTATCTCTCTGCCTCTGGTGGCTTTCTATCTGTCTCTGTCTGCCCCCCCTCCCTCTCTCTCTCTCCCTCTCTCTCTCTCCCTCCCTCTCTCTCCCCCCCCCCTCTCTCACACACACACACACACACTTCCCTGTACCCTTGAAGAATTTTGCTTGTGCTATGACTGCTCTCTGTCTTTTTTGCCTCCTCACTTTGCCCTCTGCCCCCCCACCTCTCTTTTCTCTCTCCATCTCCCTCTCTTTATCTCTCTCACCGGTCAGTCTTTTTCCCCCTGTTCTCTCTCTCCCTTACACACTCTGTCTCTCTCACATACACACACAGGCACACACACACGCACACGCACACACACAAACGGACACACGCACACACACACACACACACACACACACACACACACACACACACACACACACACACACACACACACACACACGCACACACACACACACACACACACGCACCCACACACACACACACACACACACACACACACACACACACACACACAATCCCTAAATCTCTTACCATGATTCATCGATCCCCCAGGGCCGTGTTGGTGATGGTGGTAAGAGGGGGTGGAGGGGGCGGTGGAGTCCCAGCTCCCTGGTGCATGGTGCTCGGGCCCCTTAATGCCTGCTCTCCCTCCCCTGGAAGCCAGCCCAGCCCAACAGGGAACACAGATCAGTGGTCACACACACACACACACACACACACACACACACACACACACACACACACACACACACACACACACACACACACACACACACACACACACACACACACAGGGACAACCAGCACCACCACAATAGCCACTATTCTTTCATCATTAAAATAGAAAGAGAGAGAGAGAGAGAGAGAGAGAGAGAGAGAGAGAGAGAGAGAGAGGGGAGAGAAGAGAAGCACTGAAAAAGAATGAAAAAAGAGGAGGCAAGAGTTTCCTTTATCGCCAGTTAAAAAAAAGAAACCTGAGAAAGGTCATATCATAATACAGGACAAAATAGCCCCCAGGCAAAATACCAGAGAAAGACAAACACCCCTACAGAACAGAGAGCAAAGGAAACCATGACAAACAATCGTTGAGTATTAATCAATTCTGAATTAGATTGGAAGACTCATGCCACATACAGTAGCAGCTGTAGATTCTCAAAGGAATGGATACTGACCATGGAAAACAGTGGATGAGGAGGAGGAGGAGGAGGAAGAGGATGAAAGAGTGGAGGAAAGAGGAGAGAGGGGAGAAATCAAAAAGAGAGAGGTGGATAGAAGAGGAGAAAGAGGAGAGAAGTGGAGACAGGGGAGGAGAGAGAGAAGGAGAGAGGAGGATGGCGGGGTGAAGAGAACAAGTGAGAGGAGGAGAGAGGAGGAGGAAAGAGTGGAGGAAAGAGGAGAGAGGGGAGAAATCAAAAAGAGAGAGGTGGATAGAAGAGGAGAAAGAGGAGAGAAGTGGAGACAGGGGGAGGAGAGAGAGAAGGAGAGAGGAGGATGGCGGGGTGAAGGGAACAAGTGAGAGGAGGAGAGAGGAGGAGGAAAGAGGGAAGGAGAGAGAGTAGAGTTAGCCCTGGAGCTTTGTGTTTTATGTGTTCATCCTCTCTGTCTATTTTTATTTGCTTTTCTCTCCATCCTGGACACTAGCCTTTTATTACTCTCTTTTCTATATCACTCAACACACACACACACACACACACATTCTCTCTTTCCCTCTATCTTTCTTACTTTCAATTGCACCCATTCACGGTTTTTGTCCTACAAATACACCCACATCCATGTGTACACACACACACACACACACACACACACACACACACACACACACTGCCTTCTCTGTCCCATTTATTCTTTGGTTATTTTCATCTTTGTTGTTACTTACTCGTACATGCATGTTATAGTTATATTGTACATTTCTGTTTTTAGTATTTCCTCTCTCTCCCTCCCTCTCTCTCTCTCTCTCTCTCTCTCTCTCTCTCCCTCCCTCCCTATCTCTCTCTCTCTCTCTCTCTCTCTCTCTCTCCTCTCTCCCTCCCTCTGTCTGTATAGGTTGCTGAGCATGGTCCTTCCAGATCCAACGCCTGGGTGCACACTAGAACAGGGGAAATATTAGAGGGACAGAGAGAGGGAGGAAATGAGGGAGGAGTGAGAATGGGAAAGAACGAGAGAGAGAGAGAGAGAGAGAGAGAGAGAGAGAGGAGTGCTGGAGCGAGCTAGAGGAGACAAGACTCACTCTAAGAGCAGCAAGGGCACAGAGCAGACCCCCCCCCTCTATGCACGCTCAGACAAGAAGAGAGGAAGAGAAGAACAGACTGAGAGAAAGGACAGAAATAGAGTGAAATAAACTCCCTCTCTCTCTCTCTCTCTCTCTCTTTCTATACAGAAATGAGTAGAAGAGACTCAAACCTTTCTCTCTCTCTCTCTCTCTCTCTCGCTATACAGAAATGAGTAGAAGAGACTCAAACCTTTCTCTCTCTCTCTGTGTCTGAACAGAAACAGCAACCGCAGGCAGCAAGGGTAGAAGAAGCTCTGTCTGTTCACTTGGAGAGGAGAAGAACACAGAGGGTAGAGAAGAGAGGAGGGAGAAGAGAGAGAGAGAGAGAGAGAGAGAGAGAGGGAGAGAGAGAGAGAGCAGAAGAGAGAGAGAGAGGGAGAGAGAGAGAGAGAGAGAGAAGAGCAGAAGAGAGAGAGAGAGAGAGAGAAAAAGGGAGAGAGACTGAAACCCATTCTCTCTCAACTGCAACAGCAGAGCAGCGAGGAAATACTCAGCTCTGTGAGAGAGCGTACAAGAGACCACTCGGTTGGTTCACTCCGGGAAGACTGGAGTACAGAAAAAAAGAGACAAAAGGAAAAAGAGAGAGAGAGAGAGAGAGAGAGAGAGAGAGAGAGGATAGACACTCAAACCCTTTCCTTTGACGACCAGCAAATAAACTGAGGAGGAAACCAAACAATCATTACTGCCCCCTACACACCCACCCCTCGCTTCAGGAGAGAGAAGGGGGGTGCTTTGAGAGGACTTCACGAAGGACTCGGTGAGCGAACGCGGCTCCAGGGAGCGCTAATGCACCCCGGGATCAACTTTCAAGCCCTCCACTCTGTCGCTCTGACGTCCAGGATAGACGGGGAGGCTTTTGGTGTGGAGAGGAAGATAGCTTTGCAGACACAAAGACAGGATTTGCTGTTACCGAGCAGAGACTACAACTGACCATATCCTGGGAATAAACTTCCACAGTTTTTTTTTTTTTTTGTGGCTGTGTTGTTGTTTTGTCCCCTCCCCGGATTCTACTTCCAACCGGTCTTTTGGCCAAACTGAGGATACTGAGGATTTCAAAAAAAAAAAATTCTTGCAGGTCAAATTAAAAGATAGAAGAGAAGAAGAGCTGAATGAAATGTTCAGATTCTACATTTTCTCTCTTTTTCCCAAACCCGCCGTCTCTGGGACCTAGGCATGGATTACAGATCTGAGTCGCTGGCGGTCAGCATCTTCCTCCTGCTGACCGTGTGGTAGTGGGTGAATGGGCAGGCGGACGGACCGACACGCGCAGAGAGACCTGGGAATAGTTGCTGGGGTTTGCGGTTTTCTCTCCACCACATCTGGGCTACTGGAATCGAGGCATTTGTCACTATGACTACCCATTATGATTGACTTCCGAGCACCAGGGAGAGCGAGGTGTGACAGAGGAGTCATCCTGAACTGTGTTTATCTGTTTGTTTGTGTGTTTGTTTGTTTGTTTTTCTTGCGTGCTCGCTGTTTCCCCGCCTGTCACATTCTTCTCCCGCTCGCACCTCAATCATCATCATCATCATCATCGTTGTCATTCTCGTCCTCATCTTCCTCCGTTCACAGTGCCACCTCATGCCACCAGGTCGCTGAAATATTCAGAAGCTGTGCCCGCGTCTGATGCCATTAGGCATTAATTGGAACAGACGGCACCGGTGCCAGCGGTCTCGTTTGCGGGAGGGGGGGTGAGAGAGAGGAGGCGGCAGAGGTGGTTGTGGTGGTGGTGAGTGTGTGTAAGAGTGTGTGAGGGTGGGGTGGTGAAGGGAGCGCTGGATGCTTATGCAAAGGGTTGAAAGAGTCGAGGAGAAGGAGGTGGAGAAGAGAGGGAGGAGAGAGAGGAGAGGAAAGGGGGGGCAGGCTGAGCTGGAGGTGGTTGCCAGGGTAATGTGGAACGCTGAGATGTAACAGTAAGGAAACAATGCACTGGTACCCAGTTTATGGAGCGAGGAATGTTAGATTACTGTCAGATAACTATCTCTCTTTTCTCTCTCTATCTCTGTCTCTTGTTGTGTGTCTCTCTCCATAAAACTGTCTCTTTTTAATCCCTCTCTCTGGTCCTACCTTTTTATCTCTCTCTCTCGCTCCCTCTTGGTCGACACTTTTTTTCTTTTTTTGGCCCTTGATCTCTTAATCTCTCTCCCTCTCTTTCTTTTCTCTCTTTCATTTTTCCCTGTCTGCCCTCTTTGGGGATCTGGTGGCCTGGCAACAGTAGTGACAGCAACTCTCACACACACACACACACACTCACGCACCCGATCCAAATCTATCTGGTTGATTTTAATCTTGGCGGCACCTACAACTCTCTGTCTTCAACCTCCTTCCAAAAATTAAAATACTCCCCAAGTCAGTGCCAGTAAACCTCTTCAGTCTCTCCACCAATTACAACTCAGACAGCTCTTGAGGAAATGCCCACAGTCACAGCACCAAGACCATCAGTCTCCATAACCATCAGCCTATCAGTAATCATAATGGCTGTCCACTCCTCAATCCTCTGTTCTCTCTTTGACCAGATCAATATCATTCCCCCTACAATAAGGAAATGCCCATCCACAATGGTTCTACCTCTACTTGTGAAGTGTCCCGTTTACAGTTTTCTTCCTTTACTGAAGTGAATCTATCCTTCTTCTTTCCTCTTCTTTCTTCTTGTCCCCCTTTTTTAGCGCTTGATCTGTCACCGGATCAGTCTGGTTTTCCCTCCACTTTTGACGTTTCTAGAGCAGCAGTTACTAAAGTAAAAAGTATCTCCTTCTCCTCCTTCAACTTTTTTTCTGTTTTTATCAACCTCCTCTTCCTTCTATCCTTCCTCTTCTTCTCCTTCTATCCTTCTTCTTCTTCTTCTTGAATTTCCCCTGGGGATCAGATATCTATCTATCTATCTATCTATCTTCTTCCCCTTGTTCTTCTTCTCCTTCTATCCTTCCTCTTCTTCTCCTTCTATCCGTCTTCTTCTCCTTCTATCCTCCTTCTTCACCTTCTTCTTCTTCTTGTTCTTGTCCTTCTCATTGATCTTTCTTTTGTTTGCCTCTGGAGCACGGTGGTTTTCTCCCTCTTGTGTTGTCCCATTGTCTCCCTCTGTTTGTCTTTCCCTCCTCCACCTCTGGTGGTCACTGCTCCACGATGGCCCCCCCTCCGCCCGTGAACAAGCCCCACGTGTGCCTGTCCGCAGCGCTGATCGTGTGCAGCATGGCGCTGCTGGACGCCTACCTGGTGGAGCAGAGCGTGGGTCCGCGCAAAGTGGGCGTGTGCATCATGGTGCTGGTGGGCGACGCCTGCTTCCTGATCGTGCTGCGCTATGTGGCCGTGTGGGTGGGCGCCGAGGTTCGCTCGGCCCAGCGCGGCTACGCCATGGTCCTCTGGTTCTTCTACGTCTTCGTGCTGGAGATCAAGGTCTACTTTGTGTACCAGAACTACAAGGCCAAGGCATCGTCCACCACTACAGGCGGACACACTCCGGGAGGGGATGGTAGTGGGAGTGTTGGCGGCGTGAGTGGTGGCGGTGCGGTCATCCTGACGGACGCGCTGGGCCGCAAGTCGCTGACCCTCCTCCTGTCGGTCTGCGTCCCCATCCTCTACATCGTGCTGGCCGCCATCGACCACATGGAGTACGTGCGCCCGGTCCGCAAGCGCGAGGAGATCCGCAGCCGGCTCTTCTGGGTGGTGGTGGACCTGCTGGACGTGCTGGACGTGCAGGCGAGCCTGTGGGAGCCCCAGCGACGAGGCCTGCCGCTCTGGGTGGAGGGCCTGACCTTCTTCTACTGCTACATCCTGCTGCTGGTGCTGCCGTGCGTGTCGCTGAGCGAGATCAGCATGCAAGGGGTCAACATCGCGCCGCACAAGATGATGCTCTACCCGATCCTGAGCCTGGCGACCATCAACGTGGTGACGCTGCTGATCCGCGGCGGCAACCTGCTGCTGTACCGGGAGGCGCGCGTGTCCGGCGTCCTGGTGGGCAAGAACGTGGTGGCCATTGTGCTCAAGGCCTGCAGCTTCGCGCAGTACCGAAAGAGCCTGCAGGGGCCAGCGGCGAGCGCCACCACCACCACGTCGATGGGGGTCAGTGTCGGCGGTGGCGGCGTTGGTATGTCACCTGCGTTGACCGCCGAGCTGCACAAAAACAGCATCATAGTGACGCACACCTCCGGCGGACCCAACGCCTTGGGCGGGAGCACCATGAGCGTGCCCGTGACTCTGAGCGTGCCCGTGATGGTGCCGGTGGCGAGCATGCCCGCTGTCCCACCGCAGGTGGTGATCCAGGACTTGACCATTCTGCCAGAGGAGAGCGAGGGAGAGGGTGAGGGGGAGGGGGAGGACACGTGACGCATTGCCCTGGACTTCCTCACGGGGGAGCAGTGACGTTATCAAATCAACACCCCGGGGATGTATGTCACAAGCCCCGTTGGATAATGCTGTGGCACACAGGATTTAGCTGGGAATTTTGGAATATGATATTCTACAATACACTAAAACAGCTTTTAAATGGGCCGTGTTCTGGGATGCTTGATAGGCTGAAACCCAGAATGGACATGATGTTACCCCAAAATGTGGATTATGGCAAAACGTGGAAATGCAAAGCTGATCCACCCTGGTCTGCTCAAGAAGAAAATGCATTGGATTTGGTCCTGGAGGATGTTTAGGTGCCCAGATGTCTGGGTGCAGAGTATGCTGTGCTCAGGGGATGAATGAGACTACATGACATAAATGGGCGAAAAACTATAGAATGTCTTAACTCTCAAGGTTTTGAGTTTTTTTCTGGAATATGTCTGCCTTAGTTTTGGGTGAAAAGGTATTTGACAAGATGACAAGATGATTGTTGCCGATTGATTGTTGTAAACCAGTGAATAAGTGGAAATTGATCCTGTAAATGCTGTGTACAGTAGTGTTTCTCCTATTATGTCCTTACCATTGGAATGCACATTGTCCACAGATTTTCTATACTCCATTTGAACAACATGATTAAAAAAATAAATAAAAAAATAGTTCGTTACAAACAGCATACTAGTGTTTATAAAAGACGGTTTGTTTCTTCTATACACTTTAGTTTTTCTTGTTGTGTAAGTTATTAGTCTGTGTGTTTGTGATGGATTGCATTTCCAATGGTTGTTTCTAATGAAGGGATTATATTGGGTTAAAAGCAGAATCCTTTGCAGAGTTTTATTTCACAAAGAAAGTGTGTAACTGGACTTTTATTAATGGATCTGTGTGTGTGTGTGTGTGAGAGAGAGTGTGCATATGCTGCCCTACGTGTTTGTATGACTAGACTAAATACCTGCGATCCTTATGATTAGACACAAACTCATTTCATGGCCTCACCAACGGATGTAAAGATTTTTACATTTGCTTAATGTTCGTAGTGTCACCGACCCATTCCCCCCGACATTAGTCGAGATGTACCGACCGCCTGTCAGCACTAATGAAATTTCATGGCATGAATTCAATTTAATAAGCTGTATAAGGCTGAGTGAAACCTCCTGTGCCGGTTGCGGAGAGACAAAAAGTGCTTCCCCCAAAGGGATCTCGTTGTGTAAAGTTCAAAGTTATTAATCCGCAGTGTGACTCTCATCTCTGATTTCAGGCCTCATCACTGGCTGTTTTTGTCAGTCGTGGGAAATCCTCACGATAAAGGAAGTGCGATGGCTTGCTATCTAGGAAATCCACATGCTCTTGTCACGGCTCGAGTCACGATGCCAAGAGTAACAATCCAAACTAATCCTGTTTGCTGAACCGTTTCGTGTGGCACTAACATCACACTAACATCTTTCACCACTAGTGAGTAAGATATGCAAAGGGCATGGGGGCGGCTTTGAAACACTCAAACGCAGGATTTAACTAACTGCTGTAACCCAGTGGTGTGTTGCATGCGCTTCGATAGCTCTCGACATTCAGATTGTCGCCGAGCTCTTATCAGAGCCATTCGCCGACCTCCGTCTCCTATAGCCTCGCGCTCTCTCCACGGCAGGGTAGTTTAATGATCCTTCTAGTCAATGAATCAGCAAGACACCATAGAAGAAATCTTTCTACAGCCCAAGAGTCAGCTAGCTTTGGAGTGCAGCTGGCTTTGGACTGGTTGCGGGCCGGATCTGGCCCACATAGGGGGCCTCGAGTCGCCCTCTCTGGTGGTGCCACTGCACAGCTGGAGTCTCTCAGAGGCGTTAAGATGCGTGCGTATTCATTTCCATGAGGGGATTTGCTGTGTGCTTTTCATCATCAGCGTTACTTAGAGACTGCAAGAAAATGAAATGAACAAGTTTGGAAATATATTTTTAACAAGTAAAGGCAACTGTAGAGTAAACTCACACAAACGCACGCACGCACACACCCGTGGCCGAGGAGCAGGGACTTGCACTCTGCAGGGGTTCCAATTAAAAACTCAGACATCATAAGGCTCAGAAAAAAAGCAAAGAAGTTGATTTTTTTTTTTAAATCAGTACAAAGTCCAAAAACAGTTTTAAATTGCTATCCAACTCACCACCACAGAACAAAATGATGAGAGCCATATCATATGATCGTTCGGTGTGTAGTTGCACTGTGGAAAAAGAATAACATCCATTAAGTGTCTGGTATGACTAAGGTTAGAACTTCACAGACTCTGTTGCTATAGCTACTGTAGCTTTTCTTACCCTTTGTATGAGGGCAACAATTCTCTGTTGTACAGCATGTCCTTGGAGTCCAGCCAATGGAGTGCACAAAAACAGGAGTTGGAGTCCCGCAATGCACACACAAACAAACAAACAAACAATAGTGTGAAACACACAGAGGTGGGCACAAATACATTAAAAACTGGCTCATAAAACGTAACAAAATAAAATACAAAATACTGATGTGAAAAATGTATTTAATTAAAATACAAGTAATTAGTAATTCGAAACTACAAAAATACCCACATAATAATCATGGTATACCAATGTTTAAAAGAAACTACAAGGCATATTATTGAAAATGTAATGTAAATGTAAAGCAAATACTATTTTCTGATTAGCTGGCAGAGGGCTATTAAATCTGTACATTGGGGCGCCTATGAAGTAGATCTGGTAAAAAAAATAAAAAAATCGGCATCCCATATCAATGTAAACAATGATTGAACTGACAAGAAAATACAAATGACAAAATACGCTAAAGTCATTAAATACGTATTTAAAATGCACATAATTAACATCCTGCCCATGTCTGGATACACACATGAACACAGGCATGGAGGAAATAGATAACATTAAAAAAAAAGAAGCAGCGATAAAATAAATCAGCTTACGTAAAATCAGCTTACATGGACTTACACTGGTTAGATACCTAAACAATGTACCTTACATGGATTTACACTGGTTAGAGAGTAGTAAGAAAGTGGATATTTTAAAGAGAATAGTGGAAGTGGTGTTGTATTTTGATGAGTGGAGGCTCTTAAAACTGAATTTGATCACAAAGGCTGATTTTAGCAGAGGCCCTGTGGGTCCTATCTTTCTAATGGAAATGATTTATTCCCTCTGAAGTTTTTTATTATTTGAGATTTTGTGTGTGTGCGTGTGTGTGTGCGTGTGTTCTTACAAACATACTTTCACTTCTGAACAAAAGGCATTGGGATACCAACTGGCTCACTCTGTTTGGCCTCAACTAGCTGAATAAGCATATGTCGACAAGATGCATTAATACCAATACATATTCAGCTGGAAAACAGCCGTTCCAACAGAGAATGTACTTCAATTTGGTTAAATTATTCAATAAACCGACTGGAGATCAATCTCAAACTTCATTTGAATACCACCTGTTTTCTATTAGTTGATGGAGAACTTGGCCTTGGCTTGGTGAAAGAGAAGCAATCGGATTGCCAACTTTTTGCTGAAGTGATCTGAATTTGCAACACAAAAGACCCATGGGTACTGAACTCAAGACCTCAGAAAGCTTTCTGCGCTTATAGTTTTTCTCAGTCACTTAGGTACATTTCTCAAATCATCCTCAACATTTGCAAAACAGTAAGAGTGTAACGAAGGCGAACTGAGCTAGCCTGCTAGTTGCCCGTGTAAATCCTCACAGCCCTAACCTTAAGAACGCTTCTAACCGCTGAGTTGGAAGCCTGGGCTTTTAGCTCAGTGGTTAGAGCGTTCGTCTTCCATGCCGGTGTGTGTGTCAAGGTGGCGGGTTTGAGGCCTGTGAACGGCGAACGAAACGACCTTGTGACAAGTGCATTTCTCCAAACAGTTCGTACAAATAGCAAAACACCATGGATTACCTGCAAAAGCCAGTTTCTTGCTCAAAATCCTTAGTCCATCTCTCAAAAGTAAATATCTGTGTCAATGAACATGTCAGTGCCATCAGAATGACAAGTCCTTGTGTTATTGTGTACGGACAACACAGTCAAATTGCTTAGTCGTGTTATCAATATAACAGTGTACTCTGGAGGGATGTTCTGATGTAAACTATGGCTAAATTGATGACATTTTTTTGATGACAATTATTGTAATTAAACGTATGCCGTTATTTTCCCTGAGATGTGTAAATAAGTTCAAAACACATGAGGGCCAGTGTGATGGTATGACCCTTGGAAAGCGGATGACAGAGTAGGACATCAAGGGCTCTCCTTTCATCTATCAGAGCTTTTAGCACAATTAAATACAATCACCACAATGTGACTCAAAATCAGTATCAACCAAATCACTGTAACTGAATAACCATGACCAAGTTGTGTTCTAAGCAAAACAAGCTAACGAGGTCGGTGGAAGTCTTAAGCAAGAGAGACGGATCCGGTCCCATTCCCTTGACACATGCCTTTCATCCTTTAGAACTTTTCTCACATTGAGACACTCAACAAACAAACAAACAAACAAACAAACAAATAAATAAATAAATAAATAAATAAATAAATAAGTTTGTCTCGAGTCTTGTTGAGCCCAAAGAACCATGGCTCAGCAAATGAGAGGCTGAAGAGGAAAATTGCACCATCCTGACTCCAGTGAAGAACAACCAAGAGCTGAAAGAGACAGCATTTAGGCACTGTGTGTGTGTGTGTCTGTCTGTTTGTGTATCACTGTGTGTCTCTGTGTGAGTGAGTGTGTGCATCTGTGGTGTATATGTGTGAGTGTGCTTGTGCTTGTGTGTGTGTCTGTGTCTGTTTGTGTGTTTGAGAGCAGGGGGTCAGTTTGGTAGGGGGAGCAGGGGTACAAATTGACAGGTTAGACACATTCTTGACTTGTCTTTGTGCAAGTATGTGTGTATCAATGTGTGTACTGAACTGCACTTACTAATATGAGCCCTTCTGTGTGGGTGTGGGTGTGTGTGTGTGTGATTTACTGGAAGTCATTGACAGACCAGACTGACTCACACTGGGATGCTGATTATTATTATTGGATGGTATTAGAGAACTAAGGAGACTGGTGCGGCGAGACTAGAGAGCACTATCCTCCTTCACAAAACACAGAGTATCACACAGAGACTAGAGAGCACTCTCTCCTTTATCACACCAGAGTATCACACAGAGACTAGAGAGCACTCTCTCCTTTATCACACCAGAGTATCACACAGAGACTAGAGAGCACTCTCTCCTCCATCACACCACAGAGCCTGCAGGGATGGGAAGACCTCACAGAGGAGATGGATGGGGGACGAAATCAATTTAAAAGTATCGTGTGTGAGTAGTGTGTGTGTGTGTAAGGGAAAGAGTGAGAAAGTATGTGTGTGCATGTGTGGATGTTCATGACTACTATGCAATAAAGTTTAAGCCAAAGGAAGGGGGAACAAAAAGCAGTGACTGCATGTACATATGCCCCATTTGTTTTAGTGTGATGTGTGATTAAAAGCAGCATGAAAGAAGAGGGATGTCATCAGCATCAACATGCCCACTCACTATGTGAATTCTCCAGACAGTTACCTGCAGTGTCATGGGCTCACTTGGACATTTTCTGGACTTGGTCCTGTGGAGCTGGCTGGGTTATGTCCGGCTAATGACCAGACCAACTGCTGACTCCTACATCTATCATTCTAAGATAGATAGAAAGACCCTTCCTAGGGAATGTTTAGAGAGGTGGAGCAGCAAATAGTGTAGAGAGAGAGAGAGAGATTGATAAAGGAAGGAAAGGCATCTCTTTAACATGCCTGTTGATCTCAGAGGATTAGTCCATCGCTTGGCAACCCTCTTGAGTCATTCCTGGTAATTATGCTTATACAATCCTCCTCCTGAAGCCACTCATTCAGTCAGCTGTCAGTGGAGAGCATCACAATACACAGACTCAGCACAGACAACCCAAAAGAGACGACGTTTAGATCCATAACCACACCACCACCCTTGGGTTCCCTGACGATGTTTAGACCCATAACCACACACCACCACCCTTGGGTTCCCTGAACTGACAACCCAAAAGAGAGGATGTTTAGACCCATAACCACAAACCACCACCCTTGGGTTCCCTGACGATGTTTAGACCCAAAACCACACACCAACACCCTTGTGTTCCCTGAACTGACAACCCAAAAGTGACAATGTTTATACCCATAACCACACACACACCACCCTTGGGTTCCCTGAACTGACAACCCAAAAGTGACGACGTTTAGACCCATAACCACACACCACCACCCTTGGGTTCCCTGAACTGACAACCCAAAAGTGACGACGTTTAGACCCATAACCACACACCACCACCCTTGGGTTCCCTGAGGGGGTTTGGAACTTCACATAACAAAACTGAGCATCTGAACTGCAAACTTTCCCACAGCACTCAGAGCACTGTGAGTCAGAGACATATTTCACTCACACATCATCAAAACTGTCAAAATATGTTTCTGGAGGATGGAGGACACACAGAGAGAGAGAGAGAGAGAGAGAGAGAGAGAGAGAATAACACTTAGTCCAATGTATTGTAATGTGTAGACTGTCTATGTGTGTGTGTGCGCTTGTGTGTGTGTGAATGTGTGTGTGTGAATGTGTGTGTGTGTGCACATGCGTACGTGTGTGTGTGTGCGAAAGAGAGAGAGAAAGTGAGTTTACATGCAATTGTTCATGTTACATACTGTTTCCCTTAATGATATCAATGTTCTAGTTATTATTGTAAAAAAAAAAAACATTGTTATGCTGTTTTGCCTGGGACGTGAGGCATAACAGTGGAAATGACGGCAGCCTGGTGCAGCGACGTGGAAAAACAAAATGTTCATATAAATTGCACACCTCTCTACGCCATAAACGCCACGCCACACACTTAAAAGGGTACTACACTATTTTGTATGAAAAATGCAGGTCTTTACTTATCACTATTATTATTTATTAAGATTGATCAAATGATTGTATACTGTGGAGTGTAAATTCCATTGATTTGGATTGTTTAAGAATGAATGTTTGAATGAAGGAACGTTTACGTTTGATGTTGATGATATGTATACTCAAAAGAACATGCACTTTTTAGGACGCATACAGAAAGCATTAAGGGGATTTTAAAATATATTTCATTCCAGCGTTATTAAGTGTTGTTGTTGGTGAATGTTGTTTTAAATAGATATATGAGATTATACTGCAATGTAAAAAATGCATTCACTCAATAATTCCAAGGCACATAGACTATTAGGACTGATAGAACTATTTACATTTACATTGGGACATGGCTGCAAATTACAACCACTGACCTTTCTCTGGAAGTCCCCATTACCAAAACCATCTACCCTCCATAGAACCTTTTAAAGAAATGTCAACGCTGTTATTGGTTCTTTGAGCACGTCGGCCATTAGTTGTATAACCGTGAGTCACACAGGGTCGCAGAGTGGAACAGCACAGGTCAAACACACGAGTACAAACCATCATGGTCATGGATCAAGGAGAAAGAGAAAGAGAGAAAAAAAGAAAGAAAGAAAGAGAGATAGAGTGGCCTACACAATGTAGACAACGGCTGCACTTTTCCCCCCCAACTCACAGCAGGACTGTCTGAGAGAGCTGGAGACACTGCATGGGATGTACATGGGATGTCAATGAAAAGTGGCTGATTAATTCTCCGGAATGTTCTTTCACAGAAATTTCTACTTGATTCCTTTGTGTCTTACTGTCTTTGACCTACTTGCTGTCGAGGCCTGGACTCAGAGCCAGCATTTATGCTCACCTCAGCCAAGTGCCAGTCTTTGAAGCCTTTGTACTTCTAATTCAGGTCATGGTAATCTTAAAAAAAGGTAGGCTGGGCATTTGCCAGGTTGAGATACCTTTCCAGAAATGAATGCCAAAATAATTGTTTCATTGTTTATCCTCAATGTTTAGTAAATTGTCTTTGTAAAGACCTCCACTGACAGACAGATGGGTGTATATTTTGTTCTCTGCCATATTAGTGTGCTCAAAGTCAGGTATTTTATCTCAGTCAATAGCAAACCTAACTGGTTGATTTTGAATGTACATATTACCTCATGCTATTTGCGTCTTTTTGCTGCACTTGACAAACCTGACGAACCGGACCCACATCATGATGTAGGGTCTGGAAACTCACCATTGGTAGTGCTCATTCCGAGGGTTGGGATAAACAGCTGTCTTTCAAATTCCCTCTGCACGCAAAAGGATAGCGCTACAACTCATGAGTCCCATGCATTTCCCACTAGCAGAGCTAGTTGGCTATCAAACTTTTGCCAACTTAAAAAAAGCTTGACTCGAGTCGCACTGGTCGCCAGCAGCAGCATCCATCTTCTTTGTTTTCAAGTACCAGGGAATTCACACTGAACCGTCGCAACGTTAAGCCCGCCCACCGACTCTATACACAATGTGATTGGCCTAATTGAAGTTTGATTTTTCCAGCTTGCAAGCCAACGGAGAGTTGCTAGACTACCCTGGCTGCAAATGACATTTGCTGCCACTAGGGTGCGCCTAGATTTCTAGGCTAGCACTTGACAGCACAGTCAAGGTCCTGGTGCTCACACCAACAGAAATAACTCTTGTGAAAAACTGTACAGGAAGTACCAACAGGTCTAATCAAATGCATTTGCATGAGGACTGATCTCTGCAATACAGGCCTCCCCCATCGACCCAGCTAGTCAACATTTAGCCAGACGTTAGCATTTCTCCATGTAAATCAGCTCTTTAACTTCAAACAATATCAAACAGAGTGTTGAAAGGTGAGGACCATAGCCTAGTTGTTGGCAAAACACAGTGCCGTCTTTCCTACTTAAAGTGAAACACCATACGCATGACAGAGGGAATGTATGAGACGCTAATCACTGCTAACACTCAATATGAGACGCTAATCACTGCTAACGCTCAATATGAGACGCTAATCACTGCTAACACTCAATATGAGACGCTAATCACTGCTAACCCTTAATATAAGACGCTAATAACTACCAACGCTCAATATGAGACGCTAATCACTACTAACACTCAATATGAGACACTAATCACTGTTAATGCTCAATTCAGTTCAATTCAATTGATTTTATTTTTTGTAGAGCCCCAATCAGATTGAACATAGCGTCAGGGCCCAGATGGCAATTTCCTTTGGGCCGGATCCGCATAAAAGCCATTAGATCCGCCTGTAGCGGACATACGGTATCTGACTGTGGGCCAGGTCTGCTCCTGATACAGGTTTCAGCTCTGCTAGCAATGCTGTTTTATCACCGGTTTACAGATTTGTCCCAGGTCCAATTTCCAACTCAACTGGAAGTCAGGAGATGCGCTTTAAAATACAAAAAACCCGATTTGGCCCAAACCTGTGATAATGGATATGAGCCGAAGGACCATTTTTTTCACAGCAGACCCAGGTGGTAATGATATTAATTAAGGTGCTGATTCTGCTAAATTGACCTTTCCCTACTTCATTGTCAACTGGCTGCTAAAGAAAAAAAAGGTATTTTGAATGGCACAAATTTAGAAACCATGGGGTGCACTATGTTCCCATGGCCACTTCATTTCTACAGTAAGGCTGGAAAAGAAGATATAGTTGGCTCAATATTGATCATATGCTCGTTTCATTATTTTTATTATTACCTAGCAGTGGTAAAAGTAGTCAATTGTTGTTTGTGTCAGATCAAACAGTGCTATGAGACAACCCCCGATGTTCTTGCCACGATGCAGAAGTCCAAGCAGTAACGTTAATCAAGGATCTTTGGTTTGCTCACTGTCAATCTTTTGACATGATTTGCCAGCCTGGACTAGGACAGCCCAACTTTTCAAGGTAGGCTCTGCTTTTCTGCTTTTATCTCTGTTGGTTTATTCAGAGACAACAATAAGCAAACAAGCGATTGATAACTTTACTGTAAGGTTATACTATTATTTTCCAGCAAAATATAGGCTAGGCTACTAGCTTAGCTTGAGCAAAACAGCCATCACAATAACTAGCCTATTTTGGTAACAGCTAACGCCAACAGGATCACTGATGGTAAAAACGAGTGTAATTGTGACTTAACCTATTTTCAAAAAGGAATAAATGGCTCATGTTTATTTTTTGTTGTTTCAGATTGACCATGGAGATGACTGAGGAAGACAGCCTGAACAGTGGAATTGACAATTTACTTAAACTTTGTCTGGGATTGCACTTCTACAGCCAGGTTGTTGAATAAAAAAAATAATAAGACACTTATGTGTAAAAGTTTTTTACCCCCTTGTGTTTGTAGCCTAGCTTATGTTTATCAGTTGAGCTGTTGGGAAAACGCTACTTAACTTTAGCCTGGGTGAACCTATAACGAACCTGTTAGCAAATGTGTAGCAAACAGATTTTTCAGGAAAATTAGCCCCAATTACGAATCACATTTCACATGTCAAATAAAGCCGGGCTGATGTCTGATAAACGGGTCCGCATCACACACAATAAAGCGGACCCGTATTGCATATGATAAACAGATCTGGAACACGTCAGTGACACAGACTACCATACGGAACTGGGCCAGTCTTAGCCCTTATTGGTACCAGATCCGTCAAACGGATCCAGACCAATTTTGGACCGATGTGCGTTTAGACGCCGGATCAGGTCCATTATGCAGATCCGTGCCGGACGTTGTGGTAGGTGTGGCCCAGTTCCGTCCCAGTGTATGTTTGCTATCTGGGGGTGCTTTACAGATGGCAAATTACTGGCCACCTCGGTTCAAGCAAGAAAAACATCTTGATTAGAGAAGACCAATGCACTGACTATACAAGTATACTGATAACTAGATGTACCGCAGAGCGGTACAAAATATGACCGCCGCCCAGTCCAACACATTTCTTCCAGAAAAATAAGTCACGCTTGTCAAATTGTGTTCATTTCCTACTTTGTTCCTTTTTTGTGTGTTTGTAATTGAGTGTGTGCAGAGTGTGTGGTTGTTTTTGTGTATATGTGTTTTGTGTGTGTTTTGTGTGTGAGTGTGTGTGTGTGTGTGTGTGTGTGCGTGTGTTTGTGCGTGTGTTTGTAGGTGTGTTTGTATGTGTGGGTGCATGTGTGTGTGTGTGTGTATGTGTGTTTATGTGTTTGTGTGCGTGTTTATGCGTGTCGTGTGTGTGCATGTATGTGTGTGTGCATGTGTGCATGAGTAGTGTGTATGTGTTTTTGTGTGTGTGTGTGTGTGCGTGCGCATGTGTGTGTACATAAATAAAGCAAATCAGGGAACCACCTACTCTTTGCGATAGTGCCATGGGATCTTTAACAACCATGGTGAGTCAGGACCTCAAATTAACATTCATGCAAAGGAAAACATCTCCTGCAGTACAGTGTCCCTGTCACTGCAATAGGACATTGGGATTGATATTTGTTTGGTGGCTTTTGGCCACAGGGAAGAAGCCACCAGTGTTGGGAGGGTTACTTTCAAAACGTATTCCGTTACAGAATACAGAATACATGCCCAAAAATGTAATTTGTAAAGTATTCCGTTACGTTACTCAATCTGAGTAACGTATTCTGAATACTTAGATTATTTCCGCATTGAATTGCATTTTATAAGTGTAGGAATGCGGCCATTAAATCCTGCTTAGGCCTACTAAACAGGCCTATTCTGGTGTTCTTCTGTTCCAAATGGCTGAAGTGTTAGGCCCACATAGGAGAATGTAAAGTCAACTAAGCTACCTGATACAACTTTAAAATAGCAAGGTGACAACTAAAACTACAGCAGGCGACTAGGCTAATTAAAACAAACAAAATAAATAGGCTACTTTAAGGGCGTAGCCAGAAATTATAATTAAGGTGTGCCTGTGAGTTTTTTCGGTGGCATCAACCTACAAATGAGGGGCGCATATGACAGGTGGAACGCAAATGACCTGTAAATGTACACTATAGGCTACTGTATATCAGGGCTCTCAAAATGAACGCGTAATGACAATCAAAAACCACACGTTAAAATATGCTAGGCCTACAGCCTACTACAATAATTCTTCAGAGGCTGCACCATATAATTCATTTTAAAAAGTAAATGTAGATCTAATTAGAAAAAAAAATCCATAAAGCTATTTTAAATTAGAATAAAAATGCAGTGCCTATTTTAGAGATTGGTTTTATTGTAGGTCTAAATCAACACGTGAACTAGGCTTTGTTTATTGAGTAGCAAACTGTGTAACCGATTGGCCGAAGTAGCCTGAGCTATTAATACTTGGGAAAATATCCTTTGAACAGACATCAGGAACCACAATCAGTGAGGAACAAGAGTTACCTCCACTTACTTTACTCCTAATTTGCTGTGCAAACAGTCATTTCAGGGTCTCCCATGACGCGTCCATAATACGACAACATTTTAACTAATAACATATTTAATTTATAATGAAAAATATAATTATTATTAAAAACAAAAGGACTCCCCTTCTCTCTCACTCAATGCATGCATGTGTGCATATGTCTACTGTGTGTGTATGTGTCATACGTATGATTACTGTGAATGTATGTGTGTGTGTGTGTGTGTGTGTGTGAATATCTATTTATGCACATGTGTGCATATGGAATGGGTTAACATGACCCCTGGAGGCAAACATACGCAACAAATTGGTCATCCTAGGCCCTACGGTTCTCAAGATATTAACAGAAAACTGTTGTATGATCACTAAATGTACACATAAATGATTTTATTGTATGGCCCCCCATGAACGAAAGTCCACGAACCTTGACATGCATTCGGAGGGTGTCATAATGATCCTACGCTTTCAATTTCGTGCAGTTTTGACCTTGTTAGGTCACAGATACCTGCGATTACAACACCTCATTTTTACTTTTTAATTTTTAACTAGGTGGCGCTATACATGAAATGAGTGGTTATGGAATGGGTTGACATGGCCCCTTGAGATCAACATACAAAACAAAGGTGGTTTTCCTAAACCCTATGGTTCTCGAGATATTCACAGAAAACTGTGTCCGCCCTACCCTCCTTTCAGGGGGTCCAGTCCAGCGGGGGGGTTACAGATCAAAACGAAAAACGATGTTTCCATGCTATCCATGTGGGGCTACATGCCCACCAAGTTTCATGTACCCTGGTCTTTCAGTGTCCCGGGAGTCCTTGACGGAAATTTGGCCATGCGAAAAAGAAAAAGAAAAAAAAAATCTGACTAAACCGCTTCGCTGCGCGGCGGTAATGTCCATAAATTAACAGATTATTCTGAACACTACTTTAACATAAAAAGAAAGAACAACATTAATATTCATAATGACAATAATAATGGATCTACAAAGAAATTTGCCAACAGGGCTGAAAACACATTTAGATTGGTTCCTATGGCAACAGCAATCTGGACAGTTCCATGAATATCTGTGAGTTGCAGGCATGACCGTGGTGAAAAATACAACATAAAGCAACTCTTTCTGCTGTCTGTATTTTAGAAAAGAAATGCAAGTGCCCCAAACACAAAACACGATTGAATCAAAACACCCGAGCATAATATAGATAGATAAAGATAGATGTATTCTTTATTGATCCCCAAGGGAAAATAAGTCTTAAACACCATCTTTTTTACAGTGCATTCATTGTCAATAGACCTGGTCTGTGGGTACATAAAATATAATGCATGATGCTTATGGTAACAGAAAACCAATTGAGCCCACAAAAAGCAGACTTGCGCTTAATAAGTGTGCCCACTTAATCACACAGCGTTTATTAGCACAAGTGATTTCTTTATCTATTTAATTGGAAACACCAGGTCCCTACAAGCAGACCATGGATGATAAACTCGCCTGAACTCTTGCACTCTTGCCATGACGGATGACGTTACCGGTGTTTCGATTCTGAAGGCCTACAGCAATTCCTTAAAGGAACACGCCACCCAAAATCAGTAGTAATATGTGTTCTTACCTTAACTTTCACGAGTTGAGTCATACCTCTCCCGCGTCGGTATGTGCACTCAAACGCTCTGGTGCGTGGCGCGAATGTGTTAGCATGTTGCTATGCTAGCGGGCTCAGACGTAGCCGTGGAGGGAGTAAGATGGCATTAATCAAACACATCCACGTTTTCCCTACTTAAATACAGTTGCACAAGTAGTTGATAAAAATGTGTAAGGTCACACAACATGAAACGTGACGATTTTCCAAGCGAATAAACAGGAGAACTACAATGTGTGGCGCAATAGCACTTCGACCTACACTTCGGGAGTACTTCGACCTAGGTAGTAGCCTATTAATTAACACCTAATTGTAGATCCTATCCACCACAGAGTTTGGAATCCATGCTTGATCGACCCCTCAGCCTCCCCCTCCCCTCTAAGCGAGAGAGAGGCACATACACTAGAGATGCGCTGATCATGGGCGGATTATGAACTTTCAGGCCCCTGGGCCCAGATGTATTAAGGGCCCCCCACTAATTGTCGCATATGTGGGGTCCCCCCCGAGAATTTGTTTTATTCGTTTGATGTGATTTCCTGTATTCTGGTGCATTTTGGGGATGGCCAATACTAAATTCAATCAGATTCACAGCCTATATCCTGATTTGTTGATATTGAGGCAATGATTCCATGCAATGGCTTGGGCTTCAGGGCCCCCTGACCTCTTGGGCCCCTGGGCCTGGGCTCAGTAGGCCCGTGCAGTAATCCATCCCTGGCGCTGATGGGCTATTATTTCAACCATAACTGCATAGCAAAACTTATCATCCATCAGCAAAGTTTTTTGACCAATTTTCAAAACTTCACCCGCCCACCATCCTCTGGTTGTTTTAATGTATATGGGATGTGGCGCTGCTGACGTGAGGCTAAAAGCTCTTGCCTGTTCTTTCTAGAAAGACTGATCCAATGCAGCAAATATATTAAAAGGCTAAAGTCCTACATTGGCTATGTTGTACAGGCTATCCCCAGAATATCAGCATCTTTTTCTCTCTCGAGCATTTAATCTGCTGCCGGCTTGTCTCTCACGTCGTCCAAAATGCTTGATTGCATAGCATTCTCCAATTTTTAGCTAAATTTTCATGTACCACATCAGCATTTTTGTTCAGTGAATCTTTTGTAAATTGCTTTACAATTACCGTCGGGCCTATAGGCCTATTGCCAGGCTTGCCAATGAAGTGTGGAGATACATTGAGCCTCGTAAATGGGTGTAAAACAGTGATTTTTTTGCATGGCTAGCCCGATGCCTAAGCACCACTATTGAAAAAGCTGTTGGTAGCATTGGCTAACTAGCGCCAGATTTTGGAGTGCAGGGGACAAGCCGAGATGGGCTATGAGACATACGTTCACACTCGGTATCATGTTTCAATACACTTTAGGTCAATATCACACCGGAATTCTCCTTTAAGGTAAGAACATATATTACTACTGATTTTGGGTGGCGTGTTCCTTTAATTCGGGTTAAAACTTTCTCACACGTAACGTTTGCCTCTGGCAAAAACATTCTCCTTTGATCCAGGAAGCTGGCCTGTGAGGAACCCCCTCCCTACCAAGCTCAGCTTGTCACACCCGAGACAATTACCCTGTGCAAAACCCTGAAAAAAACAAAAGAGAGAATCAGATATTCTGATTGGGGGATATGTCACCTTCCCCCTAAGCCTCCTCATTATTTACCAATGATTTATCCATCACCACTGGGCCTTTTGCTCTACGGTAATCAGAAGAGTTTTGTCTTTGTCATGCGGCATTGACAGTTGTATCAGCGCTCGGTGCTGTGTTTTAAATGTCACCTCCGAGGGCTCAGCGCGAGTCGAATCGAGTAGACACTCCATAGGGGGATGTGTGTTTGAGCTGTGCTGCTTAATTGATCAAACGTGAACACTCTCTGACAAAGAGCCAGGAAACCGTGGAGATCACATTGCTCACAGCTCTTCAGTTGTTGCCAGAGATAGATAGAGAGAGAGATAGATAGATAGATAGATAGATCAATAAGATCAAGAGAGATAGAGAGAGAGAGAGAGAGAGAGAGAATGGGGAACAGGCCAGCTAGCAGGCAGACAGACTCTGTGGCAGGCATGAGAGAGACATCACTCAGATCTAGACTCAGGAAGATGACGGGTGTTGCCTCCAGTTAAGAGAAGCTTGGTGTGCAGTCGCACACTATACGCACTTCCTACTGCAGCGCATGCCAGAAAGTATTTAGTGGATGAAAAAGTGCACTGAACCCATTTTATTGCCATGGCATAGTTTCGTACACAATCTTTTATATATCAGCAGTCTCATAATAGATGTTCAATGTTTCAGTGACTTTTTAAAAAATATTAGTGTCCAAACTGATCCCCAAGACCCTTGGCTGAATACAGTAGAACTTTATAGTGAATGAGGAAATATTATAGGGTGTATTCTCTGAGAGGTACAAGACACAAGTGAGTGTGAAAAATCGACCTGGTGTCACAACCCGGTCCAGAAGCCTCGTTTCCTAGCCTGTGACTTGAGATGCCTTTGCTGCTCCGGTCCGGGTTTTCCTTCTGCCTTGGCTTTTGGTTGACTGACAAGGGAGGCGTCCAATCACCTGTGTTTGCTCTGCTACACCTGCTGCCACTCTCCTTGTCAGCCATGCCATGTGGAACACTCTTTGCCAGATCGTCACGTGTGGATTCTTGCATTGTCTCATGTTCTTGCTGGATTTACTGTTTTTTGACCAAGGATTGTTTTTGCACTTTGTGATTTTGCCTGAACCTTTTTGGAAACCTTTGCTAGGACTTTGCTTGCTCTTTGTTACCGACCTCTGCCTGTTCTGACACGTGAGTCTTGCCTAGCCCCTTTGCTTAACTGCCTTCGGCCTACCTGTGTACTGAACTCTGTCTGTTTTTTGCCACTCTGGAGATCTGCTTGAGGCCTGCCTGTACTGCTGCCTGTGTTTTGTCTGCCTACCTGTGTACTGAACTCTGCCTGTTTTTTGCCACTCTGGAGATCTGCTTGAGCCCTGCCTGTACTGCTGCCTGTGCTTTTTTCGCCTACTAAGTTGACTCTGCCTACCAAGTGGTTTTGCCTGGCTGCCTATTTTTGTGTTCTTCAACATTAAAACCTAATTAACCTTTAATCAGCTTCTGAGTCTGCTTTTGGTTCCACAGTCCCTTACCTGGCCTCACCGGCCCTGACAGTACGATCTGGCCATCATGGAACCAGCAGAGATGGAACAGCTGAAGGTCGCTGTGGAGAAGCAAGGTGCGATGCTAGGCACTCATCAGCAGGAGCTCGTACAGGTGAATCAGAACCTTGTGACATATCTCGAGAGATTCAACACCCTCTCTGGTCAAGTGCAGCAGCTGCTTAACCCTCCTCAGGCTCCAGTGTCACTTAGTCCTGCACCTCCAGCTCCTGGTCCAGCTCCCTCTCAGTCACCTTTCAGAGAACCAAGGCTCCCTGCTGCCCAGCCATATGATGGAGATCCAGGTACCTGCCGTTCTTTCCTCTCACAATGTTCTCTCTCTCTTGAACTGCAGTCCCTAGCTTTTCCCACAGAACGCTCCCGTGTAGCTGACGTCATCACCCTCCTTACTGGAAAGGCTCGAGAGTGGGGGACAGCCCTGTGGGATTCCAATGCTCCATGCTGCTCCAGCTACAGGGACTTCACTGAGGAGATGAGGAGAGTTTTTGACCGCTCTTTTTCCGGAAGAGAAGCAGCGAGGGAGATCATGGCAAGGCTCACGGTCAGTTTATGATTATGCCATAGAGTTCTGCACGTTGGCAGCGTCGTGCGGGTGGAATGATAACGCCCTGTTGGATGCTTTTTTAAATGGCTTGTCTGATCCTGTCAAGGATGAACTGGTCTCAAGAGAATTGCCCTCAGATCTCTCTAGTCTAATGGATTTGGCTGGTCGAATCGATGCCCGCATCAGGCAGAGAGTGAGGGAAACCGCTCCTCTCCGGTTTCAACCTCCTGCCTCTCCTTCACTCACTGCTCCACCTGTGGAGCCCATGCAGGTTGACCGTGCCCGGATTACAGCAGAGGAGCGTCAACGCCGGCAGGACATGAAGGCATGCTTCTACTGTGGAAAGGTGGGCCATTTTTGTCAGGCATGTCCTTTAAAAGTAAATGCCCACCAGTGAGAGTAGGGGGCCTGGCGGGCACAGTCCAGCATCACTCCCCTATTAAGCGCTCCTATCTTCCAGTCCCGCTCATTCATGAGAATCAGTCCCATGTCCTTCACACCCTCATTGACTCCGGTGCTGATAGGAATTTAATTTGTTCAGCTGCGGCCTACCGTTTTGGCATTCCTGTAGTTGCTCTTGATCAGCCCCTCACTGTCCAGGCCCTTGATGGTAGCTGTTTGAGTTTGATCACCCACAGAACAGTTCCTGTTTTGAGAATTTCAGGAAACCATTCTGAAAAAATATTTTTTCTTATCATTGAGAAACCCCATGTCCCTATTGTTATTGGATTCCCCTGGCTGTCCTTGCATAATTCCCACGTTAACTGGTCAGAAAACACCATCTTGGGATGGAGCCCCTTCTGTCTGTCCTCCTGCCTCAAGTCTGCTTTCACTCCTGTTTCTCCTACCCCAGCTATTGAGAGTTCCCTGACCTGTCAAAGGTTCCCCACGAGTTCTTGGACCTCAAGCCTGTATTCAGTAAATCACAGGCAGTCTCCCTGCCCCCCCATAGGCCATATGACCGTGCTATTGAGCTCCTTCCAGGCACCTCACCACCTAAGGGTAGACTCTACTCCCTTTTATCCCTCAGAAAGGGAGGCCATGAGCAAGTACATTTCAGAGTCACTGGCGGCTGGCATCATTCGTCCGTCATCATCCCCTGCTGGTGCTGGCTTCTTTTTTGTTGGGAAGAAGGATGGTTCCTTGCGCCCCTGCATCGACTACCATGGACTGAATGACATCACTGTTAAGAACAGATATCCCCTACCTCTCATGTCACCTGCGTTAGAGCTGCTCCAGGGGGCCCAGATGTTCACAAAGCTTGACTTAAGAAATGCCTACCACCTTGTGAGGATTAGGGAGGGGGATGAGTGGAAAACAGCCTTCAACACCCCGACAGGCCACTATGAGTATCTTGTGGCCCCTTCGGATTAACCAACGCTCCAGCTGTTTTTCAGGCTCTGGTAAATGATGTATTGAGAGATTTCTTGAATATTTTTGTTTTTGTGTACCTTGACGATATTTTAATTTTTCACGCTCTCTTGCTGACCATAGGATCCATGTCAGGCAGGTTCTCCAGCGGCTTCTGGAGAACAAACTTTTTGTCAAGGCAGAGAAGTGTGAATTCCACAAGGACTCAGTCTCTTTTTTGGGCTACATCATCTCTCCCTCCCGGATCCAGATGGATCCCTAGAAACTGAAGGCAGTGGTTGACTGGTCCACTCCTTCCACACGGCGAGAACTCCAGCGTTTCCTGGGTTTTGCTCATTTTTACAGGCGGTTTATCAGGAATTATAGTTTGGTTGCTGGCCCTCTCACTGCTCTCACTTCCACCAAGACCCCTTTCCACTGGAATGAGAGGGCAGAGAAGGCTTTTGCTGATCTAAAGCGGAGATTTACTACGGCCCCTATTCTCGCTGTTCCCGATCCCACTCTCCAATTTGTGGTTGAGGTCGATGCCTCTGAGTCTGGGGTAGGGGGCATTCTGTCTCAGAGATCATCTAAGGACAACAAGCTTCACCCATGTTCTTTTTTTTCCTCGCCGTCTTTCATCAGCAGAGAGAAACTACGACATAGGAGATCGGGAGCTGCTGGCTGTTAAACTGGCTCTAGAGGAATGGAGGCATTGGCTGGAGGGAGCTGACCCTCCTTTCCTGGTGTGGACCGACCACAAGAATCTTGAGTACCTGCGAACAGCCAAACGCCTCAATGCGCGACAGGCCAGGTGGTCCTTGTTTTCTTCCCGTTTTAATATCTCCCTCTCTTATCGTCCAGGATCCAGGAACACCAAGCCAGATGCTCTTTCTCGACAGTTCTCTGTTCAGGACACACCCTCCTCGGGAACAATCCTTCCTTCCCATTGCCTGGTGGGAGCAGCCTTATTGGACGTTGAGACCCTGGTCCGGGAGGCTCAGGATCAGGAACCAGGACCAGTTAAAGGACCAGCTAACTGCCTGTTTGTACCTTTCTCTATTCGGTCTCAGGTGTTGGAATGGGGGCAAAGCTCCAGAATTGCTTGCCATCCTGGGGCTTCTCGAACCCTGGCACTGGTCAGACAGCTTTCTGGTGGCCGGGCCCATGAAGAGGGATGTCCAGAGTTTTGTGGCAGCCTGTGACGTCTGCACCAGGAACAAGACAGGTAACAGGCCTCCTGCTGGCCTCCTAAGGCCCCTTCCCATCCCTCACCGTCCTTGGTCACATATTGCCATTGACTTTGTAACAGGGCTCCCTAGTTCTCATGGTAATACATGCATCTTGACTGTGGTGGACCGCTTTTCTAAAGCAGCTCACTTTGTCCCTTTGCCTAAGCTACCCTCCGCTAAGCAGACAGCTGAGTTGCTGGCCCTTCATGTGTTCTGTCTGCATGGCCTTCCTGTTGACATTGTATCTGATCGGGGCCCTCAGTTCTCTGCTCAATTCTGGAAGGCGTTTTGCAAATTGATTGGTGTTTCTCCCAGCTTGTCTTCAGGTTTTCACCCCCAGACAAATGGACAGACCGAGCGGCCAAACCAGAAGCTGGAAGTAGCTCTCAGGACCCTGCCTCTTGGAGCAAGACTCATCCCTGGGTGGAATATGCACACAACTCTTTGCCCACGTCTGCCACTGGTCTCTCCCCATTCACCAACCACGTTCCACCAACAGCATCCAGAGGCTCTGACTGGGACACCTGGTGGCTGGGAGGGTCCCTGTCATCATAGACCGGAACTGGGGGGTGGTCACAACCACCTGGTCCAGAAGCCTCAATTCCTAGCCTGTGACTTGAGATGCCTTTGCTGCTCCGGTCCGGGTTTTCCTTCTGCCCTGGCTTTTGGTTGACTGACAAGGGAGGCGTCCAATCACCTGTGTTTGCTCTGCTACACCTGCTGCCACTCTCCTTGTCAGCTATGGCTTTTAAGCCATGCCATGTGGAACACTCCAATAATTGTTTTCGGACTTTGTGATTTTGCCTGAACCTTTTTGGAAACCTTTGCTTGCTCTTTGTTACCGACCTCTGCCTGTTCTGACACGTGAGTCTTGCCTAGCCCCTTTGCTTAACTGCCTGTGGCCTACCTGTGTACCAAACTCTGCCTGTTTTTTGCCACTCTGGAGATCTGCTTGAGCTCTGCCTGTACTGCTGCCTGTGCTTTTTTCACCTACTAAGTTGACTCTGCCTACCAAGTGGTTTTGCCGCCTGGCTGCCTATTTTTGTGTTCTTCAACATTAAAACCTAATTAACCTTTAATCAGCTTCTGAGTCTGCTTTTAGTTCCACAGTCCCTTACCTGGCCTCACTGGCCCTGACACCTGGCTCTTAACTAGTTCCATGTGAATGCTGTCTATTCCCCCAGCTTCTGTCTTTATCTGTATAGGTAGTTTGTGTTAGTGTGCACTTGTTTTTGAGAAGGGGCAGTCAGTATATTGGAATGCTGAAAATAGCACTTCCCCTTTCAGAAAATTCTTCTTGTGTGCTACCTGACACACACACACACACACAGTGGCCTTAGCATAAACACTGACAGCCTTTGGCATAGCAGGGCAGATAGTTAGTCGACATAATCAAATTCTTGGGAAAGGGGAGGGGGGGCTCGTTACACATTGTGAGGACACCATGGAGTTGCCATGGAGGCAAAGTAGCCATGTAAGAAAAAAGAGAGAGAGAGGAATGGAGAAGGAGTGATAGAGAGAGGGAGCAAAAGAAAGATAGATGAATGAAGAGGAGTGATTTAGAATGGATGGAGAGGAAAGGAGGTGAATGAGAGAGAGAGAGAGAAATGAAGAGGGGAGGGAAGAGGGAATCAGGAAAGGAGAAATAGAAGAGAAAGAGGCAGGAGAGGGGGTAGAAGAGACAGACAGATATATGTAGGGAGAGGCAAAATGAAGGAGAAGAAATAGTAGAATGGATGCAGTGAAGAGGCTGGAGATGGGGTTGGAAGAGAGTGAGGAATGTGGAGGAAGAAAGGGAGGACAGAGGATGGGGGGATGGAGAGAGAAAGAGAGAGAGAGATGAATGGGTAACACGTTTAACTGGTTGTTGATCTAAGGTTATATAGTATGGATCAAAGTAGAGCTTATTGACTCCTAGTACACTGAATATGTAGTAACAGAATAGTAACGTATATTAAGAGTATGTGTTACCCTAAGGCTATAGTATCTATTTGGTCCATGCTCTGTATCAATAACTTTATATCAGTGCCCATTTGTTTCTTATTAAGGATTTGCAAAGAATATATTTAAGATTCAGAAATAATTTCATTTCATCCATACAGTATAGTTGCGGATCAATGGATGACAAGTGTTCCCTAAAGTGTTGTTGCCGAGAGAAGAGAGAGAGGATTGAGGGAGAGAAAAGAAAGACAGGAAGAGAGGGGGTAGAGAGAGAGAGAGAGCATCTGTGTCTCCCCGAGCTCATTTATGAAGGATTTTAGGAGGATGGGACTCAGAGGACTCTGACCTCCATACAGAAGATGAGCCCCAGAGAGGACAGGGTGTGTGTGTGTGGGTGTGTGTGTGTGTGGGGGGGGTGTTTAAGTGTGTGTACTTATTAGATACAGAGTGTATGAGTAAGATGAAATGGTTTGTGCGTGTGTGTGCGTGTGTGTGTGTGTGTGTTGGGGTGGGGCACCTGTGATTAAGTGTGTGGATGTATTGGACACCGAGTGTAGGAGTATGATGAAATGAAGTTAGGATACTGTGTGCTGCGAAGACAGACTGTAAACACACACACATGCACACAGAGACGCAGACTCACAAGCAAACATATGCATCCACACACACACGCACCCACACACCTTCAACTGAAAGATGACATTTAAAGTTATGTTTGATGAAGTTAAATAGTTCAAGCTTGCACTCACTCACACAAACACACATATGACTGCACACATCATCTGAGTTGCTGTCACTCATGATTAAGTGAACAAGGTCCAACTGACACAATCATTTACCTATAATATGATTTATGTATGCACAACATTTAATGGCGTAAAACTACATGCAAAAGCATTACACACACACATATACACACATTCACCCACTAAAACCACATATACAGAATTAATGCTGAATGATAGTTTGCTGAAGTGTATATGAACGCAGTAAGTGAAGTGCACAGATGCAAAACCTGTGTGAGTATGCACGCATGCGCACATGTGTGAGCACGCACCCCCACACACACCTCCAGTTTCACTTGACCATTGACCCCCCACACACACACACACACACACACTTACCGGACTGGTTTGGAAGGTCTGCAGACACCCCATGAATAATGGATCCAATTCACACAGTAGCTCTGAGGATGAGACTAATGAAATAGTACTCCGGATACTCCACATCCTGGCCTGCCTTATCTAGCACGGAGCGACACTTGGAAACGGAAATTACTTAACGGCCACCACCTCCTTGTGTACCTGTCTCTCTCTCACACACACACACTCTAATATAGGCTTTTTAGTTTTAAACACACACACACACACACACACACACACACAGAGAGAGAGAGAGAGAGAGCGAACACTCTTGCTCCCCACCCCCACCATTCACAAGCTCTGATTGCTTCTGTTCCTCACAAACGCATCATGGCATGATACCATTCATTGGTGAACCCAGTATACATGGACATATGAACTGATGTTTTGTCCATTATTTATGGCATGAAAGGATGATCAACCAAATGGAAATGAATATTGTTGTGAAAAACAATTGAAGATTTTGAATTTAATAATGGCCTTCTTTGCCGTCTATTTCTTCGGGTTGGAAATGAACATGGGGAGATGGAGTTACCGCAAGGAGGAATCAGCAGAATTTGACAAACAGTGTACTGAATGAGAAGTGTAGACTTGACCTTCAATAACATACGTGATAGCTTTATCCTGCCATCAAAAACCCAAAACAACATAAATTGAAACCCTTACTGTGACTTACTGTGAAATAGCTTCTAAAACACAGCATATAGGGAATAAGAAGTTGCTATTTGAATGGACAAGGTAGGAATGGAAAAACAGCAGCAAAAACACAAACATCATTTCACACCTTCTGAAGGCTTTAGGGAGGAGATCCATCACCAATTATGAACAAAGGATAGATGTCTGAACACGTGGAATTCTTGTTGTCATAGATACATGCTTCCCTGTGCTGAATAGTAATGTCCACATTCCATCTTGGATCTGACTCAACCAAACACTAAGATAAGTTTGAATATACTGTAACAAACTGCAAGGTTGTCTTAGAATGTTTTTTATTGGTTTCGCACCAAAACACACGAACACATAATACTGGGCCATACCTGACACTTATACCCCAGCACTGAACATCTACTTTAGGCTGCATCTAAAACACACACCAATCAACCCTAGTTATGGACACGACAGACAAGACATGCAACATTGTCAACCCGCATGGCTTAGAACATTAACATTACACATATACACACTGCACAGCACCATGGGAGTTTCACAGTTATAACAGCTAGGCTCAGTTCATTACAATACTCTTATTTCTCTACATTAGGTAGCCTCCTCTATCCTTTCATATACTAGTTGTTAAAGCTACAAAAATGAAAAACTTACCCCTTTTGTGTATATGTTAAAGGTATTCGATACCCATTTAGTGCTAAGGGATGTGTATTGGAATCAGAACTTAAGATTTTTATATTCATGTTTCTGTTATGCGACATGACATGTTTGTTTTTTATTTCATTCTGTTCCTGTATACTGCATCATATCTCTGTGTGGTTACGGCTAGAGATAAAGGGACATACTATGGTCGTGCAGTGTTTCACTATTCAGCTCTGTATCCCTGTGTCAGTAGCTACAGTATCTGCTCTGGATTACCAGGTTGAGACTTACCAGGGTCTGGTTCAGTATGATCTGCGAAAGATGAGATGGCTAATGCCAAATGTCAGCCTGAATACTTACCCTGACTAGCCTGACTAGCGCCACCACTTCTCAATGAGACGTGGTCTGGGAACCAAACGTTCATTTTCTCGTATTTGAAAAAAATGCCCAGATCCGTTTATTGGATGCCACGGATGTCTATCAAATGCGTCTGTGCATAGCTCATCATCGTCTTGCTTTCCCCCGTTCTGTGATTGGTTCCCTATCTCAGGCGAATATTTGCTCCATGGTCTCCAGGCTGCCTTAGCAGCGTGAATCAAATCGCGTGCAAGGCAGCATGGGAACACCCAGGCTATACCCTGACTGACTATTTTCTTGTTTAGAGCAGCTGGTTTTGAATGCTAAGTCATGCTGTCTCTTCTGTGATGCCCATCATTGCAGATAGAACTCTGTTGGCTGACTGGGTCTTCGTTCATGTGGTGCCAACATCACCATCAGGGAAAACAAAATTTGTGTTCCTGGGAGATGAGAAGAGAAGAAAAAAAAAACTGTGAGTTTCAGTTCAGTTGGAAAGAACATTCAAGTATCTCATTAGAATCTGCTTAGTGATTTAATCAATGTCTGGTCATAGCAGAGAAAAGAGAACAGAGCAAGATGGAGAACAAAAGACAAGTGTATGAAATAAAAAAAAAAGAGACACCGAGAACACTGATGCTGGTGGGGATTTAGCTAAAGCTGCTCAGAACCAAATTACAAATGGCCTCCTTCACTCCCAGTTATCGGATGGAGGAGATAAGAGAGAGTGAGTGAAAGTGAGGAGGAGAGGAGAGATGGGCTTCCATACCTGAAATAACCAGACGTGCCTGACATGACCGCAGCAAGCTAATGAGAAATGACAAAACCCATCAAAAAGACTCATGTAAGGGCCCCAGCTGTGGCACAACTGGCTGGGGCACCTGCACTGTACATGTATGCCGGCGACCCGGGTTTGATTCCCGCCCCGTGGTCCTTTCTGGATCCCACCTCGACTCTCTCCCACTCGCTTCCTGTCATTCTCTACTGTCCTGTCACATAAAAGGCATAAAAAGCCCAAAAATATACTTAAAAAAAAAAAAGACTCATGTAAGATTAATCTTCCCCCAAAAGACACGCTCACACAATGGCTTGTAAGAGTTGTACAAAAAAACAAAGAGAAAAACACCTGACAAAAGGGGGGGGGGGGGAACCCATTTTAATCACCAATGAGGAGTGCTAATCATGTAATTAGCCACATGCTAATGTGCATGCATGTGCATGCATGATGAGCGCCTTTGTAAAGTACAGACTGAGACAGACCGCTCATGGACCCCTGCTGTTCCCCGAGTCTTGGGTCATACACTGAATTCTAATTAGGGCGTGATGTGGGCAGAGTCTTTCACCAAGGGGTCCGTGCAAACTATGTGGACCATAGATATTAGAAAGCTAGATTGACTGACGAGTTCTATTAGGCGGCATCGTAAACACGGAAGCCATATTGGTGGGGGCAGCACTTTTACTGTCTATATGGGCACAACATTTGCAGGCAATCACAGACACCTGTCTGATTTCCAGTCAGTCACATGCTCCTCCATTGGCCTCCAGTGATTGCTGCCCCCACCAAGATGGCGTCAGTAAGGCCTCACTGGTAATAGCATGGCAGTCATGAACGCTTCCTTTAAGATGCTTCTGCTCCTCTGTGGCAGGCCATTGCTGAGCCAAATGTCATCTGACTTGAAAGGTTAAGAGAGCCTGGAGAATGGAGACTTAATTGGGCACTGGCGATATTCTCATCCCCAAAAATCTTGGATCACTGATGATTACAAGCTGATTACAAATAAACATTTCTAAATAAATAAGGAAGGGTGGGGGGAATCCATATCCGTATAAAAAACACCATATCTACCTTTCTTACCTTATCTTTGGAGACAGCTGCACTCCTTAAATTATCTGAACATCAGGCACGCCCCATCATTTGGTAGCCTAATGAAGTATGAGCCAACCGCTTTGAGCGGAACTGATTAGGAAGACATATCGTCGCACTCATCCCGTCAATTAATAGCAAACGAGAGATGCCGATTCATTTCAGCCCCCAGCCTGAGACACTGGTAATTACACTGTGCCCCCCCCCCTCACAAGGTCATGATAGACTGCAAGTGCCATTAGGAATGATTAGGAGAGGTAAGGGCTTGCGTCCCTCCCGCTTTCATGTAATGACAAAAACTGTCCTAACAACTATAATCGTTAACGAGATACTAATATGCTAATTATAGACTTGGCTACTTTACAACTGTAGTCTTGTTCTCAATCTTGATGAACGGGTTCTCTGTAGCTGCATTGTATTTTGCAGAACTCAGTGCAGTGCACTCTGTGTAGTGAGTGACCGTATTCATGTGACCTTTCTAGGCTTCACATGTCTCCTTATGATGCAGTTCAAAGTTCAAAAGGGAAAGGGAGGATGTTGAGTGGTGTTGTCACCTCTCCATAGCATAGCCAAAGATAATGAATGCGTAGCAAGATGGGTCGTCCTAGTTCATGTCTATGAGGGCAAAGTGGAGTTCAGTCAGAGACGATCTCTGGTTCAGTTCCCGCCTGCACAGGGGCGTGTCACTGATGTATGACTTACGTTTGAACGCCTCGGTTTCACGCCAGACAAGCCGGAGTACAAAATAAACTTGGTGTACACCTTCATTAATGTTGATTTTCTCCCGACTGGAGGGTCATTCTATTTATTACGACATTCTACTGAAATAGGGAGGAGGGTTTGGAGATCATGATACCGTGTCCGAAATGTGCATCCATTGCTCAGAAAAATAAGGCTTTGACAAATTCTGGGAAGTTCTTGGATTCTGCCATAGACCTCAATGTTAAAAAGAGAGCCCGATCACTGCATAAATGTGCGGGGGCGTGTACTGCTACCCTATTTGCATAAATTTCCAGGGACCGGAAATGGCCTCTCATGAAGTATCTTCGTAATCAACCATCTTTGGCATAGCCCCAGTCTTCCCCAATCACTGGAATGCCCTGCAGGGCACTCTTTACTGTAAAATGATAGTTTGAGCATTTGTTTGTGTGCTCTAAATAGGTTGGGGAACTGATTACAAGCAAGACAAAAACAAACATGTTTTTCTTAAAAAAGCCAATTTGTATTGTTGCGCTGAACGGGTGGCGCCCCCTGGTGTTAGACCAGCATACACACTCCGGGGAGAAAAAAAATGGTTTGGAGAACTTTCAAACAATAACACATAATTTATGTTATTGGTAGTCTGTTTGTGTACAGTATGCACATACAGAAATCAAAGGCTTCAAATTTGTGTAAACAACAAGCTCTCTGTGTAAATGGTGGGGACGCAATCATCCATCACAGCTGGGCAGCAGTCCCATAATCAACTTCACAATAAGAAACCACTTTGTTGAAACCACATAAAAAAAAAAAAGTCTTATGTACATCCACAGAGAGTCAGCCACAATACGCCAGTCTCAGACGTGACTGACATCTCAACGGTCCAATCACAGGACAGAGCGGCAGTAAGAGAGTCCCTGTTCAGCGGCTCGGCTGACTGTGCTTCTTGGGCAGCCTCCTGCGGTCTTTGGTGGCGTTGCGCTTCCTCTTCTTTGCGATGAAGTTCTCCAGCTTGCCGCTTCTCTTCAGGTCCTTGTACTTCTCGGCCAACTCTAGCTTCTTCTTGTCCGCTGCAGGTAGGAAGAGGAGGAGGAGGAGAGGAGAGGAAGAGGCAGAAGAGGAGGGGGGAAGGAGAGGAGAGGGGAAGAGGAGGAGGGAGGGGGGGAGGAAGAGGAGAGGGGGAGGAGGAGGGAGAAAGAGGAGGAAGGAGAGGAAGAGGATGAGGAGGAGGAGAGGGTGAAAGAGGAGGATAGGGGAGGGAGAGGAGGAGGAAGAGACGAAAGGAGAGGGGAGGAGAATGAGAGGGGAGGAGGAGAGGAGAGGAAGAGGAAAGGAGAGAGAGTTAATCGTTAAGACCGGCTTCTGGTAGCATTATTTTCTGCCATTTTCAAAAGGTAGAATGAAAACCCAGACAAAGAAAAAGAGTAGACAAGGACGAGGACAATCACAACAACAAGGCAATGTGAAAGGCCCCACTTACACTTCTTGAGGAAGAAGGGTCTGTGTCCCTGGCCCACGAGCTCCCGCTGTTTCCTCTTGAAGAGCAGCTCTTTCTCTCGCTGCTGCTCTTTCCTCTTGCGCTCGCGCTCCTGGTTCTCCTGGAGACAGGTGCCGTGGAAACGGCCGCAGAACGGCAACCGTTTGGAGTTAGGCAATGGCAAGACAATGCTAATATCAAATAATTTTACATTTTTTTTATTATTATTTTTTTCTGTATCCATCTGAAGGAGTTACTTTAATTATTCTTTCATTTATACTTTTATTGTTTATCTTTTCATTATTTGCATTGTTTTGTACAAAACCTTTAACAATTAAAGACTTGTCTGAGTTATACTTAAGAGCTTCATGCTCAAGATGATATAGACATTTCTCGACATGAACTCTACCATTAGATTTATATAGACATGACTCTTGATGGTCAACAATAATAACAATAATGTTGGACTACAAACATATTTTATAATTTATAATTCAGAATTTATCATATTATTCTGAGACTGGGTCAAACCACCTGGACAACATAAGATGACCGAAGGAGACAACAGGCTAACTTATTGGGAGATAAATGTGATATCTCTGATGAAGATATCATTTTTGCAGGAACATAATGCATTAGATAGTACAGTGAGTTCCAACCATGAAATATGATTGGCAGCAAAGCATCTTAACTAAGCTGTGATTTCCTATAACGCAGAATATTTGAATAGGTTATTTCAAGGAGTACGATTGTGAGTGGATAAGAAACGGTCAATGCCTCAGTCTCCTTGACAACTTAACTTACCATCCTCTTCATCAGAAACTTCAGCTCCGCCTTTTTGTCTTCAGATTTGATCTTCTTCAATTTCTTCTTCACCATCTGACAGTAAAAACGTTAAAAAAAATTACAGTACCAAAAAAAAAGTATTTTGCTTAAAAATGAATGTCATCTAAACAGAGATAGTGAGCGGGGCTGAGCGGTGCGAATGTTCGAATGTTGACTCGGCCGCTCCTCCGCTCAAATTCACGTCAGGCCGCTCCACTCAATTTCACTCCCCGCTCCACTTAAAAATCCTCCCGCTCCAGTGAAATCGCTCCACGCTCGCTCCAATTTAAAGAGGAAGAAATAATCTACACGCCGAATTGTCACCTAAGAAAACTTAAATCCCAAAGAACTACTGTAAGAGCAACAGCAATTTCACTCATAGGACATTTATTTTAAAAGATAATGCAACACCGATAGTTCAACAACGAACAAGCTTGGCAACGTCAATACACATAAGCTTAAAACTAAAGGGATCAGTGTGATTAATTGCCGAAAGAATACAGGCTTAGCATCCAAGTTTTATTTCAGCCTTAGGCCTACTTGACATGAAGCATATTCAAATTGCTCACGTTTTTCTTTGCTCTCCGTAGCACACTCATGTTTCTGTGAAATGTGTCTTCTTCCTGTTCACTGGTAGGCCCTATGACTTTCAGTTTCCTGTCTAAAATATTTAGCAAACCATCCCCATCAACAAACTTACTATGGCCAATATCTTTGAAATTTAACAGTCTTGGTTTCATTAGGAAGACATGAAATCTGGGTGGATTTGGGCATGCCTCCGACTCATGGTGTGACCGGTATCGGAGTGAAATTGGAGCGGAACAGAGCGGCCACTCCGGCCTCTAAATTAAAAAGCGCTCCGCGCTTCAACAAAATTCCATCTGCTCCGCTCCTCGTTCCCTCGCGCTCCGCTCACTAGCTCTGCATCCAAATCTATTCCTTGACACACACACCACTCCCAGATATCTCAATAAATGTATGGTTGTGACGTTTCACAGTCAGCAAAGTTTCACAATCAGCCTACCAGTTTTTCTCGATCCTGAATGTCATTGATGAACTTGTAGGTCTCCGTGAAAATCTCCGGCTTGTATTCACCAGAGAGGTCGTCGAAGCGAGGGTCGCGCGATATCTGTGTGGAGTGTGGCAGAGAAATAAAAGTTTCAGCTCATTAGGCGGCATCTCCTTGACAGAGGGTCAGCACAGCTTGGCAGTGTCACAGTAGCTCTCCCCGACTTACCACTTTCTTGACAGGTACAACATTCCTGAGGAAGGGCACCCGCTGCTTGGAAGAAATCTCCTGTGGTCTAGGAGAGGAAAAGGCAGCAGTTACAGATGTATTCCAATCTCGTACGTCAGCATTTCAATGTATTCATTACCTTGGGTACCTCAGAGGAGAATTAAATAGTTCTTTCGTCAAAAACTTTGAAAGAGAAAGCATGATAATTAAATAGTTCCACAACACAGTTCTCCACTGAACACAGTTCATTATGTGAATCGATAATGGTATCTGCCTTGTTATTAGACTGGCACGTTCAGAAATAGTGCTATGAAGGGCTGAAAATGGTTCAGTTATATGTTTTACAATGCAATGAATATACTTTTATAACAAAAAAAAACTCCTAAAAATGACAAAATATTAGTATCAGTATCGGTTATTGGCCAAATTGTCAGTATTGGCACAGAAATTCACAATCATTCCCTAATCTTTCAGTAACTCTGGATGCTCACAGAGACCATTACTGTACATTAGTGTTGTCACGATACCAAAATGAATGTTTTACCAGTCAAGAATTGCGATTTCGATACCAAGTCAAGAATTGCGATACTTCTTCGATACTTTTTAAAAAATGTATTTGATTTGGGGGCCCCACCACCTTGACATCATCAGTAATATTGAATATACTGTAGTGTGATCATTCACACCAGCCGTGTTGCTACAGTTACCTTGAAAAAGTAATCTGATTACTTATAACTGATTACTCCTTTAAAAAGTAACTTAGTTACTTTACTGATTACTTGATTTTAAAAGTAACTAAGTTAGATTACAAGTTACTTTATTAGTTACTTTCAGCAGCTGCCGACAACACCCCCCCACCTCAACATAAAAAAATGATAACCGGTTTTGCCAATACTCACTATACTGGAAGTGCATTTTAACAGTAATGCCAACAATGTATAGCAGACATCCCAACCTAACCTACTTAGATACTGAAATTCAGATGTTTGTTCAATAATGTTTAGTCAGTACACCAAATAAGGAAGGCCTATTGATAGAAATTGTGATAGTAAAATATGTAGATTTTTGGTAGTTTGGCCTTTTCATGTAGCCTTGGCAACTAGCCATGTAGTATAGGCCTGAGTAATATGCAAATTAAATTACACTTGTTAAACTCACCTCAACAAGTCTTTTGCAATCATTTAACCTGCCGCGAGCAACGCTAAAGTCACTGTTACAAACAGTGCAGTGTGCAAGACTATCATTATGTTTTACTCTTATGAGACAATTGGGTACACTTTTTGTAGTCTGATGTGAAATGGGTCTTAAATGTTCCTTTTTGAGGGGCACTGACTCTGCCATGATGCTCCTGTTCCTAGATACACTAACTGAACTGATTAATTAAGTTCGGGAGAAAAGAGATATAAGCTAAGCCCACCTACACTGAAAACTGGTTGATTTAGCAAAACAGACCATGCTCTCTGTCTTGGATGTGCTTGCAGGCACACACGCACCACTCCTCTCTCTCTCCCTCTCCGTTGTGTGCGCGTTAAACTCAGATGCACACGCGATTTGAAGTCCGGTCTGGCTTGCGTGTTCTTGTTCGCTCTAGGTTACTTAGTAACGCGTTACTGGCATCACTGCACACCAGTGGCCATCCCAGATTCTGCTTGACTCTTAAGAGATACGTGAGAGTAATTAACCTTGTCTCACGGTTTTAGTCTAGTGAATAAAAGTTGCACATAGCGCATAAGGATATGTGTATGCAATTAATTATGTTTTGTAAGTCATTAGATAAAATAAATGTTAAAAAAAATGTACAAGTTGAAGAAACTTTCTGGGATCATAGAAGAGATAAGTGTCTTGCACTATTGTCAAACGTGACCTGAGCTAGCGGGATAGTTAGCAAGGATCTCTCTTCAGATGTAAAAGTTTGCCATGGTTGCTTAGCCTATTTCTAAACTAGATGTACCGCAAAGCGGTACAAAATATGACCGCCGTCCAGCACGTTTTTCCACAAAAATAAATCACGCTGAAAGGCCTATATGATTCTAACTGTCTCACTAAATTGCATTATCCACACTCAATTCTCATTGGTATCTGCTAGACAACAAGTACCAAAACATGATTAGTTCATAGATTTCACATGTAAAATTAATTTTATACAACCCCACCCCCATCTTGCCTGGTCTTAATTCTGAGAAATTCTTGAATTGTGTGCATGTGTGCGTGCACACATTTATGTTTATGTGTGTGTGTGTGTGTGTGTTTGTGTGTTTGTGTGTTTGTCTGCGTATGTGTGTTTGTGCATGTGCATGCATGCGTACATATGTCTACTGTGTGAGTATGTGTCATACGTATGATTACTGTGAATGTATGTGTGTGCGTGTGTATCTGTTTATGCACATATGTGCACATGGAATGGGTTAACATGACCCCTGGAGGCAAACATACAGAAAAAAATTGGTCATCCTAGGTCCTATGGTTCTCGAGATATTCACAGAAAACTGTGTCTGCCCTACCCTCCTTTGGGGGGGGGGTCCAGTCCAGCAGGGGGGCTACAGATCAAAACGAAAAATGATGGTTCCATGCTATCCATGTGGGGTTACATGCCCACCAAGTTTCGTGTACCCCGGTCTTTCAGTGTCCCGGGAATCCTTGACGGAAATTTGGACATGCGAAAAAGAAAAAGAAAAAAAAAAAAACCTGACTAAACCTATATGACCGCCGCTTCGCTGCGCATTGATCATAATTGCATTGAACCCAAATAGTAAGCCTAAATGACCAAAATCCCACAGCTTAGGTAGGTTAGCAACACAAACTTCAGAGATGCAAGTGAGCAAATCAACTTGATATTAGCCTATTATTATGTGTTACCATAGAATCACTGGAACTAGCAGCCATCTCTCGCTGTTTATAGCACGACAGCTGCGCTTACGTGTGTGTGAGGAGAAAAGACGCACAGCCACAGATTAGGGGAGGAGGCTCTAGCATGCCTTGTGCACACGCATGTTACTTCAAAAGAACACGGTCATTCTCAAAAGTATCGATACTAATAAAATTAGGCAGTGACATTTTTAATTTCAGGGTATTGCGATACTTTTGTAGTATCGGTGCACTGTGCAACACTACTGTACATGCAAATGTACGTATGTGACATACATATGTGTATGCAGAATGTGTGAGCAGATGAGCTGGGTTTCACTTGTGTTGGTGTGTGTGTGTGTGTGTATACAGAATGTGCGAGAGCAGGCTCTCACTTGCGTTGGTGTGTGTGTGTGTGTGTGTGTGTGTGTGTGTGTGTGTGTGTGCAGAATGTGTGAGAGAGCGGTGTCTCACTTGTGTTTATTCAGACGTTTCATCTGGTCCGGGCGTTTCTTGCTCCTGCCTGTGTCTGTGCCATATGCGATTTTGTTGTAGGCTTTCATCCCAACTCTGTTCTGTAGTTGCATGATTTCCTCAAAGGACATGTTTGATAACTCTACAAGGGAAAGCAAAGTAAAAAATGGAGTTGACAAAGTCTGTCATAGTCACAAACATGCACAACTAAGTTGTCTGTTTGACTTAGATTAAACTCTGAAGAGTCGATGTAGCCAGCAAATACCAGCGTGTTTAGTAACGCTGCTTGCATACTATAGGATTATTAGAATTAAAAATCAATTAATTTATAATGAATTAATGAAAGGATTACCTATTAGTGAACTGTCTTAAAAACAGTACACGTCATTACAGAGATAATGATAAGAGCTTCACACCTCTTTTGACATCATCTTCAGTCTCCAGTTGTCCCTGAGGCCTGGTTCCCTGGGTGGGTTCTTCCTCCGGCTCTTCACCTGAGCTACTCTCATCCTCTTCCTCCTCATCTTGAGCATCTCTGCTCACTGCAACGGTTGCATCCTCAACATCCTCTTCCTCCTCTTCTGCATCTTCACCGTCATCTTCTGCTTCCTCCACACCTTCACCGTCCTCTCCTTCATCCTCGTCTTCTTCCCCCTCCTCATCTTCTTCTTCTTCATCATCTTCCTCCTCCTCTTCCTCGTCTTCATCTACAGATTCATCTTCTTCCTCTACCTCACCTTTCTGCTCTTCCTCTGCCTTCCACAGGGCATTCTTTTTACTAAGCAGTGCAAAGTTTCTCTCCATCTCATCATCGTCGTCGTCACTAGAACCATCCTGCATCTGGGGAATCTTTTTCGTCGTGTTTGATTTCATTGCGCCTTGGCTTTGCTTTAGGTCGCAAACCTTCTGTTTTTTCCGAAGAGCCATTGGGAACTGAAAACAAGAAATATCATAGAATCAAATAACTACACAGTAGGCCTACACTTGGGCTCTTTAGAGTAGTTCCAGTTTTTTTACAAACAGCAGGGTAAACATTAGAAGGGAAGACAGTGATATTATAGATAATACTGTAAGATACAGTATAGGCAGAAATCATACACTAGGAAATAAATATTTTGAAGAGTAGCCTAGAACACACATGTTAGGTTTTGAGGGGCTTTAAGATTTTCAAAGAATATAATATTGTTTGCTCTTTCAACACAGTTTAACAAACAATACATTACTAAAAGCTAGATATATGAGAGTATCTAGCAGGAATATATTGGGACATGGATTTCACAGAATTCTTGCCAATACATACAGTGAGATGTCGTTAATGCCCTCTAGAGCAATTTGACGAAAAAAGCAGTCCACAACAATGTCCTTGCATAAAAGTCTTAGAAGGGTCTGGCTGAATCATTGTAAAAGACATATCCTTTTACGGTAGTTAACAACTTAAAACTTTTGATTGAGAGCAAAATTACGTTAACTGGTGGCGTTTTGAGCAAGACCGTTTATTTCCATCACTGAATGGGCTTTAACATTTCGAAAAGAAGCTAACCCCCATATTTGTTCCATTCCAGGTCTGAGACAAAGTTTCATTCCTATGTGGAACATAATAGCACTTGGAACAGAGACATCATCTTTGAAACACAGCACGTATGCTATACCACTGTTGTTATTATTCTTATCAAAAGAAAAACAGATCTGACCAATCTCAGGAACGTCAACCGTAGGAAACTCGCTTAACTTGTTTAAGGTTTAAATAACGTCAAGTTACAATCACGTATTTAGGCTATGTAGTCCTAAGGTTCGATGATGTCCTCCATGCATTGACCCCACATATCTCCGTCCAAGTCTCAAAGAAGTTACCTGATGTTAGCCTACCTAGATGATACCCAACTTAACGTCGTTATCGAAAGTTAACCAGCAGCTGACTATATAACTCTAATTAGTATCTTCATAAACTGCAAACCCAGCCTTGCAATGAAAGACACACTAAGCCTGATGTGGAACAAGAGAGGTTGTCATTTTCATTCTTATTGATGCAACCTCCTAAACCACTTAGGAACTAGGAGCTCCATGTCCGTGATGCTCCCAAATACAGTCCGAGGCTTCAGAAAGGCCTGCATACATGTTGTTATAGCCTACCAGCCAAAAAAATAATATTTGACAAGAACCGCAACTCGTTGATAAACAATATTGTGTCAAGATCCTTAGGTACAATACATATAAAATGCCATAACGATGTTAGTACTTACTTGGAGAAATTCTATCTTTGTGTCACATCGGCGATCAGGAGCGTGTTAGCTACCCACGTGGATCGTGTTTGCTGCGTTTGCGCATGCGTATGTTGTGGTGGTTGTAGCTGTGATAACCATGAATAGCCAGGAGGTGGAAGCAGTTGGTCAAATATTGAGAGTTCAACTGTGATTATTAAAGGCCTAATCATAATCCACACAAAACCAAACTAAATCTTAAAATAACCGACTTCTTCTTGAAAGTATCACACACACACACACGAAGAGTTTATCCGCCATTTTAATGAATTTTTATAAATCATTTATTTTACATTTTGTTTTCAAGTCATTTCAATAGAACTGTATTTTTGATATTACCTGAAATACAAATCAGAGATTTAGGAACCATACTCTTTGTGTGTGTGTGTGTGTGTGTGTGTGTGTGTGTGTGTGAGAGAGAGAGAGAGAGAGAGAGAGATGTGCAGCATCATGCTGCTCAGGGGCGTCACCAGCCGATTTTACCGGGGCTTCAGCCCGGGGTAAATTGAGCTCAGCCCGGGTAGCCAAAATTGTTATTTAACTTTTTTATTTAGTTGTGCGTTCTATCCCTCGTAGCCTGTTAGAACAAGGAATCCCGAACACTAAACTCTGACAAGGAGAAGCAAAACGGGCCGGGCCGGGCGGGGCTGGGGGTGGCTGGAGAGCGGCAGAGGGTCGCTTCGCGGGTCTGGTCTGGTTATACTGCTGTTAACTAGTCACTGGGTGGTTCAGCGTATAGGTTGCAGTAGGCCACGTTGAGAAAGCAGACGTGACATGGCCAGCAAAAAAACAATTGAAACTGTTTGGCGTTTTCAAACGAAAGGCAAAGGGTAAGCAAGCTATCCTTAGTAAACACTAAGCTGGAGTCAAAATTAACTTTTTGAAATGAGAATATCTACTAGTCACTGACAAATGAAGTGGCGAGATTCACCAGCCATTCAAAAGGTAGCCTAATCCGTATTTTCTGTCTACTAGCCAACTTCAATATTTACCAGTTTGTCTGGTGCAATTTTGAGCCCTGCTAGTAGGCTAAGCAAGCAAGAATTAGGCAACTGCAAGGCATCTGGTCAGGTTAATTGGCACGACACATTTCAGTGCTCTTTTGAGAGAGAGAGCGAGCGAGAGAGAGAGAGATGTATTACACTCAGCTTTAAATAACTAAATTTAGCCAGAAGGGAACATTTGTACTGATGTTCTGAGAAGCAGACGATGATGTTACACTCTCTAACACACAAAAAAATGCCGTTTTGAGACACAGTAGGCCTGCAATGTTGGCTTTTTTGTAAGGGAGATGTTTTAACAGTGACAAACTATAAACCATTAAATATCAAGAGGGGGTTGAGACAGCTTTCAGGAAGTGATGAAAAAAACAGCAAGTTATTAGAAGGACAAGAACAGTTGAACTGCTGATGAGAAAAAAACAGCAAGTGATGCCAAAGACTAGTGCAGGGAGATAATGTGAGAAAGAGAAACACCAGAAACAGAGAAACACCAGTAATTGATGAACCATAAGCAACTGATGAGACCACAGAGAGTGATGAAGAAGAGAACAGCTAGTGATAAGAACAACAGAAAACAATAGCAAGAGGTGATTATGATATTTTCTCTCTCTCTCTCTCTCTCTCTCTCTCTCTCTCTGTGTGTGTGCAATCCCATTTTAACATCAAACATTTTACTGTATTTTTGGTAGATTTCTGGCATAGATCAAACAACAAAAGAGCAGTCAGGTGATGGAGAGAGAAGGGAGATCAACAGAAGGAGGTGCAGAACATTTGCTTATAATGATACATTACATGCAACCTCACACTTAAACGTATATGTACTTAGTAATTCAATAATAAATAATTTGGGCAGTCTAATGTAGTCTGTTGTCTACTATAAAAACATCTTTTATGTACTGTATATATACAGTATATAAAAAAAATCCTCAGCTAATCTTTAAATTTACATCCGGTCCAGCCGGGCTAAGCCCAGGTTGTCCTTAAAGTCTAGAAACGCCCCTGATGCTGCTGGAAATAAAAATGAGGGGAAAATCATAGGGTATTAATTTAGAAGTATTGTCCTGCGCACCATCTTTTTGCAACTGTAGGATGCTTGACTTCCATGTACGTGGAGCAATTTCAGAACGGAGCAGATGACTGTAACATCTCTAAGGAATTAAAACCAATAAATTAAATAATGAAATGTCCTCAGTGAAACACTCTCCGTTAATTATTCACATACGGCATGACTCAGTAGGTTACGCTTGACAGGGTACAGTCTGCAATTTCCCTGCAATCTCCAAATCTTGCGGTTGCTTAGGAACAGACCCAACAATAATTCCAACAACATGTGCCTTGCAAGACTGACTCGTTTCTCTCTCTCTCTCTCTCTCTCTCTCTCTCTCTCTGTTTTTCCCTACGGGCAATTCACCGGGACATGACAGTTGCATCACTATAGTTAAGAGAGGCTTTTGTTCTGCCTGTTCTGCCTGAAAACACTGTCAGCATTGGAGAGGAGGATGAGCTAGATGGTCTGGAATTTAAGGTCATGTAGCTGCAGCAGCAGCAGCATGCGTCTCCTGTTAAGCTCTTGCCAAACCTCTCTCTCACTCTGTCTCATGTCTCAGAGAGAGAGACTATCAAAGAGACCCATTGTCATCCCAGTGATCCCACGATGTTTTATTACGTTTGTTCAAAGAAGAAAACATCTCACCAAGACGTGTGAAGTGTGAGGGTAGTTATTATGGGTACACATTTATGGTTTATATGTGTTTTATAGTGTATGTGTATTTATACACAACATGATTGATGATATAAATATAATATTTATATACTACACATTGAATGAGTAGCCTACCACAGAAGGTTTGTCAGAAGAACAAAATTAAGGGCAACAAAATATATACCACTAATAAATACTACCAATATGTATTCATGTATCACTACTGATAATAATGATAATGATGAAATAATAAAACTGAGGTATTAAAGGTTCTTAACATGTCATGATCAGATGTCAGTGGAGTTATGTTTTGATATCGCTGTAAACATCCCCCATTGGTCTCACCAGCTGATTAATGTTACTTGAGCTTGCCTTGGGAGCAGAACATTCCAGCACTTCTCTATGGGGAGATGATGCACATGGCTAACAAGGGGGAACTCCAGACAGCTCAAACACCGCAGACACACAGAGACAGACTCCACGTTGCCTGGTTGGCAGTGAACCACCTTCAGCCCCTCAAGGCTCAGAAATAATGATAAATAAAACAACAATGCATGCCATGTGTGAGCTATGCAATATGTAATGAAGAAGAACTGGTTGTGTGTATAGAACAGTTAGAGGTAAATGTTTGGTTGTTGTGATTGCTGTCAGTCTGCTCATTTTGTCCGCAGTATTCAGGTCTGAATACTTGGCCCATTCTTCTAAACAGATTCCAGGGGGACTCTCTTTTTTGCTTCTCCACAAATGTTTAACTGGATTTCAGTCAGGTGAATGACTGGGCCAATCTAACACCTTGAATTGTTTCTTCTGAAACCAATTAAGAGTTTCCTTTACTGTATGCTTTGGATCGTTGTCCTGCTGGAAAGTCCTCATCCTCATCATACTGCGGATGGCAAGATTCTTTCGGTAAATAGTGTCATTCATCGTTCCTTCAATTCTTATGGAATCTGACAGCCCCACACCATGATGCTTCCACCCTGTAAACTTCACTGATGGTATTAAATTGTTTGTAGGGTGATAGGCCATTTCTCCTCAAAACATGTAGTATGACAGCCAAAAAGTTAAATTTTGCTCTCATCTAACCAGGCTACATTATCCCAGTATTTCATAGGTTTGTTCAAATGTTGTGTAGCAAACTTTAAACGAGCTTCAACATGCTTTTCTTCAGTAACGGAGTCTTGTGGGGTAAGAATACACATAGCGGCCATGGCGGTGGAGTGCATTGCCTATAATTGTTATCTGTGGTGCCTGCTGCCACCAAGTCTTTCTGGAGCTCTTCCTGAGTGGCCCCTGGGTCTTGGGCTTTCTCTGACTATATCTCTGACTCCGCAGTCAGAAATCTTGCAAGGAGCTCCTGTGCTTGGTTGGTTGATGATGGATGGAGTGAAGTTCCTTCCACTTGATAATGGCCCCAAAGGTGCTTACTGGAAGATTCTGAAGTTTTGAAATACATCTTTATCCAGTTCCATTGAAGGTCTTAGGAGAGTTCTTTTCTTTTACCCTTCATGATAGATAGATAGATAGATAGATACTTTATTGATCCCCAAGGGGAAATTCAAATTGAGATGTTTGTTGTTCGACACTTTAGTAACAAAAACCCTTCAATATTTACAAACCCAGTTTATATCAATTTGCACAGATTGGAGGGATAATTTCTTTCAACTACTTACAGATTTCAACTGGTTCATTGCCTTTCTTTGCCTTGATGCACTGATTTTCTTAGCGTGTTCAATACTTTTTTTCCACTGTGTTATACTTGAGCCATTTTTCCTTCATTGTATAAGAACACTATAGTGGTTTGACAAGAGAAAGGTGCTTCCATGTGGTACCCCCTCGCACCCTCTCCGACCAGCCTAGACCAGACACCATTGACACCTGGTTCAAATCATGGTCAGGCCGACCGCCAAAATAGTGCAACGTTTTTTCTCTCTCTCTCTCTCCTGTGCTGGTCTGTAAATATTTGGACAATGAGGGCAAAACCGCTGCAGGTAGAGGAGGTGCTCTGGCCTGTTAATCGTTTTATGGCCCGCAAGATTCGTCAGATTAAACGGGATAGGTGCGAAAACACGCACTTGTAAACTTTTTTGTTTGGTTTGCGAGGGGAAAAATGGGCCCTTACTGTGAGCTACTATGTGTGAGTTCTTATAGCTAATGTTTTAATTTGCGTTCCCTCTGTTTTAACTTCACCCCCGTAAAGTGTGCAAAAATAGAAAAACAACGGATTTGTGAAATAGCGCAAGTTGCTTTAGACAAGACGTTAAGTTTAAGTATAGCTTTACGCAATCAACTGTGATCAAAGTTTGAGAAGTTTTACATTTAGCTTTGCTGGCATTACCAGCAGAAGAGGAGAGGAGAGGATAGCCATGCTTATGTTCCAGAGGGACTATTATGTTTTCTGAGCAACTTTTGCCCTTATCTGTATAGTTTTTTTTTCTGTTCCTTTTAGTTTCAGAGGAAGTTTTTACAGCTTCGAGTTTACAGCCTTCCTCCCCCCTGACTCTCTCACTCTCTCTCACTCTCTCTCTCCCTCCCGCTCACTCTCTCTCTCTCTCTCTCTCTCCCGCTCTCTCTCTCTACTGAGACTCTGTCAGAGAGAGATGACCTCACTTGTCTTTTAACAAAACTTTCCCCTCTTCCCTCCTCCTTTGCGTTCCTTTGGCTCCCTCTTTTCTCTCTCCCTCTTTTCTCTCTCCCTCTTTTCTCTCTGCCTCTTTTCTCTCTCCCTCCATAGTCAGGCACATGGCCAGACACTTTCCCCCATTCTGTAGCACAGTCCATCTCTCTCTATCTCTCTCTGTCTGTCCATCTCTCTCTCTCTCTGTGTCTGTCTTTCTTCATACAGTCCATTTTACTCTGGTTACCCCCCATTTCTCCCTCTCAGTCTCTCTTACTCTCTCTGGCTCTCTCTCTGTCTCTCTCTGTCTCTCTCTCTCTCTCTCTCTGGCCATCGGTTGTCTGCTGGGTGGGTACTTTTCTCTCTTCCTCAGGCTGTTTCCTCCTTCTGCCCTCGTTGCATGTGCCACAGAGGCTGGACCACATCTGTGTGTGCAGGGGTGTGTGTGTGTGTGCAGGGGTGTGTGTGTGTGTGTCTGGGTGGGGGGAGGGGGGGGAGGAGGAGGTCTCTGCTTACAGTTTACGTCCTCCACACTTTTGCCACGGGAGGCTTTTCTACTCCTGTCACTCTCGGGTGAGACGCAGCCCAGTGCTCTTTTCCCTCGTCAACTCCACTCTGATCTGAGACAGAACTATTAACCCATTTTCTTTCTTTCTTTTTTGTTTTTTTAAAAAAAGAGTATTTATTTTAGAGAGAGTGAGGGAACTCCTGTAACTTCAAAGTTTCTGTTACTGATTTTAATTTTTTATTTTTTTTACTTTGATGATGATTTTTTTGAAGAAGTGATCACCGGCAAGGACTTTCGTCGGAGGCAACATGAAGAGAATCCAGCCGTTCACTATCAGCACGAAACTGTCCGTGCCGGTCGAGTCCAAATGCACGGAGTGTGCGGATATCTACCAGGCAGCTCCCACTGCGGACAAGCTGATAAACACTCAGAACCATCTGACCAAAGACTGCAATGACCCACACCCTCCACACGCTTGGGCCCAACAGGTAGACCCTGCGGTCTCACCTGTCGAGGACATTCTGGAGGACCAGACCTTGGATTCACCCTTGTCATCCTCCAGGTCAATCAAAAAGATTGCTATATGCACCAGCGGTGAGATTCAGGAGGAAAAGAGCAATGTTGTGCCAAGGCAAAGCCAGGGTGGCATCAGCGACGATGACAATAACAGCATAAACAGTAAAAATGGCTCTGTTCCAGTCCCTCAGTCTGTTCAGGGGGAATGTGAGGACATTTCTACTCAGCTGAAGGTAGGCACTTCATTTTAATTGTTTATGTTTTTACTTGTTCAGATAAACGTTGGAATGGGAGATAATAGAGGAATATTTAGTCAAAATGAAGTTGAAATACTAAAAAAATACAAGCAAAAAATAGTAAATAAAGAGTTAAGTTTTACGTATGTTCTTGATCAAATAGTAAAGTTTTACATTATGTTCTTGTTCAAATAGTAAAGTTTTACATATGTTGGAATGGGATGGTATAGAGGAATTTTTAGTCTAATGTGTTCCCAGAATTGGAGTTGAAATACTAAAAAATACAAGCCAAACATTTTACATATGTTGAAACACACAAACTACATGCAAATGACAAAGTAATGATTGGCATATATACCAAGAGAAAATAGATCTAATGTTTCTTTTAGTTTTTAGTTTATTTCAGTGTGATGTCAATGTAAGCATTTAAGCCAATACCCATTTAAAGCTGGATTCTAAAATCCTATCCTATGAACTCTACCATCATTTCACCAACTGAAAAAAAAAAAAAAAAAAAAAACAATCCCAGCGGTTTACAGCTGTTTCCCCCCACAATGGCTGCAAACGCGCACAACAAGAGCACATTGTCCACTGAACCATAAAGAGCAGCAGGCTGAGAAGAAGAAAAAGTGTGGGATATCACAGCTAGCAGCACGCTGTACTCATAAGGGATGAGATCATGCACACAGGCTCTCATTACGCGAGGCAGGGCCACATTTCGCATGCTATTTCCACCGTATGTGCTCTCCGCTGTGCTCTGCTGCACTGCACTGCACTGCACTGTGCCCTTCGTGACTGTGAGGCTCAGAAATTCCACAAAACGATGAAGCGATGAGATTCTTTAAAAAAACAAAAAGAGAGAGAGAGAGAGAGAGAGAGAGAGAGAGAGAGAGAGAGAGAGAGAGAGAGATAGATGTTAGCAGGTAAACTTGCCAGAATTTATGGTTAACGATGTCAGATTAAATCTTGATTTCATCAGATTAAATCTTGATGTCACTAAGGGAACTAGTGACTGATACTGAACAGCTTGTTATGCAGGAATGCCCTTTGGGTGCAACAGTGTTGCTGCTTTATTTTAGAGTGTGTGTGTGTGTGTGTGTGTGTGTGTGTGTGTGTGTGTGTGTGTGTGTGTGTGTGTGTGTGTGCGTGCGTGCGTGCGTGCGCGTGCGCGTCGCGTGCGTGTGTGTGTGTGTGTGTGTGGTGTGTTGTGGTGAGTTGTGTTGTGTTTTGTGCTATTTTACAAGATTCACCATAAAAACACTACAACTGCACTGACTCCCATGGAAAGCTATGTAGCCAGGCACCCATTCAAAATGTTAGCCAAAACCATGTAGTGCATTGGACAAAACACACTTTCCGTTGCAACAGACAAACAAGCAAACAAACAAACAAACAATAAAAAAAACATCACCCCACGCCACTATCATTCATCCTTGTCAGACAAGACAAACAAGGCTGAACTAAGACGTGCCTTAAACACAAACAATGTTTTTTTTTTTTTTTTTTTTTAAACATTGATATTTATCCCTTGAAATGGTGTACTTGCTTAGCACTGAGTACTGAGCAGTAGCCTACCTCCAGAGAATTGTGGGAGGAGAATGGAAGGGTGCGGAGAGAGAGAGAGAGAGAGAGAGAGAGAGAGAGAGAGAGAGAGAGAGAGAGAGAGAGAGAGAGAGGAGTAATTATTTGAGGATGAGATCATTGTTTTGGCCATGTCACCCTCATGCTTTGGAGCCCTGTTGTGTCGTTGGGCCAGGAGTCTCCAAGCAGGAGTTGCTTGGAGTTGTAGCGTTGCTAAGGACTCAAAGCCAGTACATGTCATTGCGGTCAGCATTGTTGATTGGAGGACATTTTGTTTTAAGTTTTTGTGTGTGTGACCCCTTTTTCTATCAGTATAAAAAGAGCACTTTTATTTAAAAGGCCCTCTGATGAGAATCAGACAAAATTTCACTTGAAAGGGAGACAACAGCATGACGTGTTTGTCTGAGTAGCCTACAACACCACCACCAAATTGCACTTAATGGGGAAAAAAGCAAGGTGTTTTTTTTTTTTCGACCCAACAACATATCCAATAATTTGTGTGTCTCCTTGATGCAAACAATGCCGGGCAATCACCACCTTGCGCTCTTGGACAGCTTACAAAGAGCTTTGGACGCAGACCTAAAAGCAGCCATAATGAGCAGCAGACAGCACTGAGACAGAAGTTGGCTGTTCAAGTGATTTAGTTTCATACCATGATGTAAGGGCTCGAGAGTTTGGGGGATCGCTGGAACGTGGGGGAGAGATAAAAAAGAAAATATGTCAGTTCGCAAGAAGCCATGAGGTCATTGTTGCTTAATATATCATGCAAAGCTTGACAGGGGATAGTTTGAAGGTTTCACAACCTTTACCTACACCCAGATTTTCAAAAAAAGAATATAGAGTTTGGTGTCTGAATCATGACCGTGAATCATGCGTATCCTTGAAAAACACTAAGAAAAATTAAAAGATGAAAGTGCCTCATTCTTATTTAGTAGACCATCTTGAAGTGCCATGGCAACTACTCTCTGAGCTGACTTTGTGATTAAGAGTACTTTTCTATACTTCTCAATTATGAGCTAACAACCACATTTATACAAATCTTGAAGCATAATAGTCTTGTGTGTAAAGAAGAGCATAATGAGCAATACTGAGACGATCCATTGTTCACTGTGTACATTTCTAGTTAACCTTTTTACATGCATTCGTTTTGCAGACGCTTTTATCCAAAACGACTTGCAAAAATGAGAGCGAAAAAAACATGATAGTCTGTTCTTTCTTTTTCAGAACGAGCCACATCCAAGGCTCAAAGCACGAGACCTGAAGTGTTCCTGCACTGTTCCGACATGCCCAGCACAGCGTTCCGACGGGACAGCACGAGACCTGAATTGTTCCTGCACTGTTCCGACATGTCCAGCACAGCGCTCTGACGGGACAGCACAGGCCCAACAGTGGGAACTCAAGGACTTTGAGAACTCTCTCATACAGCTCACAGCCAGCCTGGACTTCAGGGAGGTAACGTCTGTCAAACAGTGACCTTGAAAGGACTTGGGAATGGGCACAGCTTAGAACTTAGAACCGGAGTGTGAGTGGACTTTAGGGAGGTAACGTCCATCAAACAGTAACCTTGAAAGGACTTGGGAATTGGCACAGCTTAGAACTTAGAACCGGAGTGTGAGTGAATTTGCCTAAAATGGCCATGAACAGGCATATGTTTGCTGTATTTTCTTTTAATTTCTCATGTTACATTTGCTTTCTTGAAATGTCAATTCGTCATTAACATAACAGTTTACTTTGCATGATTTCTCCGAGACTGAGATGCTGAGATGGCCAAACGATAAGAAATTAATCACATCATTAACTTGGAAAACAAACTCAAACTCTCCAAACTCTCCAGACCATTTCAAATCCATGCATATATCCTGGGGAAACAACATTCATCATCTTGTCACATTGACACGCTTTTGCTTAATATCAAGAAAAACAAACAAAACAATGTAACTTTCATGTCAGAAGTATACAAGAATAAACAACATCTTGCCAGCCTTTCAGGACTGATATATCGCAATGGGTTTGAAACATTTATAATCTGACTCACCCTGTTCTGATATCGCCTTGTGTTTTCTAGGAAGATCCGCAGGAGAAGCACGAGCTTCAGGACTTCAGCTCAGAGAAACTGCAGGAGTCAGAGGACATGGATGACCATAACAGACCGTAAGTATGGAGATATATTTGATTATGAGACAAATACATCTCCGTACGTAAGAGCTTACAGAGATGCCCAACATAATGCCACTGTTTCCTAATTATCCATGCATCAGACCATCAGGGCACACATAGGCAGACAATGGACATCACTCACTGAGATGTTAAGCCTTAGCTGTTCATGTCATGCCAAGAAACTAAGCTACATCTAAATCTAAGCTAAATCTATTTAATAGTCAGTGATACACTCCTACTTTTAGGCTTTCAGTGGTATTATACTGGATTGTGCTGGAGTTATAACACCTCAATTCAGGTAATTCCTCTTTTCTCCATGAATCTATGATCGGACACACACACACACACACAATCCTTGAATTAGTGAAACACACTCAGCACACAGTGAACGCACAGTGAGGTGAAGCACACACTAATCCCGGCGCAGTGAGCTGTCTGCTACAACAGCGGCGCTCGAGGAGCAATAAGGGGTACTTCAGGCACTTCAGCCGTGCCAACTGGTTGGGGTTCGAACCGGCAACCCTCCAGTTACAAGTCCGAAGTGCTAACCAGTAGGCCACGGCTGCCCCCAAATGATGAACTTTACAGATGAACACTTTATAGTGAGACACTGCAGTCCTATAGTGCCACAATGTACCCAGTAGACTAAGTGAGTGAGACTAAATAAGTAAGCCCCCAGTCTTCTGTATCCTAACACTTCCCTTCTACATAACTTAAATCAAACCTGGCCTCTCCTCTGTTCTCATGTCAGATAGTTGCTAAGATATAGAGTATGTTGTTAACATTTAGTTAAAAAAATGTTAAGTGTATAGAAACACTACAATTCTAAATTCATAAGGGCATGAGACAGGGTACTCTGTGCACACTAGTAAAGGGTGCATCGGAGAGTCCCCGGTGTCGTCTGTATCCTAACACTGTCCTGCTGCAGGTGGCTGAGGTTGCACACCCTCCTGAAGAACTACCAGAAGGACCTGATGCTGGCGCTGGATGTGTCCAATTTTTATCAGCAAGCAGACAACCTGATCAAGACCATCAACAGCAAGGTAAGCCTCGCATTTATGGAGATCAATTATTATCAACATTAGCATGCAAGTGTATGCCATGAATTGGCCTCTACTGTAAATGCTTTAAATGGAAAATTAACTATAGTAATAATAAGAATAATAATAATAATAATAATAATAATACTACGATCTACTTTGTGACACTATGTTTATGATCCAATGTTGTTGATTGGATCATAAACGGCCACATCAATGAAGAGGAGTGACGGAAAATGACTGACTCTATTATTGTGTCACATGCTCCAAATGTAAAGCACTTTGAGCTGCATTCTGTGTATGAAAGGTGTTATACAAATAAAGCTTATTATTATTATTATTATTATTATGAATAATAATAATAATAATAATAATAATAATAATACATTAAAATAATATTGTTTGTGCTTTATAGAGACGAAGTGTATCACTTCCAAACAATCAGGGAAGGTGTGTCGACGCAGAAATGGGCGAGATCGCCACTCAAATCAGAGTAAGTACCATGACCATTTATTTTTAAAACATCGGCTGCACATAAACCTGATGTTCAGCTCTGGAAAAAGTGTGCAATGCCAGATATACTAAGAATTGACACATTATTTTTTAGTGTTTTTTGGAGGTATTCTCCACCACCTCGTCCTCCCCTTACCAAACTCCATATGTGCCCACGGACCATTGTTATGCTTGACAAAAACCTGCTGTTATTTATAGAAATCCCCCCTCTCTGCTTTTTAAAAAAAAGTTTCGCCTTGAGCCATATAACATAATAATCGGCTCCAAACAAATGGTGTCATTTCCTTTTGAGTCCCTACCCCACACACACACACACACACACACACGCACGCACACACACACACACACACACACATGCACACACACATACACACACACACACACACACACACACACACACATACACACGCACTCCTCTCCCTCCACATAAACTTTCTTTTCTTTTTCTCTCTTTTCTCTTTCTCTGTCTCTCTCTCTTTCTCTCTCTCTCTCTGTCTCTCTCTCTCTCTCCAGATGCTGAGTGAGACTGCATCGCGCCTCGCCGACCTCCACCCAACACTGGCCACCAGGGTGACGCGCAAGCAGGCCGAGGTCAAGCACAGCTGGGCCCGCCTCCAGGACACCCTCAGGTGAGCGGAACGCTTTGGGGTCAGGTGTCAAAGTTCAGAGATGAGGGATTTGCTTTTTCTCTGCTTCCTTAGATGTGGTGCAAATATCAGGGGTATCATATTAACTCCGTCATCCCCTTTGCAAGCACCAACCATTCTTAGAATTGTCCAGTTCTTAGAATCTGTCCAAGTCCATGAACACTATTCATGGTGTCAAATCAGAAATTACCACCCTCCATCTTACTCTACAGTGTTGTTCTACAACATTCTATTACTACCATATAGTTATTCTGTAAGTAAAATTCTTCACTCTTCTTCTTGTGCATTACAATCATCGTATTTTTCTGGGTAAGGTTTCCAGCATAAGGAACCTCTTAGAACCAAACCAATGCCGGCTGTGCCTTCCATAAAAACAGTGGAACCCGTCTTTTGTATGTCCCCTTTGGCGATCGGCCGCTAGGTTCAGTTCACTTCAGGCCAATTTTACTGTTGGTTAAAGTACATTTGAGCTGAATCAGTTTTAAAGACGGGTCTGATTAAGATTAAGGATCAAACGGCGTCACTGGGCTCCAGTTTACAAAGGAACAATCCACACCGGTAAAAAACAAAAAACAAAAAACAAAAAACGATATTTTTTAACAAATTCGGACAAGCTGTGATGGGAACCTGATTAGAAATGTAATTATGACTGTATTATGACTGATCTCTTTGCACATGCACCAATGCTAACATCACTCAGATGTTGAGGGGTAATGAGATGAGGTCATGAGTGAAGCATACTTCGCCTATGATGTATGCCTACAGACCCCATTACTGTCCAGCCACCAAACACACACGCCACACACTCATTTGTCGTCTCAAGCTTCTTCATCCTTTAAAGGAAATTGCCGACAGTTTATCTCACGTCGGCCCTAATAAGCCGAAACCTAATAGTGGAGCTTACCTCAGCGAGAATAGCCACTCTTATCTCTGTGATATTCTAGCAGACTAACTTTGGCGTCCAGCAAGGGAAAGGCCTCTTTGAGGACACAGACGGGGTTATGGAACTTCTTGCGTAACAACTGCACAGCCAACGTAGGCCAACATCCTTCTACCCCACCCTACTCAAAATATCTTTATTATAATGTTGAATAATAATACTCACATGTATTGGGGAATGAAGTAAAGAGGAATCATTATGTATTAGTAAGCATGAGTATGCCATGGACTTTGCTTTTAGTCTAGTTTGTTTTCCAATACTTGTAAAAAGTGATTGTGGTATTGCATTCATAGCATCATATAGATATAGGTCTAGAGAACCTTTGAGTAAAGCCATAACGATGTTGCTGAGAGGCTTGGAGACAGCTGTCCAGATGAAAGCTCTGGATAAATGGACAGGCATTATGGAGTTTCTTTTTTTCACATCATCAATCTATTTGGGGTTTGGCCTCGAGTCCAGATGTGCTTTGAACTTGTTTAAACGTATGGACAAGTGGGTTCATTTCAAGGACGAGAAAAGAAAGCGGGCTTGCTTCTAGTAAATGGAAGGTGTGCAACAGGGCCTGGCTGTCTTTACTGCATCGTTAAGTGGATGTGAATGAGTGTCAGTGAATTTGAACGTGCACACGACTCAGTGCTCAACCACGTGACCCAGGAGCAGTGCACAGCTGCAGTCACAGATAACGAATTACGAACGGCTCACAAACTAATACATTTGCAGCGGCGGCTCCAGAACCGTTCCGACCCCCGGTAAGATGAGCATGTGCATGCTGACCATGGAAATGACTGTGATATCCTTTTGAAAGGTCCCCTGACTCTCCAGGAGGCTCTCCAACCAGAGCGTGTATAATGTACCTAGATGACGTTAGTGTATCACTGAGGTCAGAGAGGATGTCGTGTGTCTCTTGCCTTCACAACGTGCGGTGTTGTTGTTCGTCTCCATGTACGGCTAGCTCATGCACACCACCCTTTCTACTGTGTGTCCTGACTAAAGGACTCTATCACTCCCCTTTTCAAAACAAAACACACAAAAAGGCCCTTTCCTGAAGCCATGAGCTAACCACGTCGGGAGGGGTGACATCATCTACCTCATATCCTGCCCGAGCCATTTTGACTGTTCCACTCACGTACCAACCGCCACCACAACCCCCCTCATCCCCCCTCATCCCTTTCCTCAAACACCAACCAACCCCACCCAAAACAATATTGCCTCACTTAAACTCGTGTTACGGTTACATAACTGACAGCCACATGCTTTCCTGAATCTGTATTTTCGGTAATCTTAGAGTCTGGCTTGCGTCATGGGTTGAATGAATGGGGGTGGGAGGTTACTTCCAGATGCTTGATGTAACTTTTCGGGGGTAGAGGGGAGGGTTGTCGGGGTTGGGGTGTTGGTGGGGGTGTTGTGTGCGCTGACAGGAGTTAAAGTAGGGGGTGGGATGGGGGGGTTGGTCGAGGGGCGGAGGTGTCCGGAGTTCATTTGGTAAGTTGTTAGAACAAAGCTCTTCTGCCAGGAAGTGAAAGAACCCTCAATGCTGCTGACTGGCTGATGTTGGCTGTAACCACAACATCAAAATCCCAAGGGACGTTTTCAACACACGGCATCATCCGTATCAGTTGTACAGTGGCAGGAGTTCAGCTGTGGCCACATGGCTATTGTGCAATGGGCTGGGACAGAAAGAAAATCAGATAGAATAGCTCATGCATTCCCAACAAGTACTGTTTGAGTTTTTGGATCACCAATAAGACATTGCGTAATCACACACAGTTGTTTTAAATATCGCTGTGATTACAACGTCCTCCGCCTTATGCACAGGAACCAGAGAACCGAGGATCCTCAGGTTCCACCACAGTGCTCGGCCAATGAGAAGCTGTGCAGCACCACCTCGGCCGCCCCGAGCACCGCAGAACCCGAGGTGCTCGGCATTATGGGAAAGGACATCAAAGAGGAGCAGAACCGCCTGAAAGGGGTCGAGGTCAGTGGAGTCGGCTTCAAAGAGCTTTCTGAGGTCCCTGCACTGGCTGATTCAAATATTACACATCAAGGGGGTCCTCAAGAGCCCACTGAAGTGATTATAGAGGTGTCCTTAGCCATCCTCTCTCATAGTCAATAACTGCTGCTGTGTGTGTGTATCTCTGTGTGTGTGTGTGTGTATGTGTATGTGTATGTGTGTGTGTGTGTATGTGTATGTGTATGTGTGTGTGTGTGTGTGTGTGTGTGTGTGTCTATGTGTGTATGTGTGTGTGTCTGTTTGTGTGTGTGTCTGTTTGTGTGTGTGTCTATGTGTGTGTGTGTGTGTGTGTGTGTGTGTGTGTGTGTGTGTCTGTTTGTGTGTGTGTCTATGTGTGTGTGTGTCTATGTGTGTGTGTGTGTGTGTGTGTGTGTGTGTGTGTGTGTGTGTGTGCGTTTCCTCACAGGACACTCTTGACTTGTGGGATAGAGGGGGGTTAATGATGATGACAGACACGGCTCCTGAAAGCAACACCAGAGCACAAGATGCCACCATTGGAAAGGTGGAGGCGGAGGAGGAGGAGTGGTGAGATGCCTTGTGTTGTCATCCTTATATAGCAACAGCTAACCAACAGAAACACGCATCATAAAACACATATAATTGACATGGCACAAAAACTGACTGCAATGCCTCTTCCCAATACTCTTTTAATTCTTATGACGTATAATCCCACACTTCCAAATAAATCATACAGTGCCTCTCATACTGCCGTACACAGTAAGTTAAATATGTCTCTCAAAACCTCAACCTTAAAACATTACACAACAATTTATTGTTAACTTTACTCTGGGGCATAACCTAAAATACTATGTGTTGACTAAGTATTAACTGTACAGTGCACTTCAGCAACCAGTACAGTGCGATTCAAGCAACCACTATTCAATGAAATTGACTTTCACATTATTATGTTTCGTAAATAATATACATACCATATATAGTTTGCAGCAAATATCATTTTATATTACTATTATTTTATTTATTAAAAATCTGGACATGTCAGATAGGCCTGGTTAATTCTTGGTTGAGTAAGAGCTGAATAGGTGGTAGAGCTGATGACTGGGCCCTGATGTAATACTCTGTCTGTATGTGTAGGAAGCAGCAGGAGACTGACGCCAGCACTGTCCTCTCAGAGGACCGAGGCTCTCGACTCTCTGAACTGGTAGAGGAGTCCACTTCATCTGCTGATAAGGTATACAGTTCACTGACATTGAGAAAAAAAAAAAAAAAAAAAAAAAAAAAAATATATATATATATATATATATATATATATATATATATATATATTAATTTAACTCAGCATGTCTCTTTCAGTTTCAGTTTCAGTATATGTATGTATGTAAGCATATGAAATAGACGCAATGTGAGACACAACTTAAAAATTAGGCCATGCCTTATGACCTGATGGATCATTTTCTTTTACATTAAAATAATGGTTTCAAACTCATTTTGATGCTACACTGACTGATACTTATACTGACAATAGGGACAGTTGAGTTTGAGAATTACCTTTTTCGTCGGGTTTAGATACTAAATGTGCCTAATAGGTCCCCAGCTTTATTTATTTATGTACTATAATAATCCATTCAAAGCCATTGGGTGTCTCATTTGCTCTCTCTGTTTTACTCAACATGTTGATATCATTCCTGTGTAGGTTCTTTTAACCAACCTGTTGCATTCGTGGTCAAATGTGACCGATTGACAATTATTTTCTCTCAAAAATATTATTAATATATAAAAACTTATTCTGACTACCATGAGACTTTGTTAACACAGGGCATCTGAACACACAAAACAAATTTTGGTCATTTTCATAACAATTTCAGTGTTTGAGTCATTCCCGTGTAGGTTCTTTTAAACATCTGATTTTGATAAGCTCTAATGCGAGGGCATTTCTGTGAGACTGGAGAGCTAATCAGACATATAAAATACTGCACTAATGAGAGTGACTCACAGAAAGACCAAAAAAGATTAAATGGTTTGCTCTTTATGTACTGTCCTGATTAATTCAATCAAATATGTAGATAAATAAATAATGTCGAGCTATTAAAGGTATTTATACTACTGCTTGACTGAATTTCCTATTGCCATGCACTCTTTAGAATGTGTAATAAACGTAGGTTATTTGCACATCTATGAAGTAGATCCAGTTGTTTGGCTGTATCACATATTAAATTAATTCACTGAACTTGTTGTGAAGTTTAAATTAACTGTCATATTGCATCAGAGCTGTAAGATACAGATATCAGAGTTCAGATGCAAAAGCCTCTAAATGCCACCTACGTCAAAAATGAGATAAAGATGGTGAGTGGATGCTCTCCACACATAGTATACGTTAATCAAATAATTTTACTTCAAAACCCACGAAATACCACTCTGTTCCTGGTCTGAAATATCGATTTATAGGCAAAAACCTATAGGAGCCTGAATTTAAATGCTCATTTGAAAGAAAAGTGGTCAGACGGATTTAGAGGGTTTTGCATCTGAACTCTTCTGTCTCAAGCATTTTTTCCTCTCCTTGGTCACCTCACCTCAGACGCGGTCATGGCTGAGGGACAACATCGCTACGGCGTTCGACCAGGAGAAGCTAGCCGAAGATCCGAACTGTCCAAAGATTGAGGAGCTGCTCGAGCAAGTGGAGATGTTGTGGGCGCTGCTGAGGAGACGAGAGGGGAGACCTGGAGCCTCCTCGGACAAACCGGCTGAAGAGGAGGAGGAGGAGGAGGAGGTGCTGGATGAGGTAGATGTGCTGGGAGAAGAAGAGGAGTCAGGCCTGGAGGTGAAGGAATGTAGCAGGGGTTCTGCACAGGCCAAAGTTCCCCCCGAGAATGTGGGGGAGTGTGATTCCGGAATGCTAACAAAGTTCCTGGAACACCTGGAACAAAAGGACAGCCATGGAATGTGGCAGGTAGGAATGCAGTACCCCCCCTGGTGTCTGTGTGTGTGTGTGTAAGTAAGTGGGTCTCTCTACACCTCCCCCCCTACCTCTGTTACTCTTGCGGCTACACTTTTCCATATGTGCTTCATTGTGTGTGAGTGTGTGTGTGTGTGTGTGTGTGTGTGTGTATGTGTGTGTGTGTGTGTGTGCGTAATTCCGTGTGGCTTTGAGGCCTGCCTGCATAATTAGAGCGTGGCATTTACAAACACGCTCATCAAGCCAAAGAGTGACTCATATCAGCGAACCTCTCTCTCCAGCTTGTTATTACATTTTCTTTTTTCGTGGCTGTCGAGCTTTTTTTGGGCCGGCTTTAGAACACTGACCCGACCCGACCCTGGCATTAAATTTCGTCCTCCTGGGTAAACGTTTTGAACCGGTGTGGTCACCCTATCTCCTCCTCCAGGTGGTTCACGGGCCGAGTGGCGGCGAGCGGTCCGGCTGCCTCAGTGTGGCGGCAGGGAAAGTGGAGACGCTGGAGGTGCGGGTGGACCTGAGCAAAACAGGAAGCGTGAGGAAGCCGTCCCCGGCACACCATCAAGCCACAGAGCAACTCATGAACCTGGTATGGGGAATGGGTGTGTGTGTGTGTGTGCGTGCGTGCGTGTCTGTGTGTGTGTGTGTGTGTGTGTGTGTGTGTGTGTGTGTGTATGTGCGTGTGTAAGACGCTCAGAAATTATATATATATATATATATAGCCTCGGAAACATAGAGACGTCGAGCTATATCCTCACTTGAAGGAGCTTGTGTGGACAAATAGGGTGAAGAGTTAAATGGCAATGATATTATTACATACTCGTTAATCTGACTCCATTTGATTAATAATTTGTATCACCAATCAATTACCAAGTAACTAGTTTATCAGCTATGGCGGAGAATGGCATGGCACACTACGAGAATTGAAGTTATCCGATTGGTAGGCAAATGAACAATTTAATAGGCATTCAGTCTTAAAGGTAAATGTAACCAATATCACTTCAGTTGAATGTCCAAGTAAACTCACATGGTCTACTGTAACAAAGTAGCAAATGGTAACAAAGGAAACTTAACCAATTCACAGAGGTAAACTTGACAAGTTAAAGATAACAGATACACCAGATAAAACAATACAAACCCAGAGATAGAGAATGGGGGAGAGAGAAAGAGAGAGAGAGATAGAAAGACAAAGGGAGACAGAGAGAGAGGGGAAGAGGGGGAGAGAGAGGGAGAGGAAGAGAGAGAGAGGCAGAAGACCAAGCCACAAGGGCCTAGCTCAAGAGGAGAGTGGAGAGGGAAAAGAAGAGAGAAGAGAAGAAGAAGCCCCAAGATCGGAGAGAAGACAGAAGAGCCCTGGAGGACCAGAGCCTCCACTTTTATCATTCACTTGGGCCACCCACGACTCATCAGAGCCTCCACTTTTATCATTCACCTGGGCCACCCCCGACTCATCAGAGCCTCCACTTTTATCATTCACTTGGGCCACCCCCGACTCATCAGAGCCTCCACTTTTATCAGAGCCTCCACTTTTATCATTCACTTGGGCCACCCCCGACTCATCAGAGCCTCCACTTTTATCATTCACCTGGGCCACCCCCGACTCATCAGAGCCTCCACTTTTATCATTCACCTGGGCCACCCCCGACTCATCAGAGCCTCCACTTTTATCATTCACCTGGGCCACCCCCGACTCATCAGAGCCTCCACTTTTATCATTCACCTGGGCCACCCCCGACTCATCAGAGCCTCCACTTTTATCATTCACCTGGGCCACCCCCGACTCATCAGAGCCTCCACTTTTATCATTCACTTGGGCCACCCACGACTCATCAGAGCCTTTGTTGTCTGAGGTGGATGGGTGTGGCCCAGGTGGATATCATAACTTTATGCTGCAGTTTAATTCTTAATCTACAACTATGCACAGATACATTCAATTGTAACGAGACCATAATCAGACTGTTGCCCACATTACAAGTATTAATTCAAGACCAAACATGAATGTATTATTCACAACACATATTTACAGAGCAATGCTGTATGATAATGAGGTTGGCCTATCTCACCATAAGACATCCAGTAGGCCCAGGACTGAGTTATCTCTCAGTAGAGGGGCCAGAACAAGGAGCAAATGGTCACTTAATGCATGAGCGGGTGTTGGGGATCTTTGGCCATGGCCAGCTAAGAAAATACAGATCAAACACAGGCATCCACACATGTAAATTGACTGCAAAAGGCATTCTTTAGAAATGCATATGGTTTGGGCAAAAGACGGGCCTTACACGTGTGTATGCGTGCATGTGTGTGTGCGTGGGTGTGTGTGTGTGTGTGTGTGTGCATGTTTGTGAACGTAATTGTGTGTGGTTGTGTGTGCGTGCTTGGTTTTATGATTAAAACTGTATCTCTCTCTCTGGGTATTCACTTCACAGATGCTAAAAAAAACCCCAAAACAACAGAGACAGATCACATTTTCACACCTCTTCTCCACCACCTACATCATTTCCTCTTAATTAAAAACAAACTGTAATTAAATCTCTCTCACACCCTCCATGCATCCTCTCCTCTTTCTCCCACTCCTCCTCTCTCTCTCACTCCCCTCCCTCTCTCTCTCTCCAGCTCTCCACCCTGACGCTGCGCATCAACGAGCACCTGTCGCGCTGTGCCGAGCTCAGCATGGACATCCTGGATCTGGAGTCCAACATGGCCGCCCTCGGCGACCCCGACCTCACAGGCCTGGAGGGCCTGCAGGAGCAGCAGGACGACCTCGAGGTCAGAACACCCACTACACTGGGCAACAAAGATTTAGCTCCTTATTTTCATTTCTCTAGCCTGCTTATCTTGAAAACCACCTTTAAAAAATTGTATCACATACCGTTTTGTTTTTTTTTTAAATTCCATTATTATGCACTATATTGCCCAAAAACAAAGCTGTTTTGGTCTGTTCAAGCATTGTTTACGACTGACAGAGAAATGACTGGGTTCTCTGCAATGTCCTCTTAGGTTGATTTCCATATCATGGAAGGGGAGGTGGAAGACATGGAGAAACTAGCCGCTCACCTGAAAACCGTTCCCCCCGAGCGGTCAGTGCTCCTCGGGGAGGAGGTCCAGGCGACCCTGCAGGCTTGGGAGGAGGTAGGCCGCAGCCTGGCGGAAAACCGGGGACGACTCAGCAAGTTCAGACACCTGCAGGAGTTCTTCGAGAAGTACCTGGCCATGATGTGAGTCGAGCCAATTTTCACTCGCCCACGGTTCCATTTTCGCTCATCTTCACTCATCAAAGAAAAACAGGTCACTGAAAGGGAGGAATACTCTGAGATAATAAACTTTCCTTCAGGAGGCAGATGTTAGAGGCTAGATTGGATTTTTTCACCAAACACAGTGCCAATGTTTGGTGCCAGTAAGAAAGATTACCATCTTGTTTCACCATCTGATATCTTTAATCTTGTTATTGACTTTCTTTCTGTCTCTCTCTCTCTTTCTCTCTCTCTCTCTATCTATCTTTCTTGCTGTTGGTGTGTCTTCTCTCCATTTTTTCTCTGCATTTCTGTCCTCTCTCTCTTTTACATGCTCTTCTCTCTCTCTCTCTCTCTCTCTCTCTCATCTCAATTCAGTTCAATTCAAATTAGCTTGATTGGCATCTTAAGGCAATGACAGCAATGACACCAAAGCAACATACTGTATGTTTAACACAAGAGCGCAAACAGATACAATGATTTGCTAAAAGTATTTAAATCTGAATAATTAGTGATCAAAGTTCATAATCTCTCTCTGACTTCAGTGAGATAAAAAAAATATCTAAATCTTTATGATAAAGATTTTACAATATTTAGTTATGCAGTTTTTCACAATTGCTAAAACACTAAACTTCTTTCTCTGGACCAAATGTTTAGTTTTTTGGAGATGCAAAATGTATTTTGTGTGTTGTGCAGTTCTCCAGAACATATATGCCCTGAATTCCATTTTTTTATGTAGTGTGTAATGACTGCTCAGTAGTGTTTTTATTTTGACTGCTATCTGAATGATCTGAAGACATTGTTTGGTTTTGAGCATAGGTAAAACTGTTTTGAGGCGATCTGTCTGATTTTGTGTGTCAGAGGTTTTGTGAATGTAGTTTTAAGAATGGGGTTTTGTGTTTATAGGTGGGTGGAAGGTTCCAAAAAAGGTGTTTTAGCGTTACATATTTCTCCCTCTCTCGGTCTCTGCAGTGCGTGGGCAGAGGCCACTCGCTCCTGCCTGTTCTCCTGCGGCTCTGGTGCGGCACAGACCGAGGACGAGGGCGAGGAAGGGTCGGTGATGTCGGAGCTGGACCTCAGGATCCAGCAGAAGATGGAGGAGTTTACTCAACTCACTTCGGCTGGACAAACACTGATGGATGATGGCCATCACCTGGCTGAAATTGTGAGTGTGTGTGTATGTGTGTGTGTGACTGAGAGAGAAATAGAGAGAGAGAGAGAGAGAGAGAGAGAGAGAGAGAGAGAGAGAGAGGAGAGAGAGAGAGAGAGTAAATGTTTGTGTTTGTGTGAGAGAGAGAGATAGAGAAAGGGTGTGTGTGTCTGTGTTTGAGAGAAGTAGACAGTGAAAGAGAGCAAGAGAGAGAAAGAGAGAGTGAGAAAGAAAGAGAGAGAGAGAGAGAGAGAGAGACTAAATGTATCCATATTTAGGGATTGCAGTTGGCAAGAACATGCAGTATGTCAGAGCAGAACTTGCAGCTTTTCTTAGGTGGAAAATATAACGTTTAATTTTTACAACTGTAACATACTGTCCTCTCAAGACAAGTAATGTTTAATGAATGTGTTTGGGTATGATGAAATGCCTCAAGAATGTACGCACATAATATGCTGTGTGGTCATGCTTTTATGCTGTTAAGCAGTTTATATTAATAAGCCCTTGACCCAGTTCTGCTGTAACTAATGACGACATGTCAGTCCAACCACTGAACTGTTGTCCACTCTCTCACCCGGGCAGATCAGGGAAAGAACCGATGAGCTGCAAAGCATGCTGGGATGGATCAGAGACAACTGGAGGTCTCAGAAGGATCAAGTGAATCAGAGACAGAGGGCACCAGGTCGTGCGGAAGGCTCCGGAAACGCTCTCCTGGCACCCGAGAATAAGTCAACAAGCCCGAGGCTCTCAGACTCACAGAGAGTGAAAGAGAGTCTTCTTTCTCCTCAAGCTCAGCCAGTCAGTGACAAAGATCCAACCAACCAATCACTGAGTCCCGAGCGCCCGCATACAGGAAGTGTGTCCAGCAGTCTCAGTGTCACAAGCGCACCGAGAGTTGCCACGGTCCCCGTTCACCCCGGCTCAGCCAGCGTCACTAGCGTCTCCAGCGTTGTCGCTGACGACCCGACGGGCAAGGTGACGAGGCCCCTGGGCAACAGCATCTGCCTCATCCTGAGCTTCGACGAAGAGGAGCGTGGAATCAGCCAGGTGCAGACCCCCCCCGAGCTGACCGCAGCTGCTGAGGAGCCCTCGGAGTCCACACACAGAGTGAGTTGCTTCACACGTCAAGCACACTATATAGTTCATCTGGTGTGGAGTTTTGAACATTCTAACATACTGTAAGATTCTGTTCCGCAACAATTCAAGGTTCTAAAATTCCATGTTGAATTCAATGAACCCAGTTATTCTTTAGAACTTTCAACATTCCCGTAACACCGGTGTGACAGTACAGCTTTAAGGGTTAAGTTTACCACCTTACTATTAGATCTTTTGAGATATCAATACTGTTCCATCTCTGAAACGTCCGTCCAAAGCCGGTGTTCGTTGCTTGTCGAGAAGAGGTCTCTGCCCCTCTGTCAGTTTTTTGTTATTTCAGCCCGAGGAACATTCTTAGTCGCTGGTAGTGGCAGCCATTCTTTTTTCCAAGTTTAATTTCTTTTTTTTAAACTTTTCTAGCTTTTAAAGGGGAACTTGGCAACTATTTTAACGTAATAAACCCGTTTAGAAATCATTTGGATGGTTAAATGACCTGTTCCGGTGAAAATGGTGACTTTTCCCGCTGCCCCTAGCATCCCCAGGCGGAAAACCAACCTTGCAACATTGAGACTACCGTCCCGGAAAGAGAAGTGAGAAACAAGAAACTCGTTTTAAATCGTGTTTCTTACCTTGTAACATCCACATTGTCTGCCAAACTTATGCTAACCGTTTTGCTAGCTTGTAAACAAATCCATGTGCTTTATCGTTACCTTTTTCCACAGTTTGAAATAGCATAATGCACAATTTCTCCAGCAGAGGCGGAAATCCTGCCAAGTTTCCCTTTAAGAGCATAGAGAAGATTAGACAAGAGCTGACTGGGCTTGACTAATGACCTCAGGTCAGAGTCCAACTTGGGCCGTCATAGGCACTAGGCAATGTGGTTTTGAACTCCGATACAGTATTTCTGTCCAGAGCAGATGGAATAGAGATGTATGGTTAGTTTCCATATTGAGTCATCATTCAACCTGTTTACTGAGGGATTAGAGCAGGAAGGGGATTTAGGATGGCCAATGCAACAGACAGGATGTTTGTGCAGACAGAATCCCTCTGATGGGTTCAAAGGGCTAAACATGCTGTGTCTCTAAGCACAGTAGCTTACACCAGAACCGAGAAATGTTTGTTTAGACAAGAGGATGCAGCCTGCATGATCCTTGCTTAATGGTCTTTTGGGCCCCCACCATCGGCTTCAAGGCAGCACTGCTATACCTAAACTTCGCCATATCCCTAACCCTAACCCTAGAGCCTTCCAGGCAGCGCTGCCTTGAAGTCGACAGTGGGGGCCCAAAAGACCATAATATCATGATCCTTGAGTTTCAATCCTGGGGCCTCACAGGTGTTAGGTGAGGTCCGTGCCATACTATAGTATGTAACCATGATGACCGACAGGAAGTTCAAGTGACGGAATTGGCTCAAAGGGTAAATTCAGAGGAACACTTCCAACCACCAGAGATGACAAGGGAAATTGGAAAGAAGCATTAACCCTTTGAGACCTTGAATTTGTCTTTATATATATTTGTAATCTATACATCCTATATCTTGTTTTTGTTTATTTTTCAGGACAGTCAGGGATTTGTACCTATCTGGGAAAGTATAATGCATAGATGTCTCTTATGTCAGCCTTATCAAGGGAAACCATTTGTGTTTTTATGTCACCAGGAAGCATGTCAGTAGAAGTAACTTTTCATATTTGGGATAGATTGGAATCTTGAAATATAACAATCGTGACGCTGGGATATTCTATGGCTCACCAATTTACAATATGTACTGAGTGAGACAAATATTTTATTTATTAGGCTAATTGCTTTATTCTCTTGAGTAGCCTATATTGTCACTGAACCATTGGACTAAGCATGTGCATGCCGAGACTATTTTATTTTTTTTATAAGGACAGCAAGTTCATTATCTTGGGTTGCTATTACATTATGGTGGTTGGCATGTCATTCTGCAGCAGTCCTGTATCTTTAGAAAAAAATGTATGTGTAGCATATTCGCTCAAATTGATAACACTCGTTAATAATAAGCTAATTTTCATTCATTGTTGACATGGTCCATGGAGGCTCAGACGGGTGTCCCGGGACCTGATGAACACAGCACTAAAAAACACAAACGAGTGCGAAACTGGCAGCCGTGACGACAGGGAAAGCGCAGGCAGCCACGAGAGTGACTGGTGGTGTAAAATGAACGTTGTTGATGTCTGGGTTACACAAAGCTATAACGACACAATCATTATGTTTTCTTAATGACCGACAGTTTAGTTTATAGATAAGAAATAATTTTGCCATAAAGTAGGCTAGGCCAAATGTTCGTGAAAAGGCTTGATTTAGACACCTTGTAAAGTGCCATAAGTAGGCTGGTTTACCAAATGACAGACAGTTGAATTTCTGAATAAAAAGAATGTTGGTGCAGTTTTGAAATCTTAAACGTGTAACCCCACACAAGCATAACGTGGTTAGGGAGGGGATGTGCTATTTTGGAATTTTACCCGGATACAACGAATAGCCTACTATTTTTTGATTGGATGTCGGTGGCTATTTATTTTTTGATTTGGCTGGTGAGTGGTGCGCTAGTTCTGAACCCTGCGAGAAATCCTCTCGTATCCCTGCGCCTCCTCTACTAATTATGCAGATACCTTGACATCCCTAGTAACCTAATATTTCTGCGTGAGAAATGCAAGGTGTGGCGTGTGAGCATGAGAACTTGTTGAATTGCGTGTGTCTCACGCCCATTGCGTGAGACTTGAGAACCCTGGGTAAATGTTTAGAGTATACTCACTGTGTGTTTCCTGAGTTTTGACCCCCTCAGGCCATTTCGTTTTAGCTCCTTACAATAGCAGTTCAGTAACAGGCACAGGGAAATCTCATAACAGTACCAGTTTGCATGTAAACATATGTTCAAAGAGCATATTTAAAGAGACAAACAGTATACAGTGTATGTGTGTGTGTGCCCTATGACATACAGTTAGCATGCAACAGTCTACCAGTCAAGCTGCAGAAACACAAGAGTCTTTTTCATGTAGCCTTTTGGCTGAAATGAGTCATAACATTTTTTTTTTTTTCACTTTGGAATCACAACGATTTGGACCGAGCGTGGAGGAGACTGTGAAGGCCAGTGCGGTGCAGACATTTTGGAGTCAACCTAAATCAGTGCACCAATTCGTCTTCCCCCAATATCCCCCTCACTTTATGGCAAAAAGTTTTGGTCATCATCCCCATAAATCTCACACCAAAGTCATTAAAGTACACCCTGAAACCCAGATGTCAGCCCATAGGCCTAAGTACTCTCAATTCAACTTGGCTTGGTTGTCCCCTTAACCCCCCCCCCTCACTCCCTTCAACCCCCTCCCTCCTCAATGGTTGGCGTGGCGAAGGAATGACCTCATAATCGAGTTTCCATGGAGTCTCCATGACGCCTCGCGCTTTGAAATGGTTCCCAGTGGGGTTTTTGTTGGGGGAGGGGGAGTGGAGGGAGAGGGGGGGCAGAGAGGTTTGAGGAACAATTAGCGGAGGTATGCACTGTGAAGCACACCAGGGGCCCTAAGCGACCATAGGATTTATTAATGTGGCATGCAATCGACTTAGTCACGTCTATGGCTGTCACCAGCCACTGCAGCTGGGAACCCCAAACAATACCATATGATTTTCATAACGCCTCAAGAATTTAGTGTTTGGACAGAGCCCCTGTTTTTATTGCAGAGTGTGCAATGCGATGCTATGCAATGTGATACAATGCGGTTAGACTCGAGTGGTTGGTTTTCAGCACGTTTTTTTCCGTTGTCTCATGCTGCCTCTGTTCTGTTCTCTTGTGTCTTCCTTCCTCTCCTCCACAGGTTAGCACTTTCCTACATGTCAGCGACAACAGCAAAACCCCAGAAAAGTTTTGCGAGGATGTTTCTGCATCCGGAACCGGTGAGGACCAACGGCTGCCATCATCATCATCATCATCATCATCACCTCCAAACTCCTGCTGCTCCTTCTCCTCCTCGTCATCATCATCTTCCTCATCATCTTCATCGTCTCCATCCACATCATCCCCTTCATCCTCTCCCTCTGTGCCTGCCGTTAGTTCGGTCTTTATTCCCACGCTGTCCAAAATGGCCGCCGTCCCATCACGCCTGGACGAGAAGGTCGCGACACCAGGGAAGAAGCAGCGCAGGAGCTCCGCGCTTGGCATTGCAGGACTGGATGACTCAGCGTCCAGAGCGTCCACCGCCTCTGGCTCTCCTTCCTCCTCCGCTGTTGCGTACTGCACCAACACGTGGCCACTAGGCCATCGGAGGCCGAGGCCGAGGCGTTCGCCCGCCAGCGCCAAGCTGCAGGTGTACGTGAAGCCAAACCCTCTTCTTCTTCTCAATGCCGGCCAGACTGGGAGACCTGAGGCAGGAGCCGCCTCACGTCTGCGCGACCAGGTACACTCTCACTCAACACAGCGCATGCCAGCAGAGACCAGCGCCACTAGCAGTCAGATCAGGAGCCAGCGGTGCTACTTATCCCTGGGCTCCACTCTTAGCTTCAACCTGCCCAAGGACCTGGGTCAGCTGCCGTCAGTGCCTGTTCTTAACGTCCACAATCCACCACCGAAAGACCTGGGTCAGCTGCCGTCAGTGCCTGTTCTTAACGTCCACAATCCACCACCGAAAGACCTGGGTCAGCTGCCGTCAGTGCCTGTTCTTAACGTCCACAATCCACCACCGAAAGACCTGGGTCAGCTGCCGTCAGTGCCTGTTCTTAACGTCCACAATCCACCACCGAAAGACCTTGGTCAGCTGCCGCCCATGCCTGTTCTTAACATCCACAATCCACCAATGGAGATCAGTACCGCTGCTGTTGGCTTGGGCTCTGATACCCAGGCCTCGCGCCAACAGCCCCGGCCAACATCCCTGCCCACTGCCCTGCCAACTGCCCCTCAGGAGCCACAGCAGATTCCATCCTTGTCCAAACAGAAACAGTTCATCCTTAGCCCAGTTGAGGAAGCAAAACATGAGACTCCGTGGGAGCAAGAACATGAGGAGGATCATCTGTCTGACACTAAGGTTCCTGAATCTTCACTGTCATCGACAAGTGATACCATTAGCACCATTAATAGTAGTGCCACTGTTAGCTCTGGCCCTAACCATTCCCCAAGGAGCTCTGACTTAGCCAAAGTGCAGTCAAAGGTTGCTCCGGTCATTACCCCCCCTAAAGGTGAGGATAAGGATGTTGTCCAGTTAATGGAGATGAAGGCTAATGATGAAGACAGTACGAGTAAAGCCAACGTTCTTCCACTGAAGAAGTTACCTTATGGTGCTACTATCAAGCCAAACCACACTTCTGTTGTTCAAGCGACGGGCTGTCTTCACAAGTGCCTGAGTGTTCACACTAAAATTAAGGACCTCAATGGACACATTTATCACAGGCCAAAAGACATGAACTTTATTAAGTCAAACTATATAGCTAGCACAACAGAATACAGATCTAGTGTTAGTGGGGACTCGGTGAGTTCAAACGGAAGGCTGAGTGCTCATAAGATCAGTCGCATCATAGTCTGCGCCGACGTCAATTGTTCAGTGTGTTCTGATACTCCCGTATCCATGACAACAGCCAGCTCTAAAGGCTCAAACATTGGGGCCCGTGGCAACTGCGTGGATTCCATTCAGCCCGGTCACTGGGAGTTTGAAGAGGAAGAGGAAGAGCTGAAGGGGATTTGGTATGGTAAAGGTAACCATGGCGACAGACAGGAAGTTCAGGCTGCTGGACTCCCTGCTGCGAGTTCAAAGGGCAAAACCAGACGGACGATTCCATTAGAGAAGCTAGGGGAGCCTCTGATCCAGTGTCCTTCTCTGCAGTCCCCTGTCCAGAGGGCCCACGAAGGGTGTGACGTGTTTGTCTGCAAGGAGGAGGAGGTCACCCCTGGAAGTCCATCGCCGTCTCAGGCTCAGTGGGGGGAGAGCAGTGGGCAACGTCTGAGTGACCCTGAGACAGCGCTTCCTCTGGAGACGGCAGAGGGGGCCCTCTCTCTTAAGTCAGGTGAGTGTTAAACTTTAGATCACTATGGTATTATCACTGTCAGTAATCATCATCCATCCATCCATCCATCTACAGTGGCAAGAGAAAGTAAGTGAAGCCTTTGGAATGATCTGCAGTGTAAATGTGACTCAAAATATGATCTGATTTTCATCTGAATTACAATAATGAACAAACACAATCTCTTTCTGCTGATAACATACAATACAAATGATTTCGTTGTTCTTGTCCATATCGAATACACTATTCAGAGAGGTTGGGTCATGCAGCAGGACAATGCACAGAATTGCCTGAAAAAAAGAAAATCTACATTTCAAAGTGGCCCAGTCAGAGTCCAGGCTTTAACCAAGAGGTGCTGTGCACTAACCTCAACAGAGCCATTCACACCAGACAGCCTAAGAATATGGCCGAACTGCGCAAACAGACTAAAATACTTCCTGAATGTTGTAGATCTGATTCACGGTTACCAAGAGCACTTGAGCTTATTAAGTGCCAGAGGAAGTTCAAGCAGTTATTCAGTCCAAGGGCTCACTTTCACTTCCACCAATACTATGAATGATTTACGGGTGTGTTCAATAAAGACATGAAAGAAAATCATTTCTTTTGTGTCGCTTAATTAAAAGCATATTGTGTTCACTTGTGAAGATCAGGTTAAATAGTTTGCGTCCAATTAATGCAGAAAGCCAGGTCATTCCAAAGTGTTGAATGTTGAATGTCAATAAAATGATGAGAAGAAGGCTTTCTGTCTGTCTGTCTAGCTTTCTACTGCCAGCAAACAGTCTTATTCTTTTAATATACTGTGTACACATCACTTTTGGACTACAGTCAGACAGTCAGAAAACAAAAACGTTATTTCTCAGAGCCTCTATTTTTTTGTGCTACCCAAATAATAATAAAAAAACAGCTGGGTAAAGTGAGTGGTTTTCTCTTTAACAAATATGAAGCTGCTTTAAAGTTTCCATGATTGATTACTGGGCCTTGAAACTTAAACTATGAGAATGCTCCGAAGTCTAAGAGTGCCACCTGCTGGTTGTGTTCACAGAGTCCTCCAGTCGCAGTGTTCATGAATTTTCTGTCAACACGAAGAAGGAACCCGTGGCCTTCACCCTTAAATTGCAAGGGTAATTTGACCAGCATTGTTACCTTTCTTTTCGCAAAAATAAAAAATAACTAACATAATACACTTAAATATTGATTTGTGTTAGAGGTTGGCCTACAAAAAAAAAAAAAACTAGAAACTGACAACTGTTCCTTTTTACATTTTTGCCACTAGGGGGCCCTCTGGTTACACCGCTGTGCACGCCAGCGAAGGACCGCTCTGTCTGAAACATCCCGGGAGAACCGAAGAGCACACAGACATGAGGCTTCCACAAGTCGCGCAGAGCGCATTTAGCATCACCAGCGCAAACTGACAAGCATGTAGAGACAGGGCGCAAGGGATGTTCTGGACAAAACACTGTAAAAATAAAACTGAACATAGAGACTGAGCCCCCCCCCCCACTGCAAAAGTTATAAGGCCTAGGCTACAGGGTGAGAGATTGCTGAATATAATGCCTATTGCATATCGTTTACTTTTGACAGAGTGTGAAGACAGCATGGTATGACATCTCTTGTTGCTCTTTTAGAGTGTTTGTGACCAATGTTCTTCCTCGCACTCTTTTTTTGTATTTTCTTTCGGGGAAAATAAAGGAAACTTGCTAACAATGACTTGTCATTATGGTATCCATCATGGTCCTAAACAGTGACTAGATTTTGAATTGCCTATTCAAGGCTAATTATGGACTATAATTGCCTAACATATGCCACCCGCCGAGATGGCGAATTATATTCCCCACACACATTTCCCTCATCAGACGGTCTTACTAAAAATAGCCTGACATTTTAACCGAGCGTGTAAAATGGCAAAGATTGACAAGTTGAACCAGGGACTAAAACAGACCCACGGGCCTATAGACGGTTGCCCGCGGACATCTTACACATTTGGTGGAGTTTTCCTCCCATGACTGAACACGTCCATCCACAACATTAGGCTATATTCAGCACAATGAAAGGCAGATTTCATTACTCACACATAACCTAAAAGAAGACACTGGAGACACGTTCACCGCACCCTGCCACCGGAGGAGGCCACTAGCGTACCAATTTTAAAAAAAATTGTTGGGCCCAAACCGTTCTCATTGTATGAGGTTAAACGTGCCTGAATTGGTGCCAATTTGATTTCAAAGAATGTGCAATTACAACACGGCCAATTACTTGTATCAATCCTGCTTCCCTCTCCAGCGCTTGTTGTGGCTGAGTAAATGTTTAAGCAATGACTGACAGCAAAGAAAACCAGCAAAAAGCTTATTACAGGGGTCCGTCGACACGAGAGCCAATCAGCGTGAAACATGGGCGGGCTTTTCTACCGGTGCTGTCAGCGCAAGGAAAAGCACGGTTTCGTTGATATGTGGTGCTACTGAGAACTACACCGTCTGGGGAAATTAAGTGGTTCATTGTTTGCTCTCCGGAGCTCCGGCTAGGATTACTAAACTCGTACTTTCGGATAGCATGGGATATGCCGCTTACAGAATAACAGGTAGGACAAAGTTGCTCGCAAGTAACCGAGCAAAATGTGCCGTTTTTTCTTTGTGTTTGAAGTCATTTTACGTTTCCCCTAACTTTCCGAAACGTAGTCACCACAGCGCTGGACAACGCGACAGTGTAGCCTACCTAATGCCCAACGCAGTTACGTTGAAGTAACCTCTTTGGACCAAAGGCACTTTGTGTTTGTTTTTGAGTGGTAATTGTGCACTTAAATGTGACAATTGTACAACTTTGTATTTGAGGTAGTTGGCTGTGCAGGTGACAGTTTTTATACGCCTACATTTAAGTTGCATGAGTTGTTTTGTTCAACAGCGTACTTGCGATCAGTTTACTATAGGATACTCTACATTTTCATGGGCTAATATTTTCACATCTACACACTTTTTAAAAACAAACAAAAGCGCACGTTACGCATCCAAATCAACACAGCATACGTGTTTGTGTTAAGATCAAGAGTGCGGACAAAGTGACATTAACAATAGAGGGAGTTGTTGGGATATGTGGGTGCTTGGTTGAGGACGCTGGTAATAACTTGCATTTGGGTAGTTTTTTTATTTTTATAAAGAGACTGTGAATGATCTTCGATGGTTTGCTTTAAACTGCGGTTGCAATAGCTGATTTGTTTAGTTCATCTTAGCGCTGAAAGTGTTGTCATTAATGGAGATTAGCCTTTCCCCAAGACCTCATTACTCAGCGACGTTGAAAACCCAGCCCATGGTCTGAAATGGATTCGTCTCGGTACATTTGTGACGGTTTAAAGAGAAAAAGAAAGTTCTCTATGGCTTTTTTTTCTTCTTCTTTGAGAGGTAACCTTGACAGCCAGCTGTTGCCTCCATCATCTTGGCAGAAAGCCTCTGAAAATCTGGGACTATTTACCCTCACCGGTATGGTGCTCCTGCTAATTCTTGTGCTCACGGAGGTTCCGTTCATGAGTCCAAGTTTCCCAGCGAGTGTGGTGACTGCTCGCGTTGTTTAATTCCATACAAAGCATTCTGATTCACTGCCTGTTTTACGAGACGCCCATAAGGAACTGCGTGAGTCAGGAACACAAGGTCTTTATCTAAGACGGCTGGAAATATTGTCCCTTCCCGTGCGCTCCAATTCGCCATTCATCACCGCGAGCTCGGAAGGTGGCCTATTTCCTTTGCGTTCTTTTTTTTTACCCCTTTCACTTTAGACATGCAAAGACTAGTTTATTTAGAGCTGCAGTAAACCCGAATTCGTGTGACATTTACCCTAAACAAAAAACATAGTCTGCCTTATGTTTACACCTGTCCCCATGCAGTTTGTATTGTTTAACATCTTGGGCATTGTTGGACCTTCTGACGTTTCAGAGTGAGCCTTGGACTCGGAGAAGTCAGAGGCTGAGATGAGCTTTAAGTGAGGAATGGAGTTTTCAGGATCTCAGTGTAACATGAGGATGCAGGTAATGAGGCTACCAGGGGGAAACAAAGAGAGTGATGGGAGAACTGGATATGTCTGTTTTCAGATCTAATCATAGCTGAGTTAGTAAACATTTCAAATATTCAGTTGCCCATAACAGCTGGACACTGGTTATGGTTTTTGGCAAAAGCCTGATTATATATGTGCATGTGGATATTGCTTATCACAGCTAGAACTGCCAATGGATATGCCATCAGTCTGCTTCCAAAAATCTGAAGTGATGGCAAGACATGGAAATGTTTTTCTTCTAAATAGATAAGCAATCAACACAATAGATTGAATAGCTGTTATTTTTCCAAACTTTTCTGTCTTCAGTCAGGAGAGTAGGGGGCTGTCTGTGTGTGTGTGTGTGTGTGAGAGGGGGTGGGGGTTTGGGTGGACGTCCTGGGTGGCTCTCAAAAGACGAATGCCGCCACTTCCTGACGGCACGCAGCCGGTTGACGGGCATCCCAGCTCCCTCCGAGGGCGCGAATCAATGCCCTCTGTATTGTCACCTCCGAGCGAAACAACAAGCCTGAGGCCGGTGTGTGTGTGTGTGTGTGTGTGTGTGAGAGAGAGAGTGTGTGTGTGTGTGCGTGTGTGTGTTTTGTCTGGAGATTAATGCCTCCCACCCCAGTGGAAAGCACCTGTCAGCACTGTGAGAAACTCTCCCAGGCAAAGGCCCAGCAGGGAGCCACAATGCTTGTCTTGACTGAATGAGACTAATTAAGCCTCTCACCGTTTGCTCTGAGGCACGGCAGTAGGCACCTCAGCTACGAAGGAGAAGCAGTAGCATGGGGCTTTCTCTATTGTGTTGGATTGCATTATGTTGCACTGGAGGGTTCTTAGCTGAGCTATTTTAATGCAGAAGTAAGGTGTTATTAGCCGAAGGCTGCTGCGGTCGGTCTGTCTCTCTGTCTGCGTGCCTCGTTGATCTCTGTCTAGCTCTCTGGTTGTCTGTCTGTCTATCTGTCTGTCTGTATAGACCCTTTCAAGAGAGTTTCATTATCAGCATCATAGTTGGCCCCACAAGGCTTCCTTTTTAACATTCCATATGTTATCTTAATGCAGAGGAAGTAGATTGGGAACCAAATAGAACGTTCAAGCATTGTTTTTGTTTTTATTGTTGAAAGGGTCTATAGCTCTGTATGTGTAATAATGGAACGGCAGATTTTGGGAAATGGCAAGCTTACAAGTGAGAGGAGTTGGGGGCGGGGGTGCAGAGTCTCTTCCCTCTTGTACTTCCCCCTCACTCTCCATCTCTCATTTACGAGATCAAAGCTCTCTGAAACATGCATCATTGGCCATTTCCTTCTCTGAGCATGAGTCAGTGAATGTGGTCTCTCCCACACGCCCTTTCAGATTCTATCTCCTCCAGGCGTTCTCCCTCTCTCTCTCTCTCCCTCCCTCTCTCTATCTCTCCCCCATCTCCCTCTCTCTAACCTCCTATAGGGTATTTGTTTTGTTTCTTCACTCTCTCCTTTATGTTCCATCACATTTTCTCTCCTCTCTCATTCATTTCTTTCTTTCTATCCCTTCTTTCACTTCCCATCCATCCCTTGTTACTCTGTCTTGTCGCACCTTGTTTCTCAGCCAACATACGAGTGGTGCACCTCTTTCTCTCTCTCTCACTCACATATCCAAATGCACTACACCAACTGAGCACCCTCCATGTGAAATATTTAAAAGGCAAGAGTGTGTCGCCTCCTCTCCATGGTTCCTTTGGGCGTTTTGGGCCAAAGTTGTTTAGAGAAGAAAAAAAAAAATGTAGGAGTGCCGGGGCATCCCGAGTCCCGAGAGAGAAGCATCCTGTTGACCTTATTTGGAGGGACTTGAATATGAAAAAAGAGGCACTGGGATTTAATTTCTTCCCCTATTAGCTCCAATTATACAATGTGTGTGTGCACATAAGCTCCTCCGCCACCGCCTAGCTCGCGGCTCGGCCTGCCCCCGGATCCGGATCCAATCTGGCGCGGGTCCGTTGGCTCTGGGCGACCCGACCCGAGAGAGAAATGGGGAGAAATGGAGAGAGAAGAGGTGAAGTTATCAGTCCCTCTTTCTGACATGTTTGACACGTTTATTTATCTAACCCCAAAAAAAAAAAAAAAAAAACCCTTCATTGAACATTTCACACCACAATGATTGTGCCCAGTCTTCCTGTCTGTGCGGCCCAGGTGTGTGGACGTCCTGTCCTGCATGTTGGCAACAGCTTGCTTTGCCAGCGCAACTGCAGAAACTCACTCCAGTATGAATTACACAAGGCCCCATTGAGGACCTCTTATCACTTGCACGTCAACAATGTGAAGGTACATAACGAATCTCACCTCAGGCTCCAAGTGTTAATTAAAAGTCCTTTCCCATTCATCTTCGGGGGCTTATCTGACATATTCATTCAGTGTTTCCCAGAGAATTTAATTCTATTTGTGGTGGTAGGTTTGCAGAATTAACTTGAATGCAACAGTTTTTAACAAATTAGCGCAGCGTGGTTATGATGCTAATCAGATTCAAGCACAATTTAGTACCACCTGGAAAATCATTGTGTGGTGGTCAATGTTGATATTGTGGTGGGCCGCCACGAATAAGTCAATGTATGGGAAACACTGTCATTACTGAATGACTATTTCTAAAGAGCATATTTGGTTTAAAGACTCGGTCATCACTGGGTTGGATAACAGAACCTGTATGACATAAGCCCCCGTATGGAATTCAGCTCAAGTGACCATTTGAGGTTTTAGATCTGCCATCTTCTTGTTTTGAGTGGGTAAGGTTTCAGGTCTTACATCAGGAGCAGTCTTGAGTTGGATCAGTCCAGAAGTGTGTGTGTGTGTGTGTGTGTGTGTTTGTGTGTGTGTGTGTGTGTGTGTGTTTGTCCTCCTTCCAGCCGGTGGGGTAGAGTATCTGGTGGCGGAGGGAATGCACAGGTCCCGGCGGCGGATTATGCCGAGCCATCTGCTACTGCCTGTGCCGAAAACGCCGGCCAAGGGCCGCTCGCCGTCTGCCGACAGGAAGCAGCGCTCTGTTCCTGTTGCCGTGCTTACGGTTGTGCCGTGGGTTGTTTTGTTTGTTTGTCGTCACGCGTTCCTGGGCTTTCGTAGGTCCCAGCACAGCGTTGGCTAGGCCTGGCCTAGAGTGCCCTCGGGTGTTTTGCGTGGCGAGGGGATGAATCTTTGCGCTTAACCCCTCGACTGACCGCATCACTGAGGTCAAAAATTAGTCAGTGACTAATTAATCTGTGCACATGTGCGCCAACTCCCTCTGCCACCTTACCTCTAACGCTACCATCTCAAAATCCCCATCTGCTTCCATAATTCTCTCTCATCCTCCCTCCAAACCCTCTGAGGAAGTTGAGGTGGATGACTTCCCTGGCATAGGCCCACAGTCACTGTCTCTGTGTTAGCAAGTTAATTAGCCTTTAAGTAAAGAGCGTTTAGAACGAGTGGCTAGGCACTTAACAATAAAGCCCTGTCTGCTACTGAGGTTAAGACAGAGCCTCTTGGTGAAGGCATATTACCTTTGCTACTGAGCTGATCTATTAGCTTTCTGTCTTCTTCTGTGCTGATGAAGATTAAAGAGATCTGGAATCATCTGGCAAAGGCTGTACACTTTGTGCCGAGGGATATGCATCCTTTCCTGTCCTAAGCCAGGAGAGGAGAGGAGGGGAGAGCATTAATACAGGCTGGGCTCCTTATCTCAGTCGACAGCTGAAATGGCTAATGTCAGCGCGATCGTACCTGCTCGCATCCACTCCACCGACTCCGGTGACATCCAACATGAATCACCTGGTCGAAAGTGTACTGGTGTTTTTTTTTTTTTTTTTCCCGCTGGCATCAGGCGGTTTGGTTTGACTAGAGAGGGGGATGAGAAGTGCACGGACCAAAACAGACGTGTTTATAACCACGGTCCCATTAGTCACAGGCCTGTTTGTTTTAGTGCTGATCCGAGGGCTAGTCCGTCTGCGTCGTTCGCCTACTGTACGTCAGTTGCAAGGCTCATCTGTGTGCTCGCTCAACCGTGCCGTGCCAGTTGGAAAGCTGAAAAACACGTCTTACGTACTTATCTCATTATTTGTTTATACAGCTCAGTCGCCCGAGTTAGACTGTGTGATCGCCCAACTCGTACCTTGTTATTACCTTATTGACTTCCGATCTGTTAACCCTGCACAGGATGCCATATGTCACATTTCACATCACAGCCCGCCGAGCCTGCCCTGATTTCCATATGGTAGTAAGTGTTGTAATACCAAGGGGGCCTAGTTTGCATCGTCAGAAGCAGCAAGATGAGAGGATCTGCTTTGAGCACTGACATCATGTCAGTAGGCTAGCATGCCGATTTGTTTGTTGCTTTTTTTCCTGGTTGAGACACTGGCCCAGAACTAGTCGGCACAGGAGAAGAGAGGAGAGGAGAGGAGAGGAGAGGGTACAGTACAGTCAGTACTCTTTGTTTTTGAGCTGGCATCAGGTGAGATGCCCCTCTGCACCTGGGCCAAGACCAAGAGCGAGTGAATTAAAAAAAAGTCCTCTTCCTCCTCTTTTGTAGAAGCTAAGAGTTAGAGAGCCAAAGCGTTTAAATGCTAAGCTGCGATTAATACACAACGAGTCCTTGATCCAGATTTTCCACAGGGAGAAAAGAAAAGCTTATGTTCAGACACAGCACTATTTGAGTTCTACCTTGCAGTTAGGTAGAGATAGCAGTGGTTAGCCATTTTCAGAGCACCATGTTCAACGTGTGGACCTACTTGCCATTTGAAATCTAATTTGACAGGATGGTGAGACAGTGGATTCAACGTCCAGCTGTTCTACACCAAGTCCCAAATCACACTCATTAAGCTCAATGTCAGTCATTTCATTTTTCCGCTCCCTTTGTGATAATCCATCCATCCGTCCATCCTTTCCTGTATCCATTCATGCATCTTTTTATCGGTCCCTGTATCTATGCCCCCCTCTCTTCTCTTCTCTTCCCTCTCGCTGTTTGTCTCTGTCTCTGTTGATTCCTCGCAATCTCCCGCTGTCTTGTCTCTCTCCATTTTTATCTCTCCCTCTCCCTTGCCTGCTTGCTCTTTCTTTCTCTCTCCCCCTCTCTCTCTCTCTCTCTCTCTCTCTCTGATTCCCTCTCTCTCTGCCTAGCAGCACTGAGGCCCTGGAGAGTGTGCGGAGCTCCTGGCAAAGCCCTACCAGAAGCTCTCCGCCATCTGTCTTGACACCTGACACCATCGCCCGCGCCTGCATGCACCCCGGCCCTGCACCCCACCTGGCTCTTCCCCTCTCCACTCCACTCCAGCTTTAGAGCCACTCCTAGTCTTAAGGGCCTCTCACGCCAGGAGCGATAACTATAAAGACAACAGTGACTATGTCAATGTGAGAGTCCACACTGACTGGCCAATGATAAGGAGAGTGTGGGTCTCTTCATGTTTTTTTTTTTTTTAATTTGCAAGAGAGGGTCTCTTCATGTTGATAAATGTGATGTCTAAAATTCGATGGATTCTGATTTGCTTTTTTAATCGATTAGCAAAATCGCTCTGAAAGTGATCCTCGATGTCATCGTTACTTATGTCGTTATTGTTTTAGTATGCGGTGTGGACTTCATTCATATTAGCTAGAGCAATATTTCAAACTGTTGTTTTGGTCTTTATTGTTAAAGTAATCATTCCTGGTGTGAATGGCCCTTTAGTCTGTCTCTCTGTTCCTCCATCCATCCTGTTTATTTATCTCTCTATCTTTCTTTGCTTTTCCTGCCCCCACTGCTTGTAGTGCAGTGCTGTTTAGTGTGTTTCCATGAGTTTACATCGAGGAATCTCTGTCAAACAGTAGCCCTGGCTGCTTGCTGCCTTCACCGTACCATCGCTGAACCAAAAGCAGTTTAGACCCGCAGGTCGTATTTTAATGTTACGGTCATCTGTCAGCTACTTTATATCTCTAGCTCGTGCCACCCAGAATATCATGCTCTCTCCCTCTCTCTCTGCTCTTCAGTTTGTTCACAGCATGGTGCTTGCTGTATGAGTGTGTACAGATCATCCTCACAGATGTAGCTTTCTCATCCATCACTGTACAGAGTCCCTTCGTATTCCATCTGCCTCAACCCCTCTGTGTTGTAGTAAAAGAAGAGAGAGAAAAAAGCATCAAAAGCCGACCCTTTTAGCTGAATTTCTGTCTTTCTGGCTCCCTATTTTTTCACACTCTTACACTCTCTCTCCCTCTCTCTCTCGATCTCCTCTCTCTCTCTCTCTGTCTCTCCCTCTACCCCCCCTCTCTCTCCCTCTCTCTCTCGATCTCCTCTCTCTCTCTCTGTCTCTCCCTCTACCCCCCCTCTCTCTCCCTCCATGTCTATCTGTCTCTCTTGCTCACTCGCTCCCTTCCCCCTTTTTATTCCTCAATGGAATGTTCCCTTCCCCTATTTCCCTCCATCTGCTTTGTGGAGGAAACGCTGGCTGACAACCCCTTCAATATTTAAAACTGCAACAGCTATGACATTAGACCAGTGGAGTGTGTCTGCCTCAGATTTCGTTTTCACCCACGGTGGCCAACTCAACCCCCCTTTGATCTCCTACGCAAAAATAAAATGTAACAAATAGGTTTCTTCCTCCTTCTCCCTCTCTCTTTCTCTTACACACATACACACAGTCACATACACACTCTATACACTATACAGATCTCACTGAGGGGTAGAGATGGAGGAGGTGAAAGTGGTGGTGTGGCTGCAGGAGAGGGGTTGATGAAAAGTATTCTTCCCTCAAAGCGCAGACTGAAAGACCGCCATCCTTCTGCAGGGTTGTTTTTTTCCCTTCCTCCTCCTCCTCCTCCTCTTCCTCTTTCTTCTTCTTCTGTTTCCCGGTCCACTTTGAACCTGCCAGTGGGTAACAGCGGACCGGAGGGCCTGTTGCGCTTCCTAAGTAGACCCTTTGGTTTCCAGAGTGCTCCATTTCAAAGCGGGAACATCAAATCAAATACGAGGGAGCACAGAAGCAGATTCTCAAGAGGTGCTTTGAAACCAACCTCCACCTCCTCCTCCACACCACCACCCCCACTTTAATTTACCTAGCCTCTGTCTCTCCTCGTTTAGTGACCAGACATCACGACCACATTCACATTCATTAAAATAAAAATGCCTCCCATGCAACCCAAGGCAAAGCTTGACAACAATACACTTAATTTATACAGGGCTTTTCTAGACCCTTAAAAGACGCTTTGACAGCTTTTTTTTTTTAACCCCTCTCTCTTTCCCCTCTTTTTTTTCTGGTTTTCATTTCCGGAGGTCAAGCCGAATAAAGACAGAGTAGACCTCTGGGCTGAATGCCACCTTCCCCGCGCTGGTACATCTTTCTTTTGCACCTGGGTGTGTGTGGTGTTGTGGTGTTGGGGGGGGGGTGTACGCGGCACAGTGTTACTAATCAGGCTTGATGGGTGTATTTGTCATAAAAAAGAAGAGAGAGGGGAAAATAATGAGTTCTGTGAGCTCTGTCAGACCACAGAGTTGGGGTTGACACCTGTGTTGTTTTGTGGAAACAGGGCTGGTGTGTTCCCCTGGCGATGGTTGCCACGGGGGCGTGTTCAGGCACTAAACAAACAACACATACGCACTCATAAGAGAAATCCATAAATCCATACACACACACACACAACACACAGAGCAGGATCTGTGGGTTAGGCCTGGTGAATGCTCTCTTTTGTTGCTCAACACATTTGCCCCATGGAGAGGCAGTGGCGTGGAGTGAAGTTCGCACCTTGAGAGACCTGCCTAAACTGGTCCGAGGGAGTGTGTCAAAAAAAAATGTTACACCTTTTAATTGTCATGTTGAAATTCTTTTTTTATTTTCGCCTGTGCCGTTGATTCATCAAGTGAGTGTTTTAAAAAAATAGTGTGTTGTCATTTCTGCAACGGTGATTTGCACTGGCCATTGTCTGGCGGCCGTCCACCATTGGGTCAGAGCCGCAGAGATCAGCGGTCTGGGTTGTCTCCTGTTTATCTTTGGTGTCTGCCACAGATGATTATGGGTGCAGGAGCACTGAGGTGTTTCTAAACCAATGACTGTGTGGTCAATGTTGTAGAATGGCTCTCTCTCTCTCTCTCTCTCTCTCTCTCTCTCTCTCACTCACACACACACACACACACACACACACACACACACACACACACACACACACACACACACACACACACACACACACACACACACACACACAATCAAAATCTGTGTGTGACTGAATGACTGATATTTATGATATTTATATACACCGTGTTTGGTCTGCCCTTAATGTGTCTGGGAAGCCTAGTTGTGTGCAGATTGTGTCTGTGTGTGTGCACGCGGGTGGGTGTGTGCGTGTGTATGTCTAATGCTGGATGAACACCGTTGTCAGTTGAGAGCAGTCATGCCTAGCCTTCCTCCTCCAACTCATCACTTGTGGCTTTGATACTTGGTCGACTGTTTGCTTGGCTCGCACTGGTTTCCATACTGCGGCTCATCCCTCCTCAACTGTATAGTCAATGAACTGTGAAACCACAGTCAGTGTGGCCTACATTCACCCCCCCCACACACACACACACACACACACACACACACACACACACACACACACACACACACACACACAAATACATTACAATCACTGCCCCCCTGACTATCCAGTCACTGGCATGTGTTTGTGTGTTTGTGTCTGTCTGTGTTTTGTTTCCACTGTGTGAATGCCAATCATATGAATGCCGATCAATCGTTTCCATGGGTGATTAAGTAAGGCTTCTCTGTATTCCCATTGTGAGCTGTTTCGAGTCTCGTTCTTCGTTCTACATGGATGATATGTGATGTGACGTCAACTTGTCGTAACGACTCCCTCTCACACACACACACAGGGTCATGTTTGCTCACACTCAAAACAACCGTGATGATTCTGATCATAGATTGCGCCTGTGTGTGTGTGTGTGTGTGTGTGTGTCATGGGAATTGTTGTGCAAGAACTTGTTGCAGGGTTAAGAAGTCACTAGAATGTCACGTCAATCATTTTAATTAATATATCCAAACTGCCGACGGATATGTTGGAATCTTCTAAACTGAAAACTTTGTAACCATGACATCGCTACCCTTGATTTAATTGGTTGGCTTGTCCTGACTTTGTGGCTAACTAAAAAAAACAAAAAAAAAACATGATTCTGTTGAGATGCCAGTAGAACGTAAAATGTCCTAAGAGGACCACAGTCCATGACTCTGGTGAAAGGTTGTTGTCGTTGATATTTGAGCTCCCTGGCCAACCACAGTACACCCAGAAGCAACATGTTGTTTGGTTGAAATTACATTACATTACATTACATTTGGCTGACGCTTTTTTAACCAAAGCGACTAACAACATGGTAAACAGTAAAAGTTTTAGAACAATTCTCACAATTTTAGGACAGTTTAAAAAAAAAAAAAAAAAAACACATTAGAGTACAGTAAGAATAAGTCGTCGGTGAGTGCTGTATTTTAACAGTTACTTGTCAGTTTAACGGCTGGTGAGTGCTAGGTTCAGTAAGACTTGTTGTAAGTGTTGCTATGAGTAGATGTTCTCTAAAGAGCTGGGTCTTCAGGAGTTTTTTGAAAGTGGAAAGGATGTCCCTGCCCTTGTAGGAACTGGCAGTGTGTTCCACCAACGAGGAACAACAGATGAAAAGTTTGGATTGGCTTGAGTGCATGGTGGTAGAGCTAGACGTCGTTCGTCAGAGGAGCGCAGCGGTCTGGAGGTAGTGTAAGTCTGTATGAGGGCATTCAAGTAGGTGGGAGCAGAACCGGAGACTACTTTGTAGGCAAGCGTTAGAGACTTGAATTTGATCGCGGGGCAGCCATAGGTAGCCAGTGTAGCTGGATGAGCAGCGGGGTAACATGTGCCCTTTTGGGTTGGTTGTAGACCAGGGCGCCCGCCGCGTTCTGGATCATCTGAAGTGGTTTCACTGCGCAGGCTGGGAGACCTGTCAGGAGGGGCATTGCAGTAGTCGAGTCGCGTGAGATGACTATTGCCTGAACCAGAAGTTGGGTAGCATCTTGAGTCAAGTAAGTCCTGATTTTCCGTGATGTTGTAGAGTCGCGAAAACGGCATGACCGGGCGACTGAGGCAACATGATCTGAGAAGTTTAGTTGGTTGTCGAGAACAACTCCTAGATTTCTTGCAGTCCTGGTGGGGTGAAACAGACAGGGAGTCAAATTTGATGTTGATGTAAGTGGTGTATGGTAGGTTTAGCTGGGATGACCAGCAGTTCAGTCTTTGAGAGGTTCAGCTGGAGGTGGTGTGCCTTCATCCATGTAGCTATGTCTGAAAGGCAATCTGAGATCCGTGCTGAAACCAGGGGGTCGTCAGGTGGAAAGGACAGATAGAGCTGTGTGTCGTCTGCATAGCAGTGGTATGAGAAATTGGTTAGGGCTATGGCTGGGTCCGAGCTGAGTTAATTTCTCAGTTAAGTAGAAGGTGGATGAGTGGAATCACAGACTATGCCTCTAAGAGCATAGAGAAGGTAGCCTGGAGATTCCAGACCCTGGTAATCTACAAAGATTAAGGGTCTGGACACGAATAATGTAATGGCCCAATTCGAGGGGGGCGGCACCAAGTGGGAAAAGTAACGTGCATCATTACTCATTGAGACAATTCAAATTGTGCTCTTGCGAGAACTCTGGATTTTCCAGGTTATAGAGAAGGGGTCCTATGTCATAATATAGTGTTACAGTATGGCACATTACCCCCAATCATTCACAGTAGGTGTTGACAGATGGACTGTTGGTGTTTGGATGTGGCGTTGGGGGAGGTAAAATCACCATGCCCCCCTGTTTGAGGGGTGTGTGTGAAGGAGTGGTATTGTTCTTGCTAATAGAAGCTTCCGTGTCACCAGAATGGGAGGCCCACTGGACTCTCAGTGCGGATAAGTAGTGTGTGTGTGTGTGTGTGTGTCTGGGGTGGAGGGGTCAGACAGCTGACCCAGTTACGTCAATCGCAGCGCAAATTAAAATCGTTGCAAGGCGCTTAAAAACCTCTCTTTGTCTTTGTTTGGGTGGTAGAGTGGCTTACACCCCCACCCACCCACCCAAACACACACACACACACCCTTCTCACGGAGAAACACACACACACACCCTTCTCACGGAGATATGGAGGCCGCTTCCGTAAACGCTGTCAGGTGACCCTACTGCCGTCTGGGCCCGAGCCACTATTAGCTCCATGTCGGCTTGGCACTGGCGGCCCGGAGGACTAGCCCTTACTAAAGAAAACTCTATGTGAGCCCATGCAGCTTAAGGATTTTCGCCTCACCAATTTCATCCGCTTTTTAAGATGTCCTCACCTCAGCGTCTCTCCCAAAGCTCCCACTCCAAACGCATGCATACACACACACACACACGCACAGAGAGAGACTGACATGCATGCATGCATACACAATACACACAAACATACACACACAGGCATACACTGCCTCTCCCCTAAAGTTGCCATTGAGGGCAGGCATAGTAGAAGGATTAACCCTTCCTAACCTGAGAGGGCTTCCAGGATCTGATAACCTGCAGTGACTCCTATACGCCTAGAGGGCTCTACAGGGGCCTTAACCCGACCCCGGGTCGTGTGTGTGTGTGTGGGGAGGGAGAGAGAAAGAAAGAGAGAGGAAGGGAGTTTACTCTGCTCAAGGCACCGGTGGCTCCAAAGACGTCCGCCCAGATGACCCCTCCACTTTTCCGCCCCACCCTGTCTGAGAGAGAGAGAGAGAGAGAGAGAGAGGAGAGAGAGAGAGAGAATGGTGGTGGAGGAGGAGGAGAGGGGTTGTGGTTGTGGATTAGCCGACCCGTTGCATTCCTGATCCTCACCGTAGCGAAAGTGACATCTCAATAGGAAAGGCCTTAGGGTGGCGGGGGCCGTGCAGCAACACGACCGAGTGGAGACCCCGGGGCAGCCTACCATCTCGAGGCCACGGCCCACCCGCCGGCCCGTCTGCTTCTGTCGGGCTCCTTTCTTCTCACTCTTCCATCTACATACTTTTCTGACTTGTTTTTGCTTCTGTATGGCATTTGGTCCATCCTTATCTCCTCTACTCTGAAACACACACACACACACCCCCCCACACACACACACATACATACACACACAGGCGCCTTGAATGTTGTATACAGTAGTGCATGTCACCTATTCTTTGTCTTGACTATTTGTTGTACCATGTAATCAAGATCAAGCCTGTGTAATCATCACCTTCTCTGTCTTTGCATTTATCTGTATGGCATTTGGTCCATCTTTATCTCCTCTACTCCGAAACACACACACACACACACAGGCGCCTTGAATGTTGTATACAGTAGTGCATGTCCCCTATTCTTTGTCTTGACTATTTATTGTTCCATGTAATCAAGATCAAGCCTGTGTGATCACCCTCTCTGTCTTTGCATTTATCTGTATGGCATTTGGTCCATCTTTATCTCCTCTACTCCGAAACACACACACACACACACACGCAGGCACCTTGAATGTTGTATACAGTAGTGCATGTCCCCTATTCTTTGTCTTGACTATTTATTGTTCCATGTAATCAAGATCAAGCCTGTGTGATCACCCTCTCTGTCTTTGCATTTATCAATTGTCTGTGTGTTTCTCCTCTCTCTCTTATGTACACTCTACACACACACACACACACGAACACACACACACACATTTTTTCTTCTATCAGACATACTCTGTCCCTGTCACATTCTGTACATTCTCTGTCTCTGTCACACACACACACACACACACACACACACACATGCCCCCGGTAATGTAGCGGTGGGTTGATGGGAAGCCTTATCGTGGCGCAGCAGACAGAGGTGGCCCACACTAACCTGCTGAATTAGAGGCAGCCGAGGCGGAAAATGATGGGTGTGATTGTAGGGGCAGGAAATGGCTGTCACTGATTAAAAAGACGAACACACACACACACACTATGTATACACACATACGTGCTTACGCACATACACACACCACTCGTACACCAACTGCTCCAAAATCACGGTCGCGTTCACAGCCCACAAACCTACTTCAATTCACTGCCTTGAACCTTCAGATGGGGAGCCAAAGAAAGAAAGACAGAAAAAAGAATGAATGATAAAAAAAAAAGAATGAAATTGAAATGCCACCTGTCCCTCACAGCTCTGTCACCCATCAGCAACCGTCCATCAGGGAAGTGGTTATCCACAACCCTGCTTCTCCTCCTCCTTCTCCACTGCCGTCGGTTAGCGCGGTGAAATGCCAGGTCAGATCAGAGGTTGCCGGTTGGTTAGGGCGAAGAGGGCTGTGGAGGTTGATGGTTTTTGGTTCGAGTGAAATCCAAAAGGCCAAGTGCTTTCGTCTTTCGCCTCAACCACAGCTGCTCAGAGCTAGTTTTGTTTTGACAACTCTGAAGGAAAGCCCCCACCCCCCACCGTCGTTGCACATGGTTACCGTGCTTTCTATTTGTATCGTAAATCCGCCGCCCGAGTTGGAAAGTGTAAATTACCCAGCTTTCAGGGGTATTTTTTTGCATATGTACTGTGTTGGTCATGTTAATGTTGATGTAATGCTCTTACACACTAGATTACATTGCTGCTTCAATCCGGTCACCAATTCATGCATTGCACGGTTTTGCTGTGCCTGCAATACAATGTAACAATTTGTTTTCCAGACGTTTAGCTAGAGGCTACATGTAGCACAAAACAATAACAATGACTAGCGTTCCTGACTAGCGAAACGCGTTCCTATAGCCACTCATTCCTTCATGTTGTACGAGTGGGTGTACGATGATTTACAAGACAAATAAAAAGCAGCATAAGATGATCTCCACTGGTAGTTTTAATGTACCGGTATGTGATGTGCTATGCATGTGTGGGATATCTAGTGGGTTAACTGGTGTAGCAACTGGTGGCACCAACACAATGCTATGGAGTGCACATACTGTAGCTGGGTCATGCAGAAAAGACTTATGCATACGTCATCTGTGACGCCAAGTCCTAACTACTTGCGAGTGTTAGTCAGTTTCGCTCGAATGTGGTTAGGATACCATGCAAGTCAAAATCCAACCACATGTGCTGTATAGCACAACAAAAAGAGCTATATCCTACCTCAGTTTAGACAGGAGAGTGTGGGGGCCTTCAGTTACCTTTAAGAGTCAGACTCCATTAAGAGTCTGGAGTTCCAGAGAATTAAGGGTGTTGGTGTAGGTGATAACACCTGGATCCTAGGGTTTTTGAAAGGAAACTCTGTGTGTGTGTTTAAGAGCTACTAACACAAAAAGGGTTGTTGGTGAAGGTTGATGTAATCAAGTCAGATTTAATTCTAGACTGTACTCAATAAGCCCTTCATCCTCAGCACAAAAAAGTGGAGTCTGTTGAACCACAATGAGTGCACCACATGCACGCTCGTGCAAACTCATGCATGCACAGTTGCACACATACACAGAAAATGATTGTGGACAAATTCAGCGGGAGCAATTATGTGTCCCCTGGAACTTCAGGCACTCTGGCTTGTATTAGCTCAAGTTTGGGTGAAGAAATCAACATTCCCATTAAATGTTGGTCAGTCATCTCTCTCACACAAACACATATTCGGTCTCTCTCTCTCTCTCCCTCACTCACACACACACACACACACACACACACACTCTATAAACCATATCTGTTTAGCCTTTTCTGTATTTCCAAGCTCAATGACTGCATACGGTATGCATAGGCCTACTGTATACTTCGAGAGGAAAGACCAACTTCCTTTTGCATGAATAGGGACTTTTCAACCAGTTTCACAGTGAGCCCCTGTTATCTTTAGAAGGGGAATTTCTTTCCATGACCTTACCAGTGCAAAGGTTGGTTATTTCTCAAGGGTTGGCCAGAAATCCCATTTGGAAGCGGCCCCTATAAATCACCAGACTCGACGAGGAGAAAACAATGTCGTTTCCCCCATCAACCATTTGTCTTCTAACGCGCCTCCTCTCAACGGCTCTGACCTTTGCCTGCGCGTGAGTCACTTTCGCGGTGGTTTACAAGCCCCCTCTCTATCGCCTCGGTAACTCAAAAAGCCGTTACCAAGCACTCCGCCAAAGCGATAATGACATTATCGCCATAAAAATCACTCGTCATGCATTATGAGGAGCTGAGAGATACAAGCTGCGGCGTATGGGAGTTTTCCTCGGCGACAATGGAAGTTATTAGCTCGCTGATGACCTGCATAGCTCAAGGTTAATTGAACCTATTGTAGCGCGTCGCCAGTAGAGATAACCAACCGACCATGACGATAAGAACGGCTGTGGTCTTAATTAGATTCGCGAGAGATAACGTGACTGTATGAAGGATAGATGGGGAGGGAGAAATCTCCATCGGGCCGCAGCTGCTGCTGCTGCATAGGCTACAGCAGATTCTCTCTCTCCCCTCTAGCCTCCCCTCCGTTGCTGTTATCCATTCTCCATTTTTGTAATTAGTAAACAGTCCAAACAGGAAATGTAATAGGCCACGCTCATCACTTCCAATTATTTATGTCGCAACTGACGTCCGCCCACGCCCGTGACTGGCAGCCTTGAGAGGGTCACTTGCATTGCGGTAGGCTACAGAATGTCAGTGAATGCCGCCTGTGTCGCTTGCTGTTTTCACTGCCTCGTTAGCAGAGTTGTGCTTCAATGTCAGTGTGTTAGAATCGTTCTCCCCACGGCTGGAATCAAAGAGTATTTGGACTCATTTTTCTTTTAGATGTCGCAATGTGTTAAGAACTCGTCCTCTGACAAGAAACTTTTCCGTCGGTACAGGATTATGACTGTGTTTTAGTCAGGGCTTGAAAACGAAATTATTTTTCAAACGTTCCATTCCGAACGGTTCAGGTAGGCCTATGTTTAACGTTTTCGTTCTTGCATGCGTTCCGCCACCAACATATCGGTCCTGAACCGGTTCGGAACGCAAAATATCGTTAGTTCTTAAAGTTCCGGCAGTGTTTGGCTGGCCTATCAAGTCTATTTTTGTGGACTTTACCTTAGAATAGACATACTCATTATTTCCCCTCGATTTAGCCTATACCGTAGCTATGCCCAAAAATAATAAATCACAGGCGGCATCCAAAAACATTCAGATGGGCTATCCATCCCATAGCCTACAGACTTACTGTAGGCCTAACCTATGCCTATAAATAATTTCTTATCAAAAATATTTCTGGATACGTGCTAAACTCCTTACCTGGTTGTAGCCTAAGTTTTATCCATATGGAGATCTTCAAAGGCTTGCGCTATAATTCCAACCCTGTTTATAAACGAACCTGTCTGTTGCTGACAAGGCCTATCTCAAATTTCCGCTTAACTCTTCTACATAGAATAGGCTATAATTGCGCAAACATTTCAAATCCCGACTTTAAAACGACAAGGCGTGGACCGGCAAAATAGGCTTTTATGCATAGGCTACAAACAATTTACAAATCAGTTTCAGTAGCCTACGCTACGAGCTGGCCTAAGATCCGAAGTGGCAGACGGATAGGTTACATTACAACAGCAAGACAAAATATGGACCCTTTCAAGAGAGTTCCATTATCAGCATCATAGTTGGCCCCACAAGGCTTCCTTTTTAACATTCCATATGTTATCTTAATGCAGAGGAAGTAGATTGGGGCCCAAATAGAACGTTCAAGCATTGTTGTTGTTTTTATTGATGAAAGGGTCTATACACATTTGGACCAAAAAAAGGTCCAAGGTTTTTTTTTTTTCAAACTGCAGAAATCAAATTATTAGGCTGTTCGCCTACAATGAAACGAGTAGAACACTTAGGATATGCTTTTGTGAAATTTTATAAAATATATAGAGAACGAAAAAAAAAAAGTTATTAACCAGTTTTGTGGATTTCAGAATAATGTTTCTGTTCCGGAACAGTTGAAGACCATTTTGTTTTCGTTTCCGTTTCCGCTCCTCGTAAAATTCCGTTAGTTTTTGGTTTTCGTTTTCGTTCCTTTAACCGGTTCGGAGCCCTGGTTTTAGTGTTTGCATAACAGTGACAACACATGATTAGATCAACAGTGTTCATTTTCTCTCTCTCTCTTCCTCTCACAAACGCCATTATCTCTCTCACTCTCTCACTGTTTGATACATTTTCCTTCCCCCCCCCCCCTCTCTCTCTTTCTCACTCACACACACACCTGGTTCTCTCCTGGATTTGTTGTGGAGATCAGTTCTGTTTTGAAGGATGGGCGCCTCATCTCCGGGATGAGAAGAAGCAATCATACCCAGGAATAGTGAGAAATGGTGGAAATGGCAAGTGTGACGTGAAGGCCTAGGACCAAATTGCATGAGTGTTGTTGTTGCACACACACACACACGCACGCACACATGCGCACGCACACACACACGCGCGCTTGCTCAAGCCCTTAGAGCTTTGTGATGGAGTGGGAGATGTCTGGAGGGTCCTTGGGTAGTGTGGGGGTGATGGTTGGATGGAGTTTTGGGGTGTGGTGGTGCAGCAGTGTACTGGCATAGCTGCAGGGATGTGTGTAAGGCCTGATTTAGAACAGGCTTCTGACTCGGCACACACACACACACACACACAGTGTTGATTCGGATCATTGGAGCATATATAGCAGTGCCAACCCACTTCACCATTTTACACAAATCTTCCACTTACACACATGCACGCGCACACACACACACACACACACACATACACACACTCTATGGCTCCAGGGTTCGACTCAGCCTCAGCCTGCAGATTTATGGCGATGAAATGAACATTCCTGAGAGAAAGGTCCTCTAATCCAAAGGCGAACAAATGTACAAATGCACACAACACACAGGCATGAAGAAACAACAAACGTTTGGTTGGTTGCATCAGCCCCAGTTCAGTAGCGACAACATTGTTCCGCTCTCCCGCTGTCAGCATATGGAGTTCCCAGTACAGCACATGCTAACGGTCCCTGCCCAAGGCCCTTATCCAACAGGTGCCACATCTAAGTCTGCCTTCTCTCCCCCTCCTGCGGTGCATGGGGCTTCAATGGCAGGCCACACTCTGAAAAGAGAGCAGATCCGTTCTTTCTTCTCGTTTATTTAATTCTTTTATGTGTTCCCTCCTTTGTTGTTTGAAAGGCTATGGGGGGTCGGGGTGCTTTGAGGTGGGGGAGGGGCGGTGGGTTGGGGGGGTGGGGTAGGCGGGTTCATGAGATCGTTATGCTGGTGGAAACAGGAAAGGTCAAAGGTCAGCTGGTGGGGGTCTCAGAGGGGGCTTAAGGGTGCTGATGCCCAACATGCTTCAGCATGCGCACACACACACACACACACACGCACGCACACATGCTGCCATAGTTAAACAGACACACACACAAAATGTGTGTACCCACAGGCTACAGAGATTAAGGAGCTCGCATAAGCATATGAATACATGCGTGCACTCACAGACACATGTTGCTTGCCTTTGAAAGGGGCTTAACATTGAACTCCAATGGACACGCGCACTCTCTTTGCGGTATATCGCGCATATCCTCTTCCTCCATCTCCACACACACACACACACTGTCTCTGTCTGTCTTCTGTTGCCGTGTCAGTCTACTGACCTCTTTTTGTCGGTCTCTTGTCTTCTTTCTCTTCTGCCCTTCTCATTGCATCACAGAGTTTCCACACTACTGACGCTTTCAGTCCTCTCCACTCTCTTCTCCTCTCCACTCTTTCTCCTCTCCACTCTCTTCTCCTCTCCACTCTCTTCTCCTCTCCACTCTTCTCCTCTCCACTCTCTTCTCCTCTCCACTCTCTTCTCCTCTCCACTCTCCTCCTCTCCACTCTCTTCTCCTCTCCACTCTTCTCTTCTCCTCTCCACTCTTCTCTTCTCTCCCTTCCTTTTTTCTCCTCTCCTCTCCTCTCCCTTTCCCATTCTCTCCACTCTTTTCCTCTCTTCTCCTCTCCTCTCTGGATTGGTATCAGTAGAGAATTTCCCCTGGGGGATCAATGAAGTATCCATCTATCTATCTCTCTCTCTCTCTCTCTCGTGGGGAGAAGTCTCCCAGAGTGCGGCAGCAGCAGCAGCTGGCTCCTATCTTAGGAGTAAACAGGCGAAACCCCGATGGCCGCCGCAAAGGGACACACAGCACTCCCCTTCGTAGACAAACAAACAAACGTGGAAAATAAACATGCATGTCAACATGTTAGCCCAGTGACTTTTGGTGAAGGGAGACATGCATTAAAGGGCAATGTAGACATACGCATACTCACACACACACACACACACACACACACACACACACACACACACATATACCCACACACACAGAATCATGGACACAGCTGGATGTGGTTCGCTGCCTGCAGTTTTAACCACATATAAACAGGGTCGATCCATGGGATGCCTGTGGGGTGATGTGACAGCCCTGAAAACACACACGCGCACACACACACACACACACACACACACACACACACACACACACACACACATTTTAGTCCAGAAAACCGGAGTAGATCAGATACTGAGCCAGAGCTGCCAATATGGAGAGCTGGTCTGTCATTAAAACACCACACACACACACACACACAGACACACACACACTTCACAGCAGCAGCTGTTCCCCCTCTCTCAGAGGACAGATACTAATTAAAGCAGGAGAGGCCCAAAATTGCTTACATCGTTAGGATTGCATGCCTTGGGTGTGTGAGAGTGTGTCTCAACATGTGTTTGTGTGTGTGTGTTTCCTGAATTAAGGATTTGAAATTCAATTCTGAGTCCATTTGTACCACACTAGAGGTGCTTTTGATCCTGGGGCCACTTAACTCTCCTGCTCTCTCTCTCTCTCTCTCTCTCTCTCTCTCTCTCTCTCTCTCTCTCTCTCTCTGTTCTGTATTTATTTATTTGTATATTTTTCTTTCATTATCGATCTGTTTCTCTATTTACACATTTATATATCTATCTATCCTTCTATCTTTCTTTCTCTCTGACATACACCTCTGTATTTATCATTCCCTCTCTTTTCCACCAAAAGAGAAAGACAGATGTTGCTGCTCAGATGTGAGCGAGTGGAAAGGGGGCTACTCCCTCTTCCACTGCGGCTGCCTGCTCCACTAACCTGACCATTTATGAGCCCACTGACACACATTCACAGCTACCTTCTAATAAAGAGCACTATTCTCTCACTCTCTCTCTCACTCACTCACACACACACACACACACACACACACACACACACACAC